>NC_133782.1:20498254-20801117 GCF_003597395.2 Chelonoidis abingdonii | reverse complement strand
AAGGGGATGGCAGAGCCTTCAAGGGTGAAGGTGAAGTATTAGAGTTGCACATGGTGGCATTTAGAAAGGGGATGTAAAGTGGCGGTGAAATGTAGGGCATGGTGAGGGGGTGAAATACAGTGGACCTGGGAAGGGAGCTGTTAGATGGAGGGGGAAACAGGGCCCCAGAAGGTTGGGGGAGGGGAATGTTAGGTGAAGGGGGGGCAGAGTGGTGTTGGGCTCCAGGAGCTAGGGGAGGGGGTTGTTGGGAGGGGAACAGGGTGATGTGGGGTCCCGGGAGGTTAGGGAGGGTGCTGTTGGGGGGGGCAGGATGGTGTTGGGCCCAGGAGATTGGGGAGGGGGCTGTTAGATGAAGGGGGGTCAGAGGGGTGTCAGGCCCCAGGAGCTTGGGAAGGGGTTACTGAGAGGGGAACAGAGTGGTGTTGGGCCCCAGGAGATTGGGCTGTTAGATGAAGGTGGGGGGACAGAGGGGTGTTGGGCCCCAGGAGCTTGGGGAGGGGGTTGTAGGGAAGGGAACAGGATGGTGTGGGACCCCAGGAGATTGGGCTGTTAGGTGAAGGGGGGGGACAGAGGGGTGTGAGGCCCCAGGAGCTTAGGGAGGGGGTTGTTGGGAGGGGAACAGGGTGGTGTTGGGCCCCAGGAGCTTGGGGAGGGGGATTGTATGGGGGCGGGGGAGGGGGCTGCCGGGTGGGTGGTTACCCACAGCCCAGGAGTGCCCCGTCCTTGCTTACGGGACTAGGAGGACAGCACGTCCCGAACTCCCAGCAGCTCCGGGCATTCCCCTCCGGGTTTGAGCCAGCAGCTCCGCCTCCCCAAGGGGCGGGGCCGGGCCGCCTATAAGAAGCGTGGCCGTGGCCTTAGTTCAAGCCGTTTGATCGTGTTGTCAGAGCTGCTTGCTTCACTATTGCGACCTAAGCACCATGCAGCTGCTATCAGCCAGGCACCCCGGGGCGCTCTGCGCCGCTCTGCTCCTCCTGGTGGCCGCCAGCGCTGTCTCCGCCGAGTCGGTGAGTGCGCGCCCGCCCGCGCCGGGGGGTGTCCGGGCTGCGGGGCTCTGAGCGAGGGGGGCAGCGCTTGGGGGCGGGCTCGGGTCCGGACTCCTACTTTGCAGGCTACCGGGGTCGGGTCGGGCCGGCCTCCTGTGACTCGCCGTGTCTCAGATGGTCCCCCACGGCCCGGCGCCAGGGAAGGGCTGGGGAGCGGCCGCGCCGCGGCCCCAAGCGGGACAGCTCTGCCAGGAGTCTCTTCCCCTCTCCGTCCCTTGCTGGCGGGGTGCGTGGGTGGGGCAGGAGGCCTCACCGTCCGGGGGTGGACAGCGACAGCCCTTGCCCGGACGTTATCTCATGCCCCTCTCCTGCGGCCGCCCCCGGGCGCCAGTATCAGCCCATGGCGCAAATAGTGCCCAGCCCTCCTAGCTGGGTATGAGTAAGGCTGCCCCAAACCCCGGCTCTGCGGCAATCGCCTCCAGTCTCCGGGATCTGCTGAAATCCCCCTCCTACGGCGCGCCCCGCAGCTGGGGTTTTCCTTTATCGTGTGCCAATCCCCGATTTCCCCTGCTGAGACTACCGGACTGCTGAGGGGAAGCCCAGATAAGCGGCTGAGTTTCCTTCACCAAAGGGCTGCTGCACCCATACTCTAGCTGGGGTAAGAGCAGCATTGCTCCAATTCCGCTCTCGCCTTATGATCGCGAACTAGATCTAACACCTCTTCAGGGGGGGAGTAATGGACTATAGCTCGCCTTGTTAAGAGAAGTGTTATGCAGGCTTTCCCAGCGCTCATACACCCTATTCTCCCCCCTCCCCCCCACACCCCATCTTTCTGAATGTTTAAACTGTGGAGCCAGGACTCCAGGTTTAGCTACCCCAAATGTCCCGTGAGACTTTGTCCTTACCTAACTTAATATCAGATGTGCTGGTGGCAGAAACCTGGCTTTTCCCATCAGGAGGAAATTAGGTTTTTCCAAGGGAGAACGGAAAGGCCTTTCTTTCCACATGATTTTGTGCCTACTCCTGAACCAATTTATAGCCATTATCCAGGGAGGGAACATGCTACTTGGCAGGAGGCTTTGAAATAAATACGGCCATGATTTTCCCCACTTCCATAAAGTTTGGATAGGTGAAAGGGGTAGATCTATCTAAGGCGGTCCCTGTCTTGTGGTTTTAAACTGTTCCTAGTTTTGCTGGCATTGTGTGCTGAATGGAGTGGGATGAGGGAGAAGACTAGCTTATTTCCATCTGAAAATACCCTGATAGGGCTGCGTGGCTTGATGGATACTGAACTACTCACTGTTTATGTATTGAGGACCGATTTCTGTCGACTTGGCCTGACATTCAAATGAATCTGCTGCTTGCCTTTGCACTGCTATGCTTCCAAATACCATTTTCCTGTCTGACTTTTACCCCCCAGGCTCAACTCCTGTCCTGCTCCCCACTTGCCTCTCTCTAAACCAAGTTACTTGTTTTCTTCTCAGTCCTTACCACGTTATTTTCCTCTGCTGGGTCAGAGACTCCTTTCCTCTCCCTTCTCTGTGCCAACATGGAGTCCTCCAGCTCCTTCTGATTATTCACAAATCTTCCTCTCTTCTCCTCCCATCAGGTGATACCTCTTCTGATGCTGACCCTACTTTCTTACCAACCAACTTATCCACGCTCCTGCCCTGCAGGCTTAGTTTTATCAGCATTAGTCCCATGCCTTACAACCTTTCACCTTCTGCTCACTCGATAACTAATCTACCGCAATATATGCTCTTTCTTTTGTGCTCCTTTACCTCTGTGCCTTTCCCTTCTGATTCTGCCTCTGTGACTACTGTGCCCTTGGATGGACCCTGCTCCTCTTGCCTGTCTGTACCCCAGTAGTTCTGAGGCTCAGGAATGAGCAACAAGGGTGCTGCAGGTTAGGCTTGAGGTGCAGTGGTAGAGTTTGGGGAAAAAGGGGGGGGAGAACTTGCATATCAAGGATATAGATTAGGATTGGAGAGCAAAGATGTATGGAGATCAAAAGTCTGAGGGAGGATGGAGAGGGATTTTTTTAAAAAATTCCTTTCCAACATTATCATTTTGAACTTGTAAGGTGCTCAGATACAGAGTGCTGTAAAATGTAATCAGAAGTTTTACAAGAGTTCTACTGGGACTCCTCATTTTTATGGGCATTACACCCTCTCTAACTTGCAGAATGAGGCAGGACCCTGTACAAACACCAGGCCTGTATGTAACTCAGAGGGGTTTCTGTCTTTTCACTTTTAATTTTAACAAGTGTCTGTGCTCAAATCAGAAGGCATCCTGCTCTGACTCCTACTTTGATTCTGGTTAGTAGGGACTGCATTGGGACTGGGGCAATTGCAAGAGATAAGAATATCCCCAAACTAGGTTTAATTGTCCACATTGTTTCTCTTGCAGCCTGAGGCTCTGTAGGCAGGTCACTACTTATTACTTTTTGTTCAGTTTCTGCCCTGAAGCTCTAATCTGGTTTAGCAAGAAAGCTCTCAGGCCAGAATACGTGCAGTGTCTACTCCTTTAACATTTGGCAGCCCACTTTATGATCAGCAAGCCTGAGTGAATTCATCAGATACAAAATCCTTGTCATGGCTGCCATCAGGCTTCCTAGCAACTAAAGCCAAAGCCTAGCATAGGGCAAAAACTTCTTGAGTAGTACAGCTTGTGGATGCTCTTTGACCACATTTGGTATGAAATTAACATTGCAACCTAGTGTGCTTGGGGAATATAATGGGCTGTGGATTTGGTAGGCTGTGTCCTAAAGAGTTAAGATGCCTCCAAAGAAAACATTTCTGCATAGCTGTATCTATAACTTCTTATGCTGAGTTTACAGAACACGCAATACAGCATATTGCCCCATGCTTAATTAGTTTGGCTGTATTCTAGTGTTGCAATATTGAATTTATTTACACCACCAAGTTTCCTTTAGTAGAATGTGCCAACCCCCACTGAGGAGCGGTCTCTGGTGATGCACCATCTAGGTTAGTGTGGGAGGAGTTGGTCCCTTTTTGTAGTGTTGGTACAACATGCTGGATTACACAGCATGTGACCTGTAACTTTTGTACACCCAAGATATGGAGAGGGTGCAGACATATTGTTGAGACTCCACAGGACATGGGAGTCTATTTTGTGTTTGTGTAAGGGCAGGGCCTTGAGGGCTATGTGATCCTGTATGGTGATGGTCCCTCAGAACCTGTACAGTGCAAGAACCAGAAATGCTTTGGAGCAAGCTCTAACTTCTTTCAAGTGGCATGTGATGCCTCATGTGGCTCTCACTGCAGCCAGGTTTTCTCTGACTGAGGCAGCCTTACCACATGTAAAAGGGCTGAACATATTCCGGAAAACTCCATGGCATAATTCCTATGCTATGTTTGTTAAGTAACAGACTGGATCATGTTAACATGATGTAATAGTTAAATGTGAGAACATTCCTATGAGCTCCATAGGTTTTAGGTACATAGGATCAATCTTTGAGGTGCTGTGCTTCTGCCTTTTAGGTGTTGGCATGTTGGATCATAGCACCATTTCATGTACTAGTTCTGCACTTATAACATCCAGACAATCTCTTTAATCAAGCTCTTATTAAATGGGAGATGTGAGAGGGGAGGGAGTGTGAGTGAAGCAGGTAGGTAGGCGCTGCTTTTCTACTGCAACACCTGCCTGCTTTATTACTAACGCTTCAAAAAAGTGTTAACACTTCCCAGAACTCACTGGGCAACTGGCTGGCTGAGCAGATGTTTTGTTGGTGGTGGTATTTGGAAAGTAATGCAGCATTATTAATGTTTAAACCGGTTTGGCTTGTCCTTCTACCTCAGTTCCCGAGGCCTGGTCTTTCTGCTCTTTGCCCAGTTTCTCATCTGTCCCTCCCAATCAAATCAAGATATAGCTATCTGCATATATAACTTTATTTTCCATCTGCTTCATCTTCTGACTTGCGCAGGCTCATGGAATGGGTGTGATTTAACTTGTCCAGAACAGTACCTGTCCGACATAGAGCAGCAGAGTGTTTTACAAAGACTAATGCACCTGGAACAGAGCTTTGAAGGAAAAAGAGGAAATGATGGGCTCTTGTCACTAAATCAAGTGCTTTTTAGTGCATCTTCTCAAACTAGCAGCTGTACTGGAGGGAATAGACTAGTGGTTTTCAACCTGTGGTCCATCAAAAGTGTTGTCATTACCATAGATGCCCACAGTTTAGTGCCCTTTTCATGGTGCATCAAACGCAGCATGTGCTCAGCATGGCATTTACAGTTGAATTCTGTTCAGTTAGTGTTTAGTCTAAGACTTCTGTGGAAGGGGTCTTTGGACTACAGGTTGAATTTCCAAAGAGGTCTGCACCACCATTTGAAATTTGTTAGGGGTCTTCAAATGAAAAGGTTGAAAACCACTGGAACAGGTGGTTAGTTGCTTTTAGTTTTTAGCACTTCACAGAAATGTTTCTAATATGCAAATCGATTACAACCCATAGCGTGGGAGTGATATCTGTATAGTCCCTCAGTTCAGTACTCTGAATACGAAGAACAAGATCTTCATCAGTAGCTTTTAAGCAGGAGTCTCCAGAGCCCTTCCTTGTGGCCCAGAGAATGAAATCCTTTCGAAACTGGCAAGATTGGGTCGCTGAGAGGAACTTCTCTCATGAAGTAGTCTCCATGATGGAAGCAGGGGAACACATTCCTTGCATAAATCACTTTGAGTCCCCTATTTGAAAAGAGGTCAAGAGGGCTCTTCCATTCTGAACAGATGGAGGCAGTCCAGGGTTGAACTCTGTAATATTAGAATTCTCTAAAAAAGTGAAGACTTCCAAACCCATTATGTAGTTCTGGTCTCCCAGTTTGAATTCATCCTTGTTAAACATGGAACAGGTACAGAGAAGGGCTACTAGGATGATCTGAGGAATGGAAAACCTGTTATATGAAAGACTCAAAGAGCTTGGCTTCTTTAGCCTAACCAAAAGAAGACTGAGGGGAGATATGATTGCCTTCTATAAATATATCAAAGGGATAAATGCAAGGGAGAGAGAAGAATTATTTAAGTTCAGTATCAGTGTGGACAAAAGAACAAATGGATATAAACTGGCCATCAGGAAGTTTAGACTTGAAATTAGATGAAGGTTTCTAACCATCAGAGGAGTGAAGTTCTGGAACAGCCTTCCAAGGGGAGCAGTGGGGGCAAAAGACACATCTAGCTTAAAGATTAAGCTTGATAGGTTTATGGAGGGGATGGTATGATGGGATAATTAATTGCCAAAATTAGGCTGATCTTTGACTATTCTCAGTAATAGATGGGGTAATAATTAGCGGGATGTTAGATGGGGTGAGATCTGAGTTAATAAAGAGAATTCCTTCCTGGGTGTCTGGCTGGCGAGTGTTGCCCACATGCTCAGGATTTAGCTGATTGCCTTATTTGGGGTTGGGAAGGAATTTTCCTCCAGGGCAGATTGGCAGAGGCCCTGGGGTTGTGTGTGTGTGTGTGTGTTTTTTTCTGTTTGTTTTTTTTTCTTCTTTCCTCCGCAGCATGCGGCACTGGTCACTTGCTGAAGGTGTCTCTGTGCCTTGAAGTCTTTAAACCATAATTTGAGGACTTCAATAGCTCAAACATAGGTTAGGGCAGTGCTTCTCAAAGTGGTGGTCCACAGACCAATGCTGGTCCGTGAGCCATCGGGTGCCGGTCTGTGGCGAGTTTCCTCATAAGAGCATTGAATAGGATAACAATATGGGATTGGTCCCTAGCACAATAGGAAAAAAAAAAAATTGCTGGTCCCCTACGTCAGATAGCTTGAGAAGCACTCGGTTAGGGGTTTATAAGAGTGGGTGGGTGAAATTCTGTGGCCTGCGTTGTGCAGGAGGTCAGACTAGATGATCATAATGGTCCCTTCTGACCTTAAAGTCTATTATTATCCTAATACTCTACCTTGTTCTTCTCCCACATTACTGCTAGTGCACCAGGTTCTTGAGGTGGCTGGCAATGGCTCGGCAAAGATACGTGGACTGTTTGTCTGCTGAAATCCACCTCCAGTCCAGCAGCTGTGAAAACTACTTATGGCTAGGATACAATCATAGATTATTAGGGTTGGAAGGGACCTCAGAAGATCATCTAGTCCAACCCCCTGCTCACAGCAGGACCAATGCCCAAATAGCCCCCTCAAGGATTGAACTCGCAACCCTAGGTTTAGCAAGCCAATGTTCAAACCACTGAGCTATCCCACCTTCCCATGGACTCTTGTGTTTTTTCGGGGGGAGAGGGGACAATGGCCCTTCCAATGTGCGTGACTTGAATCCATTTCAGGATATGACTCTGCTGTCTCACCCTGCTGTTCCAGCATAATGTCTGGTGTTGCCCTATTTCTGTCCTATTTCCCAACTGTAAGGCTGCGATTTGTTAACTTGACTTCAAGCCTAACAATGGGGAGGAGAGTGAGTGTCTACCTTCACAGTGCAAACTTCAGCAGAATTCCCATAGCCTGTTTTTACCACACTTCAAACTCTATTGCTGCTGAATACTCTATTGAAATCTCACTTGCTGCTAGAATCCACTTGGCTGACTCTGAATCCTCAGTTGGTTTGATTCTCTTGCTTTTTAAAATAAATAAATAAGTAAAGTACTCAAATGGGAGAATCTTTGTTTTGCTCTGTACATGGTGCTCACTAAATGCCTGGTGTGATTTGGTCTGGAACTGCATCTCTGGGAATAGTGTGGTATAGTGGGTGCTAGTATCCGTAAAATAAGTGACCTCTGTTGTCAAAGTAGCCCCTGTTTTGCGCTGAGATGAGTAGAATTAAATGTTTGTGTAGTGATTGACAGCTGGGTAATTCTCTGGTGCGTAACCTTGCATATAACGGACTCCTCCAAACTGGAAAATATCTTCACAGCAGTGTAGAGGTGTGTGACTTGGTTAGCTTTATCCTGTCCCTACAGGAGACTTGCTCTCCTAGCTGATCTGAAAAAGGTTTTTATTCCTTTTGGGTACCACTTTAACCATGTGGGTTTAGCAATGGATTGTGGTTAGGGAAGTAGAATCCCCTATGTTGACACAGTTATACCTGTATACAGGTGCTGACAGAAATAAGCTACATGATGGTATACCTTTTTTCTGTCATCACCCTTCTACTGCTATAACTGTGTCAAACAATAGAGGGTTGTACACTTCCCTAACTACAATATAGTGAAAGCAGCCGAAAATTGTGTAGACCAGCTGTGAGTATATCTGACCTCTAAACTGTTTCTATCAGTGAGCGAGTGGCTGCTTGCTGAAACCTGGTAGAATGCAGGTCCTTTAGATTAATGCATGAAATGATTAGCACTAGAATGGAGCTGTTGTGGTAAGGCAGAGCTGAATTCATTAATAGTGAATGGGATGGGGGCAGTGTGTTAAATATTTCACACTTTTTAGATGTGGTAAGTTACTGCATTGCTGGGCCATAAAAGATCTTACTTGAATGCAGCCGCCTTGGCTTTTTATTGGATTAAACACTTCAGACTCCCAGTTAGGACAGAGTGGGTGAGAATTTTCACGTAGGGTATGGCTACACTTGCAGCCGTACAGCACTGCCGTGGGAGCACTCCCATGGCCGCGCTTTGAAGTGCGAGTGTAGTCCCAGCACCAGCCACTGCAGGTACTCCACTTCCCCATGGAGATTAGCTTGCTGGGGCACTGTTTACACTGGTGCTTTGCAGCACTGTAACTTGCTGCGCTCAGGTGTGTTTTTTCACACCCCTGAGCGAGAAAGTTGCAGTGCTGTAAAGCGCCAGTGTAGACAAGGTCTTAGTGTTAAATACATAGCTTAAGTTACATATTTAGAATCTAATGCCTCTTTGTCATACAGATGAGTTGTTGAAGCATTAAAGCCACAGCTGCCTGTGTTCAGAACTTCTCCAAGAACTTATTACTAATAATGTAGAGATTGCGTTCTAATTTGGACTTGTGGAAGTCACACTTCTAAAACAGAAGCTTGTTGGAGTCTGAAAATTACTTTTGCTAAGACAGAAGTTTGCTGTGGTTCTGTAAACCTCTTGTCAGCACTTGAGTAATAGTTTAGTGTCTCTTCTGAGAATCAGTGACTCAAACTTTCCTTGATGTTGCAGTTCTGGAGTGTGAGGAGGAGTTGAATTTTCTGGAGAGCTAGCAATTCTTTAATTAACAAAACAACCCCCACCCTCTTTCTTTCTTTGCTGTGAAGACACCCTGTGTCTGAGGCTATTCCAGCTGGACAGATGTATCGTATTATGAGTATGTTTTCAGTCTATAACATCAGGTTCTGGCTACTTCTGATGACCAGAGGCTGAATTATTGGACCAATGGCCTGATGTAGTATGGTGGGAGGAAGATGTACCTAGAATGATGGACCATTGTTCAAATTTGATAAGGCTAAACTGCAACTCCTAAATGGGATTTCTTCTCCGTCTGACCTTATGGAATTAGGAATTTGGTTAGCACAGCAAGCCCTCTTGGCCCTGTGATTGGAGTCCCCAGTCTCGTTAGAACAGGTATCTTTTTTTTCTTAAGATGGTAAGGATTCCAATTTTATTTCTGAGCCCATTTAAAAATACTGTTTGTTTCTACTTTTGATGGTAGGTGGGGGAGACTTCATTTATGAGGATTTTTTCCCAGAAAAGAAATATTTATTGCAAATCGAAATGCATACTGAATGCAGAATATTCTCTCTCATGCTCTGAAGCCTCTTCTATAGGAGGCTGTTTATACACTCTGTCTTGGCACTAATTCTGACTAAACTAAAGGCCAAGCCTGAGAAACTGTTGTATAAACATTACTACTGTTAATGTGCCTTGTCATTGCATGCTGGTAACTAAATGCCTTGTTAGTGCTGTGAGGTCCATGGATTCCAGAAGCCAAAGAAGGGGTGAACAATAAAATGTTCTGGTCTTCTAGATTACTAGCATGCATTTAGAAAGACACCCCCCCTCTCCTCCATGCAGATGATGGGAGGTCAGGGAGGGAGAGTGTGTGTGTAAAGCTGAAATATTCCTTTGGAGGAGGGGGCCAGGGGAACCAAGCCCTAGAATGCTGGGGTGCTGTAAACATGTTTAACTTTAGTAGGTGACTTGCATGATTCTGGGAAAGTATGAGTACCTGGAAATAGTTAAGATGTGGGCATTAGCTTTCTGGGCCTGGACAAGACCTTAGTGGCGCCTTTCTTAGCTACACTTAAAGGATTTTCTGGTTTAACTACACTGTTAATTTAAAAAAAAACAAAACACATCTATGCCAGCAAAACCTTCCTAAACTAACATAGCTAAGTGTAAATCAAACCTAAATCTCTAGTCTCTTGATATGATTAAACTTGAATAGATTGTGGGGAATTGAAACATTTTCGAGGTGCAGTATCAAGATCTCAACTGTACAAACAAGCCTAGATTAGTTGTATGTCTGGCCATTTTAGCTCTGTATTGGGCCAGCTAGGAAAGGCACCAAACTTCTGCTGTGTGCATTATTCTCTTTGAAGTCTGATCTCTAACACTATTACAAAGGAATACAAAGGTGCAAGACACATGAGCTAGTAATGTAATAAACATGTAAAAGTTTAAAAAAAAAAAAAAAAACCCTGCAAAATAACTTGTGGGATTGAGTTATGCTCTAGGAAGGTTCTCCATATGTTTCCTTCATGTGAGGGAAGAAGACTAAACTTTGGAAAACAGGTAAATTACATTGCATTCTTTGACTCTGGTCTTTTGTATACCAAACTTTGATGTTTGAATGAAAATCCCCTGATAAGAGGATACTCTCCTGTTGAGTATCCATGTGCCTTCACCTCCCCGGGAGAACAGGCATAATGGACTCTTCCCACCCGCACCCTGAATTTGGACACTGGCTGGCTTTATTCATCCTGCCATGAGGTGCTTAACTGAATCTCGCTCTAAAACATGAGTAGATCCCTGTGGTGAAGATGCTGAAATTAGACTTTGTAACCAATAGATACTTAAGATTCCAAACACCTATAGCTGGTTCATCAGAAAAGGTTATGATGCTAGTTAATGAGTCCCCTTGTTTTTTAAATAGATCCCTGCATGTGCCCATCTCTCATGGGAATTGTACAACCTCTTTTATGGCTCTGTTTGCTAATTATCAGACTATTTTAAAACAAGAAATCCCTCCCAGTCAATTCTTTCTCCTCCTCTTTGCATCTTCTGGAGGGGCTTTTTTTTTTTTTTTTTTAAAGTGACATGCACACCTAGCCTTAAATAAGGGCTTGGCTACACTGGTGCTTTACAGCGCTGCAACTTTCTCGCTCAGGGGTGTGAAAAAATGCCCCCCCCCCCCCCGAGCGCAGCAAGTTACAGCACTGCAAAGCACCAGTGTAAACAGTGCCCCAGTGCTAGGAGTGCAGCTCCCAGTGCTGTAAGCTAATCCCCATGGGGAGCTGGAGTACGTGCAGCGCTGGGAGAGCTCTCTCCCAGCGCTGGGGCTGCAACCACACTCACACTTCAAAGTGCTGCCGTGGGAGCGCTCCGCAGCAGCGCTATGCAGCTCTAAGTGTAGCCATACCCGAAGTGTGGGCTCTGTTAGGCAAATGCACATGGGTCAAAAGCTAACAGAGCCCAGAGAGCATGAAACTCAGAATACAATGTTACCAAGAGCTTGCTCTGGATTCCATATTGGAACTTGCTCTTCTTGGATTCTGGCTACAGTAAAGCCCTCTTGCTGAAGGCAAATTGACTTCTCTGCTTAGTAATTATAATATATTGCTGTGAGATTATCCTTTCACTGCAGGGTTGGCTGCTGGTGGGGGTGGGGGTGGGGGTAAGCCCCTCACTGCCACGGTATTTAAAACATCACAATAGGAATGTATAGGAGGAATAACAAGTGATTCTATTCTCTTACCACTGTCCACCTGCTAAGGTTCTTGGTAGGGAGCCTGAGGTGGAAATGCAGAAAGACTGCACTGTAATTGAAAGTGAGTCTCCCAGTCTCAGATAACTAGAATATGCCTGCCTACGAACTTGTTCTTCTTGCTCCAGTCTCATTGCCACCCAGACGGTAACTGTCTGCAGAAGTCCTGGCCTGCCATTCTGTCTCTTGCCACTTCCTACTCAGCACATGCTTCAGGATCTAACCTAAAGTTCTGGGTTTATTTGCAGTTTGTTGACCTGAGGACACCCTAGCTGAGAAGTTGTGATAGTTTGGGTGTAAAGGTAGTTTTGCCTAGTGAGAGCTGCCGCTGCTTTAAGTATATTGAAGGAAATGCACACTGGCACTTTCTGTCTCAGAAAGCTCCTAGCACAATTGGCTCAGCAGGCTCCAGCCTATTTAAGTGCATGCACGTGCAGGGAAACCTTGATTACTCTTCCTTGGCACTAAAGCCAGAAGGGGCCATCTATCCTGTGAATAATGTGGAGCAAGCTAACTAGCAAACAGTCACCAAAGATGATCAGAGGGCACAATGAGCCAGCTAATGTGGATTTGTTACAGTACTTGCAGCACAGATGAACGCTGATGCAAGATGTGACCTGGATTGAAATGTTTGCTCTGCTCCCAGGCATAGACAAAGTTTCTTCAGTGTCTCTCTGTTAAGGAGCTTACGTATCTAAAGAGAAGGAGTTTTGGAGTGAGGAAAAGGAGCAACCTACTTTCTGCTGGTGAGATTTGGGCTCTACAGCAGGTGCTAGACTGGCATAGCTACAGCACTCAGAGGTGTGAATTTTGCGCACCCCCGAGCGAAATAACTGTCAATCTAAATTTTAAGTGTAGGCCAAGCCTGTGTTCACCACATACAGAAATGCTCGTTAACTTGGGGATAACTCTACTACCACAGCGTGCAGGAGCCCTCAAAGTTCAAGTTCAGTCATGTGACTTTTTCCACAGTAGTAAGCAGTCACAAGACAGAAGTCTCTAGAAACTCTTGCTTCTGAAGTATCTAACAGAGCTCTTAATGGGAGAGGAGGCTCTTGTCTGTCTGTGCTTTAAGGGGCAGATGGCGGGTGGCCTACCCCATGGTGCTACAGTGCATCCATGTTAGAGAAGCTGGAAGGGAACAAGAAGTAGCTCTTGTTTTGGAGGTGTTTTGAGCCTGATGTTACTCAAGGCATCTCTTTAGGAGAGAGCAGTCTGGTGGATATTGTAAAATGCTAAAATGGTCTGTGGTTCAGTATCTGAAGATCACTGAATTCTCTAGAAGGCTCTTCTTGAGGGCTTGTTAAAGTAACAGTCTACTACTCTCCCTTCCAACAAGAGAGACTAGGCAAGGCTGGGCACAGCGGGAGGGGGGCAGAGGCGAGTGCCAGTTTGTAAGCATGTGAGTTAAGCTCTGTCTGCACTGCTTTGTCGCTCCCACCCCTTACAAGTTACCCTCATTGCCCCCAGATCATTAGTGTAGACAATCTGCGTTTTAAATTTTAACGGTGGTGTCATCTACATCCACTCAAACTGACCAGCTCTAGCCAACATGGTGGTTAAAATGCTGGCAACTGTCAGTTTGTGGTCTACACTAACACTCCCACCATTGTTACCTATGATAAGAAAGTGTAGACAAGGCTATCAGAAAGAGATTAAGGAGAAGAGAGAAGGAAACTGGAGGAAAAATTATGGGAAGAAAATAATGCAAATTATAATGATGCAAATCAGACAGTAAATACAGTAAAAGAAAGAAAACTGGAGTGAAGGACTAAAGGGGAAAGGTGGAGAAAGAAAAGCAAGGCAATCTAGCATTAAAATACATTAAAAATAACAAGACAAGTATAATACACAGTTAAAATCTCTTCCAACAGATAGGAGTAGAGAGGAGCCCCATGTAAGTAAATCAGATAGAACAAAGGGCTGTGGGTGGAAATTCCCACCTGTCCCAGGCTTAGCTCCTTTGTTTTTAGGAAAATGGTTTTTGGGTTTTTTGCCTGCTTTGTCTTCAGAGCTCTCTTAGCACACATGCTGCAGCTTGCTGGCCTCAGCACTTCCATTACAGCATCAGATTTCCAGTGGTTTACACTTAGTTTGACAAGCTGGATCCCAGCCATGTGTCATGGTAGGACAGATCCATTTTGGCCAAGATTACTTCAACAATGGCTTAATTTCTGGGATTTCCTGATAAAAGAATAGCAACTCTTTGGCCTGGAACAAAGGGCAAAGGGGCAGAAATGAAGTATTTAAGTGAATTCAGTGCTAATGTCAGGACAGCCATGGAGATTTCAGTCAGTCATGTCACAAGCATCAGCAGTGAAGCGACATGTATGTACTCTACCAGTGTGCCACACATCCCTGCCCTTGAGGGGTTACATCTGGTGCTGACAGTTCACTTTCCATAGTCTAGGTCCTTGGCCTCTCTGCTGACTCATCCAGCAAGAGGGCTAATTAGTGTCAGTTGTGATGGCTTTTGTGTAGGCATGCTTCTATTAAACACATTCTTAGAGTACAGGCTCTAGGGCTGGCTTCAGTAT
Source organism: Chelonoidis abingdonii (assembly GCF_003597395.2). Taxonomy (NCBI): domain Eukaryota; kingdom Metazoa; phylum Chordata; order Testudines; family Testudinidae; genus Chelonoidis; species Chelonoidis abingdonii. Next base: position 20,786,742 of record NC_133782.1, on the reverse strand, counting down.
TGTGTAAACCCCATTTTGAGAATCCTTTTAATTTGAAATCTTGATGTGCATTTTAGTAATATGACTTCTGCATGTGACACTGTGTGTCTGGGGAGGATGGGAGTACGCTCTGGTGTCATAAGATAAACAACGCATGCCACTCCTTTCCGAATGCTCTTATTGAAGCCTCTGAAGTGAAGCCAAGAACACTAAATGATTGAGTTTTAGGTCAGCTGTGTTGTAAGGGCTCTTGTCTCTATCATGAATTCCCAACTAATACTTTGGCCTGTAAAGACTCTGTGCTAGTCCCTAAATCCACAATGGCTTAATTTCTGAAGGTCTCCAGGCTATGAGCTGTGTCTTGGAGGAAGTCCCAAATGTTCACTGGCCCGACAAGCTTTAGCATATTCTCAGAACCATTCCAGCCTGTCTGGGTAACTGGGGATTCAATAATCCTCCCTACAACTAAGTTGTGTGTGAGCAGTTTTCCTTGAGTGGCTACAGTTTAAAAGCCCTAGGCCTCCCTGTGGACAACTCCAATGGAAAATTTCTGCTCCGTGTGCAGCAGAACTACAAGAAGCAAGGAACTGGCTGGAGAAGAATACTGAAAAGGTTCAATTCGATTATATAAGTCCATGATATACCCTCACTTGGAGTACAGTGTTCAAACCTCAGAGCACAGAGTGTTCAGAGATAGCAATGGAAATGACTAGAGGAACACAGTGTTGCATTAAGAGACAGAAAAGATCAGGACTGCTGACTTTAGTGAGGGGACAAGATGGTTCTCCATATAAAATGGTGTATAGAGCAGGTAGATGGGGAACTTCTAGCTTCCCCCATGTCTCGTAACACAAGAACAAAGGGACGTTCAATGAAACTGAAAGGTGGCAAATTCAAAACTATGAAATATTTTCATAGTGCACCATTAGTGTGGAACTCATTGCTAGAAGATATTGAGACAAAGATTAAAGCAGAATTCAAAAGGATTAGATATCTATTGTGAACTGGCTGTACTGAGCAGGGTGACTGCTTCAGAGCACAAATCAACTACTGACAAGATTAGGAAGAAACTTCCCATCTGGGCAGGCTGGTCCATGATTGTTCCAGTATGGAACGTCTTGCATCTTCCTCTGTCAGACAGGATACTGGACCAGATGGATCCCTAGTCTGATCCTGTATGACTTGTTCTCAAATTCACTGAGCAGGGGGAAACTTGTCAGATTGGAGTCACTTTCCAGTGGTCATATGAATGGATGTGTATGTGTGTGAGACACAGTCTGTTGAAGCTCTGATGAAAATCAGTTCTTGATTTCCTAGGTGTTAAAATTAAGAATAGAACTCTTTTACTATCAGTAAACGAGATGGTCTGATGGCTCCTTTGCAGACACACTCCCCATACCTCTGTCTTTGCAGGGTGCAAATAGTTAACTTAGTTCTGACTTGCCTCTCATCACTTCCCGCCCTCTCAAGTTTGGCCCAGGTCCATGTTCTTTTGACTTTCAACTCACTCCTGTTTACTCCTGGGCTTGTGTACACAGTGCTGGGAAACAGAGACCCTGAAGCAAGTTATAGGGCTCCATTATCTGGGTTGTTGGAAACGCTATAAAGAGCTCCCTGCACTTCAGATGCCTGGGACCCAGCATGTGCAACCCCTGTCCAACTCATTTCTGCCAGCCTTCAAAGAAGCATGGAGTGAATTCAAACATTGGTGTGTTTGATCAGAGACAATGGCCGGCACTAAAAGTTGATTATGTGCATTTCATGCCCTTGCCCTAGAGAATGTTACTTGTTTTCCGCTCCTGTGAAAGGGCACGTAAACGATGGTAGCAGTGTGTGGGCTGGAGGAGGTGGGCTTGGTTAGAGTTTACCGTTTTTCCTTCTCAGAACTAGTCAGTGGTGGAGGAAAGTTACATGTTAGATGGGAATTTTGTGGGCTGCAGTGTGAGCAGACTTCAGCAGCTAGTGCAGATCTGGGTTTTGAAATCAAGCCAAAGCCACTCTGAAATTGTACTCCTCATCTGGAGAGGGGATCAGGTATCCCAGCCCTGCCAGCTCCTCAGCCTGAAGCCTTAGGCTTCTTCTACATGAATGATCCATGCAGAGGTATGGGCCTCCTGTGCATTTTGGCACGTCTAGTGTGCTAATCCTTGTAGTAGCTGCGTGGATCCTACTGAAGCAGCGTGTGAAGGTAAAGGCAGAGTGCGTGCATAGCTGCACGCACTCTGGCTGGCAGCTAAGAAGTAAACCTCTTTTTGCTACTGCTAGGCAGGGAAAGCTCCTGCCCTTTCTCCTCCCTTCTATTCCCCTCCCCCAATGATGTTTGTTAATCTTACTTGGCACTCACATCACTGTGGGTAAAAGCTGCTTAACATCCAGAAGAAATCCTGGAACTGGACTTCGGCAGAAGCAACGTCCTTCTGTAGTTAAAGGATTCTATTTGCTAAAGCATATTAGCAGGAAGGCTTGACTTCAGTTGCCAGATGTAGGTGAGGTCGCGCAGTCATTTAGGCCTGGTCTACACTACACGCTTAAACCAATTTTAGCAGCGTTAAACCGATTTAACACTACACTCGTCCACACTGTGAGGCCCTTTATATCGATATAAAGGGCTCTTTAAATCTGTTTCTGTACTCCTCCCCAACGAGAGGAGTAGCGCTAAAATCAGTATTACCATATCGGATTAGGGTTAGTGTGGCCGCAAATCGACGGTATTGGCCTCCAGGCGGTATCCCACAGTGCACCACTGTGACCGCTCTGGACAGCAATCTGAACTCAGATGCCGTGGGCCAAGGTAAACAGGAAAACGCCCACATGAAACTTTGAATTTACATTTCCTGTTTGCCCAGCGTGGAGCTTCTGACCAGCACGGTGGCAATGCAGTCCCAAATCCAAAAAGAGGCTCCAGCCATGGACCAATACAGCATTTCGGAGATACTGATCTGATCGCTGTATGGGGAGAACAGAATCTGTTCTATCAGAGCTCCAGTACAGAAGACAAAATGCCAAAGTGGTTTGAAAAAAATCTCCAGGGCTACACAGTGCTGCGTGACAAGCGTAACAGAAAGCCAGAGACCCTCAAATGGACTGCTCATGGAGGAGGGAGGGGGTACTGAGGACTGCCAGCTATCCAGACAGTCCACAGCAGTCTCTGAAAAGTATTTGCACTTTCTTGGCTGAGCTCCCAGTGCCTGTGGTTCAAACACATTGTCCGGCGTGGTTTCAGGGAATAGCTTGTCAATTTACTCCCTCCCCCCCGCACGTGAAAAGAAAAGGGAAAGAATCGTTTCTTGACTTTTCTTTCAATGTCACTCTATGTCTACTGAATGCTGGGCTGGTAGATCGCGATGCTGCAGCAGTGAAGAGCAGTATCCATCTCCTCTCCTCTCCCTGGTGGCAGATGGTGCAGTAGGACTGCTAGCTGTCCTTGTTATCAGCCGTGAGTGCCTCCTGGCTGGCCTCAGGTGAGGCTGGCCGGGGGAAGCCTGGGTAAAAATAGGAATGATTCTGAGGTCATTCCCAGTAGATGGTACATGAATGGGCTGGTAACCGTCCTCATCATAGCAACTCGGGGCGCTGAGCTCCATCACGCCCCTCCTTTCATTGTGTAAGAGAAAGATTCTGTACTGCATTCTGGACTGTCAGCAATAGCGGAATGCTGGCCTCTCGCTCCCCGCACGTGCTTAATGTCCTGCACCCTGGGAGTGTCATAGCAGCGGGAGGCTCCTCCCTCATTTTCATCTCACTTAAAAATGTTCACTTTTCTTATTCTGCGGGATTCTGCTTATAACTTCATGACAAAATGCGGACGGGGACACTGCAATCAGTAAGCCCAGGAAAGGGGGTTGGGGGGAGGAGAAGGAAGCACGGGTGGGGTTGTTGCAGGGGCACCCCCGTGAATGGCATGCGATAGCTCATCATTTCTTTCTGCGGGATCTGGACCATGGAGCAGCTGTGCTCTCTGATACACTGGTTCTCTATGCACACTTGCCCCATATTCTAGGCAGGACTGACTTCTATTTTTAGAACCCCCATAAAGGAGGGATTGACTCAGGGAAGTCATTCCAGTTTTTGCTTTATGTCGCCCTGGGCCGATCTCAGCCCAGGGCACCATGATAGCACGCAGACAGTACAGCGAAGGACAGATAACACATCAGATCTTCATTGCGCAGTTTACTACCGGCCAGCAGATGGTACAGAACCCAGCAGCAGATGGTACAGAATGACTAATAACCATCTCTGCTATCATGCAAAAGCAAATGAATGCTGCTGTGTAACACTGGAGTATCGCCTCTGTCAGCGGCATCCACTACACACATGGTGACTGTGGAGGAGGAGGGGGAAAGCTGAACGGGCTCCATGGTTGCCGTGCTATGGCATCTGCCAGGGCAATCCAGGGAAAAAGGACGCGAAATGATTGTCTATCTGCCATTGCTTCCCAGAGGAAGGAATGACTGACGACACTTACCCAGAACCACCCGCGACAATGATTTTTGCCCCATCAGCCACTGGGCTTTCAACCCAGCATTCTAAGGGGCGGGGGAGACTGCAGGAACTATGGGATAGCTGAGGAATAGCTACTCACAGTGCAATGCTCTGGAAATCGACGCTAGCCTCGGACCATGCACGCACACCGCTGAATTAATGTGCTTAGTGTGGCCGCATGCACTCGACTTTATACAATCTGTTTTTATAAAACAGGTTTATGTAAAATCGGAATAATCCTGTAGTGTAGACGTACCCTTAGTCATTCTCCCATCATAAGGGTGGCTGAGCTCAGTTCCAGCACAGTAATAGCGGGTGGCAGAACAACTGGCCACAAGCCATTTCGATCGGATGCCAGCCTCCAGCTGGTGACTGCCAAAAGTTAGGCCAAATGTGGCTGTGGAGGACATTTGGCAAGTGCCAGATGCTTTTGAAAAGGGGAAGTGGTTCTCAACCTACTTTACCAATGTGTTGTGTGCTGCATCCTATACTACTCAATCTGTGGGGGACCACTGGGTTATTGACTCTGTACCCCATGGGCTTCAAATTCCCATTTGGGAGGGGTCTGCATACCTGGAAACTGCTCCTAGGGAAGCACCATATATATATAATATGGGGAAGCAGGGAGACTTTCCTCCAGCTTTAGAAATGCAATGTCCCTATTAGACAATGTTAAAGAAACTAACATTGCACTGTGCCTCTCCCTGAGCCCACAAACCCCATTGGGGTCTCTCTCTCTCTGAACTGCTCCTGTATGCCCTTTGCAAGTGTGTATGTGAGGAATGTCACTGTTCCAGATCTACCCTGCAAAGAGCACAGACACTTCCCCATTAACTCTTTCCATTCAGAGTGCTTTGCAAGGTGGGATTTGCACCTAGCCCCAGGGAGGTGCCTGCTTGTTACGTGGGTATGTTTTGAGTTTGTGTAGGGAGAAACATGGAATGAACTTCACCACATTTACCCACACAGGAAGGAAGTGAACTGCCCAACAGCACCCCAGGATCTCAAATAATCAACTCCACACCCCTAAGAATTTTCAATTAATCTTCTATGGGTAAATGTGTAGAGGTGTCAGTCCCTCTGCTGCTGCTCACCTCCCCCAGTGTAGCTGTCTGCATGTTTTCCAGGAAGTTACTATAGATGGAGCGTGAGCTTCCCACTTACATTCTCCTGGGCCCAGGGCCAAATGAGCAACGGCATGAAACACTCCATAGAATCTCCTTGATTGCTGTGAGTCACTAATTTAATTAGTATTGGACCTCACTCACTCACACACACTGTGTATTTTGATGAATAAGCCTCTGTGATATCTGAACCTGGTATATTCCAAAGTACCCACTAATAGCAAATGTCTGTCATTCTTATTCATTGTTGGTTTGATCTCATAAGGCAGGTTACTCAGTCCCTTCAGACTCTCTGATCCAGCCTAGTTATCTCTTGAGCCTCCCTTGTTAGGCGTTTGCTTTCTGTCTGCCTGATGGCTGTGATTCACCAGTTGTGAGTACAGTCTGGCTGAGCTGACACAAAGATGTAACCTAGTACTCACACCTGCCAATATTTGTCTGCTCTACAAGGGAAAACTTCCTCCACCTATTGCCATTGTACTACATGAAAGCTACTATCTGGGGGGGACACCCTGACTTATCGAATAGTGGCCTGGTGGCAAATGGGAATCAAACCCTTTCTGTATCTTAAAACATCCAGTCTGGGATGGGAGCAGCAACTTCATCATTCCAGCTGTGGCCTGTGCTGCAGTACCATGTTAGGGAGCCCTGGTGTCTCTTAGTTAGAAAGGAGGCATCTGAAGCTAGCCAAGGTTGGCATAAAAGTTGTCCTATAAATGACCAGTGATGCTGGGAATGTTTGTTCCAGGCTGTATTTCTAGCTGTCTTAGTTGGGGCATAATGGGAGATGAGGAGTCTGGCAGCAAAAGGCTGCTCTTGGTTTTTCAGGATGCTCACTTGAATGTTTTCTGGTCCCTTTTGACGCTGAAGAGGTGGAATGAACTAGAGCTGCCTGAAAAGCTATTGCATCACTGTTCTAGCCCCTCAAATTCAGGATATAAGGAGAAGCTTCTCATACCCTGACAGCAGAGCCTGGTGGCTGGGGCAACCTCAATATCTACAGATGTGGAAGTGGATTGTTGGTGTGGTGGGGGGAGACCACTTGTATCTGGTCCTGTAATAAAGTTTTTATGGCTATACCTATACTAGTTTTTAGCTCTGCAGCCTGTGCCCAGAAGTTGAACAGGGCTAGCTACAGCCATCCCACAGGTCTCTCATTGCAGTGGGACCATGCCTGGAGCAAGGCAGCAGACAGGCTGCTTTCTGACCCCCACCCCGCCTTGAAGCACTTAGAGTACTTAACACTGATGATGCAATGGTTCCAGTAACTACCAGATAAGGCAGCATTCCATCTAGAGGAAGGGAGGGTGAGCTGCTTTGGTGGAGAACCAACATTTTGTGTTCCCTTCCCTGCCCCCTAAGTCTCCACTTCCCTCCGCCGCATTTAATCCTGCATCTCCATGCTTTTAACAAGTGGCCAGGTGCCGCCAGCCACACTAGTGCTCCCAGCATTTCTATCGCTAGTGAAGCAGAACTGGTGATAGCAATGGGAATCATTAGCAAAATAAGGCTAGTGAAACTGGTGGTGGTAGCAGCGGCTGTCCGTTCAGTTTGCATTGTACTTCCAACTGTAAGCAAAGGGTTAAATTCCTTAACAAGCAAATGACTTAATGGCTGTGGAATTGTGAATTGCTGCTGCAATTCCACAGCAAACACTGGCTTCTGCCAGTTTGGAAGTGTGGACAGTCCATGATCTCAGAGTTATGGAATCCTTGCCTGGACTGACCCTAAAGGGTCACTAGAGTTATACAGAATAGTTATGGGAACTTGTATAATCATAGTCTGAATCTTCTACCTTCACCCTCTAATCTTCAGAGGCCCAAGCAAAAATGGGTTCTGATTTTAAACCATTGTCAGGCAGTTTAACATCCAATTTTTTGGCTGGGCTTCTTTGTATGCCCTGCAGACTGTTTTAAATGTGCTGCTGCTGCCACACTAATGCATGTATCTCTGACTGTTAGTCAGATCCCAGTATCATGGTTTTATTTTCAGGTGGGAACTGCTGAGCGATTTGCTTTTTGAATTGTGCATGTTGTTGAGGGGACGCTTTATACAAATGTGTTCCTGTTTGTAATGCTTTTGATCTTGTGATGTTCCCCAGAATATACAGATGGGGAGAGGGAGCAGACAAATCTCACTTTATCGTACAAAGGTTAAAACTATCTGAATTGTAAATGAAATAATGATGCTATTAAACATACTGGGTTTGAGGTTTTAATGCTACAGTGAGATTTCAAGCCTCTGTCAAGAGCTAGATTGGGTAAGATTCTCTAAGTATACGTCCCACTACTACTCTGCTGCCTATCACACTGAACTTATTCCTCCCTTCTACCTCAAGGGATTCTGCCATGAGCTCTTGCCCAGAAAGCTGTTTTCAGTAAATTTAGACCCTGGTCACTTCATGGGAACCTTCTGAATACAGTCTTTCTGGAAATCCCCACCCAGGCTGATCTTTGTTCCTGCTCTCAGAAAACTAGGGGAATTCAGCTCTTTTCAAGTTAGTAAAGATGATGCTTTTAGCTGGGCTGAATTGAACCAGTTAGATGGTGAAACATTACTGTGCCGGCTCAACTGATCTGGTTGTCAATGGCTGCTGGCAGCCTGAGAACTGTCTGGGTTTCTGCATAATATCTAATGCTGGTTTTCCATTCTTAGGTGAGAGAAACTGAGACCATGGACCCAGAGAGGTATGAAGAGGACTCTTTCTCTTCTGGAGCCTTGCCAGATGATGAAGATATCAGTGACCTCAGGCCTGACTTGACCGAAGAGCGTGACTGGTTTTCTGGTTCTGGAGATGATGGTATGTAGGCAAGAAATAGCCTTTATATTGGAGTCTTCCTCTGACTATTACATCTTCATAGCTCTGACCTGGCAAAGCTACATAGTCCCCTGAGTCTCACAGGCTCTCTAATGGAGTGGCTCTCAAACTTTTTTTACTGGTGACTCCTTTCACATAGCAAGCCTCTGAGTGCAACCCCCCTTATAATTAAACCCTTTTAAAAAAAAAAAAAAAATTTATATTTAACACCATTATAAATGCTGTCAGTAAAGCAGGGTTTGGGGTGGAGGTTGACAGTTTGCAATCCCCACCCCCCATATAATAATTTCACAACCCCCTGAGGGGTCTCGACCCCTGTTTGAGAACCCCTGCTCTAATGGGACTTGTAATGGGCTACACCGTCTGTAAAACAAAGAGTAGCAAGTAATTGAGCGATCAGTAGAGCAGCCTAATCAAATACCTCCATATGGTGGCTTGCTTGGATGCAGTACACAGATAGGAACAGCAAAAGGGCACCATGCCATGATGTGGGACTCATTCGGTCTTCCCTCTCTATAGGGGCATCCAAGAAACTAACCCCTGTAATGAGATTACACGCTGTCTTCAATGGGGAGACAATGCACTACTTAAATCCTCCCCCCTCTTAATACCAAGGGACTGTAAAGTTAAATAGTTTTTGTTAAATCTCATCTTTCTCCAGCCCCAAGACTTCTGAATCTTCCCACTTTGACCCTAAAACCAGTGTAGTAGTGAAAGCTCGTTAAGTCAGTGTTTTCAGAGAACTCTTAATGGCTTTCAAAACTGCTAGCATAAACTAGTTTAAACAGCTCCTTGTTGCCCTTTTTATGTGCACATTGTGTTCTCAAAGGTAAAGAACAAGCTCTGAAATTAGTACCTGGCATGTTCAGGCAGATCTGGTGGTTAGTACCTTAGGGATGGGAGTTCAAAAGAGTGCCCTCCTGAAGCCAGCATAGCACACGAGCATATTTCACTTTCTGAGCAAATCATGGTACCCTGCAGCAAGAGCCACTTAATGGAGCTGAAGATTTCCTCTCTGAATGAGGCAATCTTGAGCTTGCATCATGTGGCTTTGTGTAATCAAAACTGTGTTTAACTGGTGAAAATATCTACAGATAAGAGGGAACTTTAATCAAAGCAGAGCCCTAGTTAGACAATAGCAGCTAGTGCTGCTATAGTGTGCCTGGGCTTTGGGGAAACACTCTGGAAGCAAAGGGAAACTAATTCTGTATTGTTTGCATGTTATCTAGATGCTGAAGATGACATGACTTCAACCACTGAAGAGAGTCCTATGGTAGGTGGTGGTGTTTGAGCCCAACAGCCCCTCTGTGTGGTATCTGGCCTGCCTGTGAAAGGCTCTTGTCGCCTTAACCCACTCCTCCTCTTCCTCCCACACCCCCCACAGCAGCTAGTTTCCACATCCAGTCCACTGGAATAAGGTGCTCACAATGCACTGAACTCTTAAATGACCTCAGCTGGCCTGCCATTAAATGGTGTCTGCCCTGTGTCTCCTGTTTTTGAAGTGTTTTGTAGCTGTTCGTGACCGGGTGTGGTTTGTCTCTGCTTTATTCAGCTCTGGAGTGACAACTATATCCCTGAAGATACTGGTAAGGGGACAAAGAATGTGGATGAAAACCAGGTGGTAGACAATGAACTAACTCCACGTAAAGTCTTGCCCCCTGAGGAAATGAACATATCCAACAAGATTTCCATGGCCAGCACAGCCAACAGCAGCCTCTTTGAGAGAACAGAAGTTCTTGCAGGTAACGTCACTGTCCCCAAAGTCTAATGACTCATTAGCCACACTGTAAATGTGGGAGGAGGGGGGAATGAGGATGCCAAAAATGGGGTTGTATGATTGTTCCACTACTTTAGAGGGCAAGAATGGTGACCAAAGCACACAACCCAGCTGGCTTTGTTCTAGTAAGCTGGGAGGCACTTAGTATTAGGGAAGCGTCTGTCCTGCTTTAATCAGAAGAAACTTTTTTTTTTATTACTCTGGTTTTTAATTATGGATAAACTGGGTGGAAAGTGACTTCTGGTCTCTAGATGCCATTTGGACTCAATGTCACACTCGGCAAGATGGAAGCTTCCAGTAGAAAGCTCCAAAATGCTGCAACTCTGGGATAGATTTCATGGGTTTATGACTAGTGAGGCAGCTTCTCATAGGGTAGCTGTTTCCTTCTAAATGCTATATTCATTCCATACACTCTTCCAGCTCTTATTGCAGGTGGGGCAGTGGGGCTGCTGTTCGCTGTCTTCCTGATCCTTTTGTTGGTTTATCGCATGAAGAAAAAGGATGAGGGGAGTTATGATCTGGGCAAAAAACCAATCTACAAGAAAGCCCCAACAAACGAATTCTACGCTTAAAGCTACCAGCACCTTATGCCCCTCTGGGGAGAAGAGCTGACTGCTAAAGCATTTGGACCTCAGCTGAGATGCTCCAAATAAATGCTCTCTTGGATCTAATTTCAAAGTGATTTTTAAAAAAAAAAAAAATTCTGTGCAACCCTTCCATCCTGCTAAACTAACAATGGCACAACAAAATGCAAAGCATCTTAGGGGGGGTGGGGGGGGAAGGAACCTTGTCGTGGCTGTATTGGGGAGGAGTGCAAAAGATTGCCAAATTCCTCACTTTTGGTTAAGTGAAGGGTGTATATAATGTAGCTTGTATGGAAGCCAATTGTGTGTGTTTGCATCCGGTGTGCATCTCTCCAATTTGCCTTGTTTTGTAGAAGTTTTTATTCTATTTCCCCTATAGTATTTGGCCTGCTGCAGAACAGCCACATCATATAGAGAATTATCTATGAATCTCTTACACTACATTGTGCCATTGCCTTATTTGGGAGAAGCTGTGCCCCTGGCTCTGGATGCCCATGGGAGAAATAACATTGTGGCCTAAATGGCCCTTAGGGAGAAGTTTCCTCTTCCTTTTTGGCCCTTGGTAGGGTCACAATCCACAAAAATCAGGAAAGCCTCTTGGCTCTGAGTCTAACCTTTCCTTGTATCAAGTCTCTTACAGGTGGAGAAATATTACCTTTTTAATGTAGGATTGTATAATTTTTTAGTAGGAAAAGTAGCCTAATGTTTTACGTTTGTAGAAATGGTTCTGAAATTAAATCTAGTTTAAAAAAATTCTTAAGTTTTTTTTATTTTTTTTATTTTTTTTAATTCTTTTAGTTTCCTTTGGCTGGGCATTTCTCTAGATGTATATATTGTGTTTTATACAACTCATATTCTGAACTGAAGCAGCATTGACTACAGTATGTTACAGGTTTCTCTTTCTATATAGCAGCTACTGTATGCAATTTGATATTTATGGGGATTTTCCATAACTTTTTTGGATTTGATTTTTATAGGATTATTTATGGTTCCTTCTCATGTTTTGGTTTTTTAATTTTTATATATAAAACACTAATATAATGAATCTCTTATGATTGTCAAAACTATTTAAGCTTTATTCTGTGACTTGTTTAAATTATAAACTGAAGGCAATAACTTCTGCAAGAATTTCTCTGTATGCAAAATTGGATTCTTAATACATGATTTAAAGTATGTTGTAGGGAAAGATGGGGAATTTTTTTAGCCTGTAATATATTGTAATCGGTCCTATAGAGCTATATATTATATATATATATATTTTTCCAGCAAAGTGTACAAATGTTATGAATAAAGGCTAGAGGTTTTTGGGCTTGTGCAGCCTTACTGTGTGTAAGGAAGGGCGTATTGGTCTAGTTTATATGCTGCTCTTTGTGCAATGTCTTGTTTATATTGAATGCAGTAATATTTTTCCTTGTGTTTTTGTTCATAACAGCTGGGGGTCAGGCTAGTGGTTGCTGAACTAGCCAGGTCACTAATGCTCTGTGTGCCCTTAATGCAGTGGCCATCAGATTAACTAACTTCCATGAATTAGAAACTGTTGCTGTGTTTTGAAAATGCCAGCCTTGCTCTGTCTAGCCAGGTGGTGGACCCGAGATCCCTTGCCCCTCATTTCAAAGTGACACTTCTAATTTATGGTATGGGATGCAAACAAAAGTTGGAAGCTCACTGTGCAAAAGAAGTAACCTTTACCTTTTCTCTTGCAAAATTGCTGTTCAGTTTATAGCTAAGCTATTATTTTAAAGAGGTTTTTTTTGGAACTAGTCTCCTTTATTCCCTTTTCCCTTCTGAAGGATGGCTTTCAGTATTTAGATTTATTATTTGATCGTGTCTCCTGCTAAGGTGGCTCTATGGAAACACTGACTTCCTCAAGCCATTTGCATTTTTTTTTTTTTAAAGGTGTTCTAGTGTGTCATTTTAAGCAGATCCTACCTCTGTCAGAGTTGGTCCAGTTCCACAACTCATTTTTAATGAGTAGAAGATGCATGCCCATCCTACAGGGTTTTGCTAGTTCCAGAATTGGTGTGTATAAAACACACCCACTTATCTTGGTCCTTTTGCATCAGTCTTATTTGCTAGAGCTGAGTCGCTGCCTTTCCAGACACAATGAAGATAGCTGACTGTAGGGTGGCTTTTTGTGTGTGTGGGGAGAGTGGGGGCAACTGCATACAACATAACCCATAGCATGGTTTGATGTCATCTTGCACAAGACTATTTGAAGTCATGCTGGTTCTGAAGGCCCTGGAGAATCTGCCTTTTTGTAGACCTTAGACCTGATTCTCTTTCCATTTGTAGTTATGCACCTGTATAACTTAACTGAAATCAGTGCAGTTGCACCTGATTCTAGACTGGTGTAAAGGAGAGGACAAGTGGATTTCTTCTTTGCTCGATAGCTATGGGGCAAGAGGTCTCCTCTGTGGACTCCATGCTAAGGCTTGATCCTGTAGCTTGAGAACCCCTGCAACAGTCTCCAGCAGGAAATGTCCCTTTTATTTAAAAAAAAAAAAAAAAAAAAAAAAAAGGGGGGGGGGGGAGAGAGGGGGTCCTTTCAATTCAAAGACAAGTCTGTCCCAGGGCCTAGCTCTGGAATGAATTAATATGTGGAAACTTACATATTTTTAATTCTTCTGTTTATGGAAATGACCCATTTGCAATTCTTGTCTACAGACAGCACCACCTATGAAGCATGAATTGTCTTTTTTAATGTATGAAAGAGATTCTCTCATGTAATTGCTTTTTGTTTTTGTTTGGGTTTTTTCCCCACTGATACTTGATCAAATAAACTGGTACTTTCTAAAACTTGTTTGGTGTCTTTTTTTTTTTTTTTTTTGTTTTTTTTTTTGTTTTACATAAATGATATCTGGTACATAAGCTTTTACCTGACTCAAATTTGTGTGTAATCTAGTTAAATCCATGTGTGGAGATGCACATTAGTTGAAAACTTGTTATTTGGGTTTAATGCCTGCAAGTCTACTGACAAGCTAATTGAATAGGTTTAAAACCACACATCTATAGCTTGTCTACATGAGGAGTTATTCCAAAATAGCTGCTTCTGATTAACTCCACACATGGATGCTCTCATTCCAGAATGAGCACTTAAATCCAAATTAGCTTAATCCAAGTGAGTTCACTTTGAATTTACACTTTACCTTATTCCAGATTAACTAAGGGTTTATCTACACATAGATAAATGCTCCTGGTCATCCACCTTCAGGAGGGGATTTGCTCCAAGCCCCAGCGCTCAGAGCCTGTCTACACGTGCTTTAAAGCGCTCAGACTTGCTGCACTCGGGGTGATTTTTTTCCCCACTCCACCCCCACCCCCGCAAAGCCAGCAAGTTAGAGCACTATAAAACGTAAGTGTAGACAAGCCCTTATTCCCTTCTAGCTGGTGTTAGAAGCAGAACGTCTGCCCCAGGCGCTTAGTGGGCAGAATTAGCAGACGTCTAGGGAAATGGAGAGGGGCTCACGCATTCAGACTCCTACATGGTTGTAGCAGAAATGTTTGTTTCATTCCTCATTGTTTGCTAATGTTATGGCCTGTCTACTAGGCTCTTGAGCAATCTGCTACTTCTGTAAGGCTAACATATCAGCCAACTCCTCTGAATCATGTGTGACGTTTACTCCTCTGGGACTTGCTGTTTGCAGAGGGAACAGGCTGATTTGTTCCTAGGTTCTCAATGTTCACGTGCCTCTTGCTACAGTCATGAGGGGTGGGTGGATTTACTTTTCTGAATAAGCTCTTCTGCCCAGACTTCCTCTTCTTGAGCTGAGGAAATTGCCTGAACTTTCCAAAACTCCCACCACACTATTCGCACAGATGAAACACATAATAATGCAAAAGCTTGTTTTGTAATGGGAGCTTGGTGGCTTTTGCCCTCATCAGGAACCTGGGCCCTGCTCCATTTCCCCAGTCTCCTGGGGAAAGGGCTTTCTCAGACATAGGGTTGAATTTGCAACATTTTGTTGAGCAAAGTAGCAGCGCTCAACTGTTCAGTTCCAGCATTCGCTGCCTTTCAGAGTTTACAGCACGGACTCTCTGCATAACAGACTTTAGGAAAAAGGCTGATTATACTACAGCTCTGACCCATGAGATGTAACTTCATCATTTCACCTGCTGGCACATAAGTAGTATAAATCTGCTGCACTTCTTAAATAAGTCTAAAGTCTCACTTCACCCCCAAACCCTCCCAGATTCCAGTCCAGCCCAGTCACGTGGATTCAGGTAGCTCTGACTTACATAAAAACAAAGCTGGAAGGAGGACAAAGTTCAGAGGCAGGCACATCTACCCCACCAACTGGAATCAACATAACAAATTTTATCCTCTTAATGAGCTCTCTTGTATTCTGAGCTAAAGATAACCTATGTTTTAATCAAAAAGAAAAATCTGTTAAGTGTGCTTCCCCAAATGGCCTTAAATATACACATTCATTTTACTCTTGGGTATCTTGTGTGTGTTGCGATGGTGTCTATTTTCAAAAATGTTTCTATTTTGGCATCTAAGGACTTGTCTACACACCAGTTGTGCCAGTGTAACTTTAGTTAAATCAATACTCTATTTTGACTGTCATAGGTACTTATGAGCCGCCATTACCATGTAGTGTAGCAAGTTTTTGTCCTCGCACTTTAAGGACAGTTAATTGTGCCCCACTGCTAAAGAAGGAAAACAGAGGGTAAGGCCCACTTTCTTAAAGATATGTAGGCACCTAACTCCCATTGGCCCAGTGTTATGGTGTTGGTATATGGAAGGCCTGCATTGCATGCAGCAGGACTGGCTGTGCCCATGGGCTACTTCAAGGCCAAAAAAGGGGGGGCAGGCACCCAAAATTTGTTTAAAATCTAATTTTATGTCAATCATGATTTTGGGGGGTGGAATGTCTGACTCATGATTTATGATGATGTGGGGTTGGCTAGACTCTGTGTAAGCTAATGGGAGGTGGGACATTCACACCATCCCTACTGAAGCCTGATCTATGCTAGAAAATTAGGTCAGTTTAACTTCATCAGTGTGAAAAATCCACACTCCAGAGCAGTGTAGCTAACAGGACTGAAGTCCCTGTGTAGACAAAACTGGGTGGATAGATAGATATTGGCAGAGTTTTATGTGAGACCCTCAGCAGAACTGTCTTTTTGCTCCCAATTGCTGCTTCCATGAGTGAATGAGCTGCAGTATAGTCCCTGCACTCTGCCAGTCCCTTCTCTTGGGCTGAGCAGTTTTTCAAAAGCTAGTGTTATCTGGATGAAATCTGAAAAGGGTGGGGTGGGAAGCCAGTGCCATCCCTGGGAGATGGATGAAACTGCCTGCCTTTCTACCTTAAAGGGAGTGCACTCTGGCCCTGGGAGGGAGCCGCTCCCTCAGGGAGCTGCAGGGACATTCCACAGAGGGAGGAGACAGATTGCTTGACCAGGCCTGAAGAGTAGCTAGGAGACTTTTTGTAGCAAAGTTCAAGTGAAAACAAAAAGCCTCTACCGGTCAAAAGAAAACCTGGCAAGGAGACTCCAGGGATGTGCTGCTGATTACAGCAAAGAGAGGATTCCTGCTCCAGGCAGAAGATTTACCAGGGCCCTGCTAACAGAGATCTCAGTGCTCAAGAGAGGAGCAGTGAGTTATCCCTGTCCCTGGGCCCAAAGAGAACCCAGGCTGGGCTTTCCCTGCCAGAGAAGGAAGGTAACAGCTATGTCTACGCTTCGGCAGCACGTAGAGTATAGGCACTACATGTATAGCTAAACACTGCAGGGACTGTCGCCTGTGTCCACACTTGGCACTTTGATGTGTAGCTATACATTGCTTCGGAAAGCTTCAGCCATGGGGAAAGGCTCCAACAGCAGGGAGATTGTAGAGTCTTTCCCACTGCTGGAGCCTTTCACTGTAGTGGGGACAGGCTCCTTGCAGGGGGGAGCCTGCAAGGGGAAGGAGTGGGCCACTGTGCTTCTAAAGAGAGCAGAGTAGCTGTGGGAGGCACTGCTTGGGCATTTTGAGAGCCCTGTGGAGTATACATACTCACCTAAGCCATGCCTCACCATCTACACTGCTGTTTATATCCATGTTAGATGGGCATACAGTGTCTGTACATGCCGCAGTAAGTGTAGATGGACTCAGAGATGGCTAAGAGGGAGGAGGTGCTGGCAGGGCAAGCTCCAGGCACCAGCATTCCAAGCTGGTGCTTGGGGCAGCAATCTGCAAGGGGCAGCAGTCCCTGTTGTTTTGCCCCCAAACAACATGCCAAATTGCCACCAGGGACAGTGGGGGCCGTCCGTATGCCCTTAGGGCAGCACGTGCGTTTCTGCGGTGGCGGCAATTCAGCAGCAGCTTCTATGTTTAGCTGTCCGCGGAGGCTTCAGCTAAACATAGAGGCACAGGGGCATGAGAAGAGCAGAGTCGGGCTTTGTGGGGGCACTGCATCCGTCCTGCAGTCCCACAGTCAGCTGGAGAGAGGGAATGGTATTTTCCTAAATTGAGAAACAATGTATTTCCTGTCAGCACTTCCCCCACAAACAGCAGAGGGGCCCAGCCCTAAGGTGGGTGGCAGGAGGGGAGGCTCATGCATCTAGCTTTCTAATTGCAGGCAGGCAGGGCTGGAAAGGCAAAGGATAAGGGAAGCAGCAAGCAAAGGGAATCTCAAGAACCCTTGGCCATGCCCCGTGGGTGATCACGCATCCTCTCCCTACCTCCACAGTCACCTAAAGGGAAGAGGGCACTATAGTAAGGCACTGGACTGGGGACTCAGGATACTTGGGTCTGTCACTGGCCTGCTGGGTAACCTTAAGCAAGTCACTTGCTTCTCTCTGTGCCCATTTCTTCTCCCACCCTTGATCCGTCTTGCCTATTTTGATGGTAAGCTCCTTGGAACAGGGACCATCTCTCACTGTTTGTACCACACCTAGCACAATGGGACTTTGAGCTCTTATGGGGCCTGTCCATGCTACCATAATACAAATGATAAACAATGTGCTGGGCTCTGGGATGGGCAGCAGCCACCCTGTTCGGACCATGCCAGGAGCCTTGCATGTATTTCTGGGCCCCCCCAGTATAAGAGAGATGTCAACACATTCAGGGTATATCATCAGAAGGGACTTGGAGAGGCGCAGGGACCTGAGTGTGGGCAGCTTGGCTAACAAGAAGTGAGCTGGAGATTAGGCCAGTCTGTTTATATCTGGAGCGTTCACTCCACAGTGCTTTGGGTCAGCGGGAGCCTGCCTTAGGCAATGCAGTCCACTCCCCAGTATCACAGCAGGGCTGGCTTCATTATCCCTGTTAGCTGGTGACTAGCCTGAGCCCTGGACATCTGTAATGATGGGGATTAGGTGAGACCTAGGTCTCTGAGGGAGGAAATCAGGCAGATTGCCTTTGGGCATGAGGCAGCCATCAATTAAAAGCCTTTGTTCTTGATGTTCTCTGTCATCCCAGGGTGCACGTGGCCCTTCTTGTCAGAAATTTTTTTCCCCCTGGAATCCAGCCTAAAAACTTCCCTCTGCCCATTGGAACCCGTCCTTTTGAGTTGCACCTCTCTGAACCGCCCTGGACATTTGCCGCCTCCTTGCAGATGGTGAATTGAATGTGAATCAACGGGAGGCTGTCGCCAGAAGGGCAAATGCTCTACTGAGCCGTATGAAAAGGAGCATCATGTGTACACCACACCAGGTAGTTATTCTGCTCTGCTTGGCATAGGGGAGGTGTCAGTCATTGCGCTGTTGAAAATAAAAAGCCAGAGACAAACCGGAGCATTCAAAGAGGGACCAAAAGGAGAGAAGGTTTGGGACCTTTACAGACACATTGGCATTCAGGGCTATTAACTGCTCCAAATTTAAAACAGAATCCAAGACACCAAAAGAGGGAGAGTGCTGTTAGTAGAACCATAATTAACCTGCGGAACTTGCTGTTGCATGATAAAATTTCATATTTAAACACCCAGAATAGTAGGATTTAAAAAGGGAGCAGTTCTTACTACGTCTAAATCACATCTGCAGTGACTCACTGGCATAAGGGCTCTAGATTTTCTTGCTTAGGTCAGTAGTTGATCAGCAGCGGGGGAGGAGTGTTGGTAAGAATACCCCTTTCCCCCATGCCATGTGAGTGTTGCACAAATACGTGCATTATGGAAGTTTAAATCTCTGTACAGGTCCCTGTCTGACAGATGGACTGCTGAGCTGTTTGAAAGGAGTGGTGTCTCTGTTCTTGATGGAGATGGGCCTGAGACATGAAGTTTGGACCTGGATTCTAAAGTCTGGGATTAGGATCTGGTTTTCTGGCTTGGGCCTATCTATAGTACCCTTATAAGAGGGGCCCTAGGAGGAAAGGTGACAAGACCCAGTCAGAAGGAAAGTGGAGTGAGCTCGGAAAGGCTGGGAATGTAGTGAGTTTGCAAATCTGGAATGGAAAAGAGGGCAGAGGGACTGGCCATTCTCCTGAGGGAGGGACAAGCCAGGGCTCCAGTTGCAGCATGTTAACACCGGTGAAGTGTCAGTAAAATGTGGACTATGAATTGCTGCATGCACCTAGCTAAACGCCTGAACCAAGGATAATATTTAAAATCCCCAGTACATAAATAACTCCCCACTCGTTTTGTAGTCTACCGCCATCTGCTGGACTAACCTGCTCCCTGCGTCCCTGGACCCTCAAGCCACCAAGTGCCGCAAGCTGCTCTGGGAACGGTTTCGTTCCATGTCCGTGATGTCAGGGTGGAACAGAAGTCAGCAGGGAGCTTTTTCCAGCTGTGGACCCGGGCACACCCCATTGACCCTGGAGCGTGTGTGATGGGGCGAGATAAGCACTCGGTGTGCAGCCTAGGCCTGCTGCTACATTCAGAGCGCTCACTTCTGCGTGCTTTGCAAATCAACGGTGCTGATTTTCCACCCTGGGTAAAATGGAAAAGGGCAGGCGGAAGGGGAGTAGTTTCCACATGCCTGCAGCTCACCAGCTCAGCTTGCCTTGGCAAAGGGGCTACTCCTCTAGACGGCAACCAGTTCACTGGGTGGCAATAGAAACAGCTGCTGAACAAACACCCACCCCCCAGCCGCTCTGACTCTCCTCTCTCCTTCCCATCTCACTGCTTCACTTGATCTCATCTGTTTGTGTGCTGAGCCCAACGCACTCCCTAATTGCTTCTGCTACCACTTCTTCGTCAAAAGCTGCAGTTCCATAAGGGAGCCAGGGGCCTTGTCTAGGCAAAGGATTTGCCCTCACTGCAGCCGTCAGTGGCCATCTTTGAAACCAGTGTAAGCTCTGCCAGTGCAAATGAGGGGGCTTGCCGGGCTACACTATGGGTTTACATGTGTGGGAGTCAGAGCAAATCTCCAGTCTCGGCAAGCTTTGTGTCTGCACAAATCATGCTCCAGGTAGGCCACATCATCTTGCCTGAACAAGGATGGGTGCTGGAGACTGTCCCAGACATGGCCACTCAGGGGCAGGACCGAGGGCTGTTCTTGGGATTAGCAGCATTATATGCCACAGGGCATGTTATTCCTTCTGGTGTATATTCTCAGTAAAGCCCTGAGTACCAGCAGCTGGTGATAATCTCATATCATTCAGTGTGGCTTCCTCTTGCATCAGCAGAGAGCAGGGGAAGTGGTGGTGTTACCAAGACTTGGCAGTCTAACTATTTTGCAGGTACGTAGTGCCACTAATCAATGACCAGCTGGCAAATGGAATTTTCAAGAGCCTCAGTTCTTAGATGCAACAGCACAGTGGTGCAGAGACAACCCGTAACTCTTGATGGTGTTGGTGGGGGGGGTCGCAATTTAAAGATTCAGGGGTGGTGGGGTATGTGACCGCCCCACGTGTTGCCTCTGGCCCGTTTCCCACTCCCTCTGCACCTCCCACATCTGCTTCAAGCCAGCACCACCTTGCTCCCACCCCCCTCACAGCTTCTCCCCCACTTACATTGCCTCCCTGCTGTGGGCACGCTGCGGGCCAGAGCAGGCTCCGGACACCTACTGCTGAGCAGGTAACTGCAGCTGTGGGCGAGGAAGGGTCGGGACTCAGCGGGCTTCCTCATGCCCCCCCTGGCAGAGCTCTGCAGCTAGCCCCATGTCTCTTCCCTGCCTCCGGGTGCCTTCTAGCAGGGTTTAGTGGGGGCGCTAGATGCCGATGCCTTTCCCAGGCACATCCCTCTTAGTAACACTCAGCCTGACTCCCACCCTGACAGAAACTGGAGGGGGGTGGGACGTGACCCTGCAGTTCCGCCCCCCATGCATTGCCTGTGCAGTGATGGGTGCTGTAATAAACCCTAATCTAGAGGCATTGGGAAGGGGTGGGGGAGAGGAGATTTGTGGTGTGGAAGTCCAGGGGGCTTCCAAAATCCAAATTTTTAGCAGCCCTACTAATCCAGATCATTTTCACAGTGAAAAGACTCCAGAGAAGATGAATAACACTCAGTAGAACCAAGAGGCTAAACTTCAGCCAGCAAAACAGGCCAGTGGGTAGGACGGTTGAAGAGGGAGGGGGATTTTAAGGGATTCTGGAAAGGAGGTACAAAGAACATCCCACTACAAAAAGGAATTAAAGGAGTCTGTGTGATGCCTGTGGAGTGGGGAGGCATAGGATCCTCCCAGAGATGGCCTCATGTTCAGATAATGCTCAAGAATATTTCAAGATTCATGTTCTAGACTTGCTAAATGGATGCCTTCCATAGCAGTGAGCTAGAGTGAATGCAGGTCCTGTCCTGATCTGCAGCTCCCAAGATTTAGCTTCCAAATTCCACAGCCCAGTAACCAGATGGAGCAGGGTTGAGAATCCAGGCTCATTCTCTGACAAGCCAGAGTCACTGTTTTATGGGGAATGAGCCCTTGTTGGCTGTGATTGGTCAAAAAAGGTGGGGTTACTTCCCAGGGAGAGATTCTGCTGTGAAAAGGACAATTCCCTGCCTCCACCAACCTCTGAAAGGAGGAGGCCATCAGTAAAGCTGGGAATTCTCTCTTCTTCCTGATGCCGATGCCTAGAGAGTGGAGGAGACTACACGTTTCCTGTCTGTGGATGCTCAGCAAGCCCTTCGCAAGGGTGTAGGAAATAAAAAAACCTGTATGCTCCCAAATTATGATCTTATGTCTTTTACAGCACCCAAAAACACAGTGGGCACTTCACAGAGCCATGCCCTGAAGAGCTTACAGTCTCACGCGTGAATGAGATGATGGATAAATTGAAATGGAAAAGGCTGTTCCCTCCCAGGATGACCTTAGAGGCCAATGCCAGGGAGTTTAGGAATCATTCAACTTAAGCAGATGCCTATTGACTGAGGTGTAGTTTGCTTGAATTCAAACGTATCCTGCCCTGAGTGCAACCAAACCTTCCAATGTTGCGCTAGTATCTGAGACCACAAAGGGGCGTGGCCTTGTCTTTTTCCTTCTAGCTGAGTGAAAGGCAAAAAGAGAACAAACAGCAGAAAGAGCCAGAAGCCCACATTCGATTTTCAAAAATGTCTCGGTTTTAGTAACCTCTGGCGGCAGTAACTCGAGGGAGGAAGCTGCATTTTAAAGCCACATCATTTGTTCCCACAAGGTCCCTTTCAAAATGGAGCATTCCAGCCATTGCTATGGAACCAAATGTGGCACAATAGTTCCGTGAGGTGCCATGTGTTTGCAAAAACCATTACGGTGGTCTTATGAAAGGAAACATCAATTGGCTGATGCCAGTTAGGCCCAGACCTGAAAGAAGTTAAACTGTATCTGATTGAGCGACTGGGTATTAGTTGTAAAAAAAGGAATCAACATATTATAAAAGTCACTTTGTGCATCGAGAAATCACTTTGAAAAGCCCTTCTGTGAGGATCTGCTGCTGCTGAGCTTCTCTGCAAATGACAGAACATTTGAAGGTTAGCATGCTTCTGCCTCTGCAGGGGGATGGACCGGCTGACCTCTTGAAGTCTGTTCCAGCCCTACATTGCTATGATTTGATGCTTTGTGCACTGAAATATTAACTGGGAGAGTTACAGTTAAACATTAGTGACATGGAGAAATAGAGTGTGGGAAGTGTTTCAAATGGGCAAAGATGACAGACTTATACTAGGAACAAGTCGGTTTTATAATATAGGGTTACCAAAATCAGTGCATAAATAATGAGAAGTGGGTGACCACAGACAAATGTGTCTTTTAAAGATAAAAGTACAGGTTATGAAAAAGATTTGTTACTACTCCTGTGGAAAGTCCATAGGTATGAATGATGATCAAATAAAAAAGTTTTTAAAAACTCCCCAAAAACAATTCATTCTTTATAATAGCGTGGTACTGCAATGTGACTTTGTGCTGCAATATATTTCCCTAGACTGTGCGTACATTCTCTGGTTTGTTATTGTAGGGTTACTGCTGAGCCCTGGGCGGCACACACTGGTTTGTCACTGAAGATCAATCCTGAGTACTGGGGCTGCACCCTGCTTTCTTATTATAGGGTTGCTTTCAAGCGTGGAGTCATTTGTGAGCTGTGTGCATGCTCTGGCTTGTTACTGATGACAAGCACTGAGGATGTTCTTGGTGCAGTAGGAGACGTGAACAAAACCAGACCCTGCCCTGAGGATCCCACGCTCTTGGAGGCAGTTTATTGCAGGGCTGCTGCTGGGCTCCGTGGTGTGAACTGGAGAAAAATGTTTGTTTGTTAAAGAAGGCTGTTCCTCCTTGTCTTTCCCTGTGATGCTGGGAGCACCTTTCCCAGCCTTAAGGGGAGCTCTATGTGGCTCAAAAGCTTGTCTCTCTCACCAACAGAAGTTGGTCCAATAAAAGATGTTACCTCGCCCACCTTGTCTCTCTAATATCCTGGGATCAATATGGCTACGGCTACACTGCATACAAAGATGGCACCAATCACGTATAAAGGGCAGCCCAGATTCTGGAAGCACGTGCCTGGGACTAGTTTGGACCTTTTCACCTCCACCAGGCCCTCGTAGTGCATCCAGTCTGTGGATTTCCTGTCTGTAGCGAGGTGGCTTTTTTAGCGCCAGCCAGCTCTCCGGAAGTCTCCAGAGCATTTACCCAAGAAACCAGAGCATTTGTCTTATACTAAGGCTAAAAAGCCCAGCCAGTCCCTGGGCTCCTTATTCAAACAAGGAGGCCATTTTCTTGCTCATTTTCACCCAGCCTAGCTTTCAGTTGAGATACCTGGTGTCCCCAGCTCAGGGATGCAGCAGCTAGGCCAGTGAATTGCACGTGTCATGAATCTGACTCCTGAGCCCTGCTGGCACTATTGTTCATTGGCTCTGGTCCTGGTGTCCTCCCTCCACCCCACTGCAGGCCTTTGTCTAATCCAGAAGGATTGAGTACCTGCCTTTGGAGAGGGCATGAGAACCTCTGTTTAAATCAATGAGAGCGTCTCTCATGTCCAGTGGGACCCGGAAAGCCCCTTCGCTCAGGAGACTGTCCCAGTGACAATTGGTCTCTATATGTGGGATGAGCTGGTGGGTCTCAATCCAGTTCCAGGTGGACACATCTCAAAAACAGCCTGCCACCACAACCTGCACCTAGTGGACCCATTGCTGGGGGGTTCTGCTCAGGGAAGGATTGAATGGGCCTTGCCCTTGGCAGGTGGGGCTGAGTGACCTGGCAGAGGCTGGTCTGCCACTCTCTGTGTTGTCCCTGCTCTGTGGATTAAACTGGACCTTTTAGCCTACGGAACTCTCAAGATGGCCCCTTTTCACCTTTTTCCAAATTGGGAGGGACCTGTCCCCCCACACAAATAGGACTGGTCTCTCTAGCCTCCTGCCCCTTCGTCCTGCTGAGCTACCAGGGCCCATCTCTGCCTGCTCAAGGGCAGACGTTTGCTTTTCCTCTTCCCCTCTCTCAGGCCCTTCCACACTCCGTGCAGCTGCCAGCCGGCCTGCCGCCAGCCCGCCTTGCAGAGCCGCCTTGTACACAACTTAATCAATCGGACGCGGCAGGAGCACAGACCTGCACCCACGCAGGTAAACACAGCAGCAGGGGTGTGTCAGGGCTACACTAAACAGTGACAGGCTCCAGGGCTGGGTCTGGTGTGAGCCTGGGGGCAGGAGTGGGAGGTTGTTTTATGGACCAGAGCAGATTTTTAAAGCAATCTAAGAAATCCTGTTCTATCATGACTGCCTCTTTGGGCCCCAGGTCAATAGAGGGATCTCTGGGGTAAGGATACTGTATTAACATAACCCAGTCGGGTCCATTTCATTAAGTGCCCTGTGCCACCCTGGTGCTACCTAAATAATGGTAGTGACTGAGCCACCCTTGTCCTGGCAAACCCAGCCCCAAGCAGGAGCTACTCACCTTCCACAGTGAGAAGAGGAGCCTGAACAGAAGAATCCTGAGCCAAGTCTCTTCCAGTCCTTTCTGTAGCAGCTTCTCTGAGCCCTCTGGGCAGCCCTTCCAGTGCTCAGCAGCAAAGATGCCTGGCAATGGCCCAGCCAGAGTCCTGGTCAATGGGGATGCTGAAGTTAACAAAATCCATAGCCAGAGTGTGCAGCAGCAGCTCCCCTGCCCCTCTTCCGATCCTGCCTCATCTGACATGACATTGTCACCCTTGGTTCTAGCCCTGTGATCGTGGCGAATGGTTGGGGTTAGGCCCTGAGCATTTTGGGCAAAGCCTTGATTTGACTGGACACAAGCTTGTTCTAGTTATGTTTCATGGCATACGTACAAAAAAAACTGGATGAAAAAATAAATACACTGGCTAGGAGTTTGCAATATAACACTACTAAAAATTCAGAACACGTAAGAACCCCAAAACAGAGAGAAACAAAGCAGACTGCTCCCTAAAACAGAGAAGCACAACTCTACTTTATTGTAGGCTGGCTGCTGCTAACATACGTTCCTACCGGGGATCCTAGCCTACCAGAATACCCTCCAGTCTTAAAGTGATAGCTTGCAATTCCAACACAGTCCTCAGTACACCACAGTTCTTAACTGATGTGACTCGGGCCAATTCCTGATGGGGACCTTCAGAGAGATGCCTTGTGGCTACTCATGAGCAGGTTGCTCCTGGTACTTCCCAAAGCTCAGTCTTCCTGTGGACGTACTCTTCTGAAATAGGAAAAACAAGGAGGAGTCCTTGTAGCACATTAGAGACTAACACATTTATCTGGGCATAAGCTTTCGTGGGCTAGAATTTATTAGTCTCTAAGGTGCCACAGGGACTCCTCATTGTTTTTGCTGATACAGACTAACACGGCGACCCTTCTGAAATAGGGTGTCATTACAGTTGGCCAGTCCATGGAAAGGAAATAAAATTTTGCAGGCATGGCAGCACTGTGGGGAGATTTGGACTGTAGGCTGCCCAGAACACAGTTCCCACCTCCTCTCAATGTTTCCAGTTTCCAAGGGGAGTTCCTGCCTGATAGTGAGTGGAATTCTATACTGGTTGCTCCTAGATCACCACAGTTCTCAGAGCAGTTTGGAAGAGTCTGCCCAGATCCCTGCCATAGTAGAAGGTGTGTGCGCACATGCATGTCTCCCTCTTTCCCACTTTCATCTTGCCCATGCCCTCCCTATGGCTCTGTGCCCCTCATTCATGCTTTCACTATCGCTTCTGGCACCTCTCCCTTTCTCTCGAGTCTCCTGTCACTGGTCAGGACTCTTTGAAAGCTGCTTGAAATGTTTATCGTGCAAACCTCGCTGAGGTTTTGGGTCTAGACAGCAGAGGAGGGAACGAGTTCCTGCTCAGAAATGTGGCAGTCTCATAAATACTAGCTTGCAATGACTGCTTCGTGGTTATACTTTGGCCAAGGTGCCAAAGAACTAAGAAAGAAAGAAGAACGTCAGGCGAGATTTGTCCTTGTGCTTAGAGCCCTACGCGGATACAGAATTTGTATCTGTGTCCAATCCGCAATCTCCAAAAACGGTCCATGAATATCTGTGGATTTGTAGGGCTCAACATGTGATGCCTCTGCACCAAAGAGATTCTGGCTCTTGTTGAGGGTCTGGAAAGACCAGCAGTTCTCAGAAGCTGGGAAAATCCAGAAATCAGGGGCGGCTCCAGGCACCAGTGCTCCAAGCGCGTGCCTGGGGCGGCAAGCTGCGGGGGGGCGCTCTGCTGGTCACCGTTAGGGTGGCAGGCAGGGTGCCTTTGGCAGCTTGCCTGTGGATGGTCCACTGGTCCCATGGCTTTGGTGGACCGCGTGCCTGCGGAAGGTCCGCTGGTCCCACCGCCGAAGCCGCGGGACCAGCGGACCCTCCGTGCTTGGGGCGGCAAAATGTCTAGAGCTGCCCCTGCAGGAAATCCAGCCTGTCAGCAGGGAGGAGCAATTGTTTTGCATGAACTGGGCTCCCAGGGCACTGAGGTCTAATCCTGCTATGTCTTAAACCTTCCCCCAGCACTGTGTCATTTCCTCACTGAGAAGTCTTGTTGTGCTGTGTTCACAGTCTGGTGCTCCTTGTATCAGACACCACAGGTGGAGCATGGTGTGAAAACAGAGCACCAGTGGCTAGATCTCTGGGAGGTTCCCTGCCTCAGGGATGTGTGTTTACAAAGTGCTTTGCAGAGGGACATGCTAGCTGGAGGGGCTGATTTTACTTTACAATGCAGCATAGCTGCATTTACACAGCGGTGATTGGCTCCATTTGAAGGCAAAGACCTCCTGCAGAGACACCGCCATGTTTGCTCAGAGAATTGCTTTACTGTCCCCCATCCCCTCCCTGTTAAGAGTATGCGTTAAGACCCACTATACTTGGGGGATGGGCTTGGTCAGCAGCAGTAAATGAACCAGGGAGAGGCCAGCAGTGAGCAAAAGGCTGCATGGCCAGATATTCATGCTGGCAAACACCAGTTCATACCTAGGAACCAACAGGCCATATAGTTTGCAGAGAGTCCCAGGTCTGCCATTGATCAAGGAGCCATTTGCCCAGTGTTTACAGTCCCTGAAACACACGGCACAGTGAGAGAGGAAGTCAAGCATAGCAGGATCCAATTCCTCTCCACATAACCTAGCAGAAGAGACTATATGACTATGATTCGCCTTAGGTTCTTTGGGATTTACACAGCCCTAGGCTGGCCTATTGGTTTGATTATACATATAGCCAAATATGCTATAGTAGCCTCACCATTGGTTGGCTGGTGCTGTGTGTTCCATGCTGTTTGGATCTCTGCCCCTACAGATCAATGGGGTTGAGATGGACAGACTAGACACTTACGAACACAAGTTCAAATCTTCATGGGGCCAGAGTTCCAAAAGAGCTCAGTGCCCACCATAGACACCTCCTGAAAACCTGGCCATGTGCTTTGGTACCCAAGTGGGAGCTGTTCTCTCTGGAAAATTGAGGCCAGCGTCAAAAAGTCTCTTAGGATTGAATGTTTAGACCCAGATTCACAGGGAATGAACCAATCATCTCCCTGCTCCCTCCTCATCTGCTTGCACAGGGCTGTTCAGTGGTGTGGCACGGGCATCAAGCATGAGATGGGGAGCTCATCATGTGCAGGACTGTTTGTATCTGAACACTGTGCATAATAAAGGACCATGGTGGATATTCCCCATGGGCTGTTTATGGGCAGTGGCTGAGCTAAGAGCCCAGATCACCAGCTTTGGGGCCAAAATTCCTCCTCATTCCCAAACTTGGTTCAACCTCCATCTTCCCACTTTTTATAACCTGCTGTTACGTTCCACCTCGCTCCTTACAGGGCTAGCCATCCCCTAGTGGGTCTGCCTCCCTGGAGCATAATTGCTGCTGGATGAAGGAGAAACTTTCAAGGTGCTCTCTGCCCAATATTGACTTTAGCTAAGTGAAAGGCCCATTTTATCACTGGCTGATTATCCGAGGCTAACATATGAAATGGGGAGTGCGGAGTGTGAGCCCCCAACAGCCTGGCGCTGCTGGGAACAATGGGCTCTCTGTTTGAACTGTGTTATTCCTTTTGAAAGCCTCCAGTGAGGAGTTTTCAGCACATTTCTATTCCATCACTCAGGTAAAATTACACAGGATAACAAAGAGCCCTTCAAACCCACTGCCAAGCGCCAGCTTCCTTCTGGCAGAGCTGGAATGGGGGGCCAAGGAATTCTTGCCAGGGATCGGGGGGTGGGGGTGATGGAGTGCAGGGTGATGGCTGAGTGTGGGGCGAGTGGATGGCTGCTGTATGGGTTAGTGCTTCAGTGTTAGTTGTATCCAATAGATTATAGCGAATGGTGAATGGAACCCATTGGGCAAGTGCGGCACCTTTACAGTTAATAAAGGGAAAAAAATCACTTCTTAGACCCTGAATATTGTGTTGCAGGGAGAATTCAGGGCGTGCAGAAAACCCGCACTTGGGGCACTCCCTCTCTCCCGCTGTGCCTCTCATCTTCAGAGTGCCCTAGACCCTAGAGAGTCCCACAGAGAGTGGATGAGATCCTCAGCCGGTGTAACTCACTGTAGGGAGTGGTGTCAAAGTCATAAACTATAACACTGATTTACACCACTTGGCCCCTTGGCTACAGTTCTGCTGCACCCTTTTGTCAGTCCCTGGAGTGGTCACTTAATAAGGGATTAGCTGCATTTATCACCTGTTCCTTTCAACCCCTTTTATTGGGTATGGGTCTGACGTTCACATTCTGCACTATGAGTGCACACGCCCCCTATTGGACAGGAGCTGCACTGCACCGGCTGAGCTAACAGCAGGAGATGCAGCCTGCCTTGGTGCCAGCCGGGTACCACCTAGGGTTGCCAACAGTCCCTTATTACAAGGGACGTCCCTTACTTTTTGAGCTCCCTACAACAAGATCGGGAGTTCCTGAATGCTGCAAAAAGCAGCAAGAAATACCCCTGGTGTATGTAGGAGAGCACTGCTTATTTATTATTAATTATTATTAATATTAATAATGATAATAATATAATATTGGGAGGAGGATGGAAGGGGTGCTAAGAAAATGGTTCCTTATTTTTTAAATACAATGTTGGCCACCCTAGTACCAGCCCACTCTGCACAGGAGCTGCTGGTGCAATAGGATCCAGAAAAACGTGTCCATATCAGTTAAGCTGCCCTGAAGCGGCTCAAGAACATGAGTATCAGCCTCAGGGCAGACTGTTAAACAGGCTGGGCACAAACCACAAGTGGGTGGTGAGTTCCACGCTTAGATTTCACCTATCAAGTGTGAATTCCTCAGGCCCTATAACAGCCTAACCATAGAGTCAGAGGGAACTCTTCTATCTTGTCACCTCAGCAAGCTTGCCTTTGTGATAGATGATCCCTTACAGCAAACATCACAACAAATTTAAAAATTTTATTAAGATGATGTTAAAAAAAAGTGAACAGAGTTTGAGCATAGAAGTTTCTGGTTATCAGGGAATAACGTACAGATTATCGAGGGTGCAAAGTTTGGTTTAAGATTGGGTGGCATAAGGAACACATAATCTGCAATATCCCCAATTGAGGGTAAAAGGTTGATGGGTCAAAGTACAGATTAAAAGGCCCCAATATTCCCAAAGGAGGATGCAGTTATCCCAGGGCAATTGCAGTTTCGCTATCACACCAAAGCCAACATTTGTAACAAATCCTATAATAAACTAGCTAAAGATTTATAAACTGGGAAAACGAAATAGAGTTATTTACAAGGTTAAAGCAGGTAAACATGCACACACAAAAGAGTTGCAGTTTCATGTTTCAGAGGTAATGGAAGCATCTATAATGAGCAAGTTCTATATGTCCCTTAAGGCTACCTAGGCTAAACACCAGAGAGTTCTTGCTTATGCTTAGAAAATCTTACTCTGGAGAGTCTGAGCAGCTTAGAGGTACCGAAGAAGTGGGTTTTTTACGCACAAAAGGTTATGCCCAAATAAATCTGTTAGTCTTTAAGGTGCCACCAGACTCCTTGTTGTTGTTTTTCTTTGAGACACTGTTTCTCCTTGTCACAGGGATTTTAATTCCCTTTCCTCCTCTTTGAGCTGCCAACTCAGCTGACTGGAGGAATTCACTAGGATGGGAGGAGCAATCAACAAAGTCTTTTGTCATCTTATGTTCCACAATAGTTTGTCTGGTATTGATGGCCCTTCTTTGTCAGGCAGGAGATAACCCCTTCTGTTGGAGATTAGTATTTCACAGTAGTTAATGCTTCCCTGCTGCCTGCTGATTTACAGTTACAGAGGCTTACAGTGCAAACACTCATCAGTTACCTTCTGAGATGGCATACAGATGCTATGGCCTGGTCTACACTGGGGGGAATGGGGGGAATCGATCCAAGTTATGCAACTGCAGCTATGTGAATAACGTAGCTGTCAACATACTTAAACCTACTCACTGCAGTGTCTTCACTATGATGAGTCGACTGCTGCCACTCCCCCATCAGTTCTGCCTGTGTGTCTCGCGCCACAGTGGAGTACAGGAGAGCACTTGTGGTGGGGGGTGATTTATTGCACCTAGACTAGACGCGATAAATCGACCCCTGCTTGATCGATTGCTGCCCACTGATCTGGCGGGTAGTGTAGACATACCTTAAAAGTGGCAATTTACAAGCATTCAATAAAGTCTAAACACTAAGCACATTTTTGTAACACTAAGACCTATTTAACAATACTACTGCACAGGTGAGCCAGGCTGGTTCCAGCTATGTGTTTGTCAGTGTTCAGTTGAGACATGGAGGCCTTGGCATGAGCTGGCACCTGGTTTGCCAGCATTACAACCTCTGCTCAGCAGCTATTGTCTCAGTCAGTCTGACAGTGATTTCTTGCCTGGCCTGGCTTAACAGCTACTGACCAGCAGTCTCCCAACCAAGGGGCTCAGTCAGGGCCCATAACTGCTGCTTCAGGGCTGTGACATGGTGTGACATTGCATCCATCTGCACTGGAATCTGCATCAGCTGCTCTGGCATCGGCCTGTTGGGATGAGTTCCTCGCCCTTCAGTCCCTCCCCAGCTCTGTCTGCAGCATGTTGGGAGCTTTGTCCTGTGGCCAAGTTCCCATTTCTGCAGCAGGTGAGGCAGGAAGATCAAATGCCTTCCTGCTCCTGGGTGTCGATTCTTCTTTTTGTTAATCCAGTTGTTAACTGGAGCTGGTTTAATCAAGCACCTTTTCTACTGCCTCTGAGGTGGCTTGTTTTACGGCTGGGAGCCTCTGGCCACTCCCTGCCTCTGACTGGGGAATGCTTTCAGCTTCCCTCCACAGAGCTCACTGTATGTCTACAGAACCCACTCTGTTCATTACCGTTCAGGCAGTTAGCTCCTGGCAGCCCCTGTGCACAGGGCCGTCTATGTACTAGCTAGTCAGTGCCCAGGGAGCTAAGGGAAGAGGAAATTACCATTCAGCACAGATGAGCTCAGGGGAGAAGGGGGGTGCAGTACAGAGCACCAGGGACTGTCCATTGAAAATGATGGTAGTAGGAGCTGTGGTCATGAGGGACAAGGAAGTTGTAGGCTGTGGGGTCCAGCTGCAACCAGGTCAGGATCTTCTCTCCAAGGTCAGCTGATTACATTTCTGATTCTGCTCCAGACTGGCTCCCATGTGCTACCCTTGGAGAATAACCTGACACCTAATAAATCCAACCCCTTCTCCCTGACACATACCACCCAGACTGAACGGTACTGCCCTTTGGGTGACAGGGACTGCGCTCCTGGGCAGGGCACTTGCCTTTGTATGCAGGAGCATTAGCCCCAGGAAGCAGGAAGGACACAAGGACACTTTCCTCTCCTCCCAGCTGACTTAACTACAGACATGCCTCACCCCTGGGCAGGAGGGAGCAGCCACTGGCAGCCTCTGCAGCAACAGGAGAAAGTTTGGCCAAGGACAGCAGGGGCCTTTATGACATAATGTCCTGAGTCACTCCTTAGGCCTGTGCCAGGAGCAGTGTTTTGGACCAGGCTTTCAAAAGAGTTCAGTGTCTGATGTGCTATACACCTTTGAAAATGGCCTCAGGTTCATTCATGGGAGCTGCCGCTTGGAAACCTGACCTGTTCTGCGGATCTGCCCTGCAGGCCCCAGGGCCTGGCCCTAACACAGAAGGTGCACTTATAAACATGCGGGGCCGGCGCTTCCATTAAGGTGAACTAGGCAATCGCCTAGGGCGCCAGGATTTTCGGGGGGGGGGGGGGCTGCGGCATTTTGCTGAGGAGGGCGGCAGGGGGCTCCGGTGGACCTGCCACAGTCATGCCTGCGGAGGGTCCATTGGTCCGTGGCTCTGGTGGAGCTGCCGCAGGCATGTCTGCGGACAGTCCGCTGGTCCCATGCAGCTCCAGTGGACCTTCCGCAGGCACGGCTGCGGCAGCTCCACCGGAGCCGTGGACCAACAGACCCTCCATAGAAATGGCTGCGGCAGCTCCACCGGAGCCGTGGGAGCAGCGCGCGGGGCGGCAAAATGGCCGTGCGCCTAGGTCGCGAAAAACTCTAGTGCCGGTCCTGTAAACATGAGTGCATCACCCTCTGCTGTCCCGCAGCACTTCATTTCTCCTCTGGAGCATTCTCTGGCTGCCAGTGCCATTCTGTATTCCCCACTCACTGCTGCACTGGGTGAAGTGCAAATGGGCCCTTGGTGTGTTTGTCCACCGGTTGGTCTGTCCATCCTGGCGTCTCAGACAACAGAGCAGGTCTCCTTTAAACAAGAAAATTGAGGGTCCCATTCAGTTTAAGATTTTTATCTTGTTTCTGACTTAGACCCATTTTACCCCAGTGTAACTCCACTGACTTTGCAGTGTCATTCCTGATTTACATCTATATGAAATCATTAGCATTTTGCATGGTGGCTATTGACACGATTGGAATTCACAACCTCTCCACTTTCCTCTCACTGAATATGCAGGCCCTTAAAGCTCTCTGGGGACAATGGCACATGTGGTATCTGTAACACCTACAGTTCCAGGCTGGGGCATGGGGCATAATCCTGGCCCAGGGCTGGGGAATGTCACTGCTCCCTGCTGTGCCAATGCTGGGTACTGGCATCCGGAAGGAAGGTGGGATACTCGATGCAGACTGTTGACAATGCTTGTTTGCTCCCTGTGATTTCACAGCAGCCTCTGGCCTAGGGTGTTGCTGGTGGATGCATGGTCATTTGCTGTGTCCTGAAAGATGGTGCCAGCATCCACCATGAGAGGGAGGAAGGCTCTTGGGCCCAGCATCAGCTGGAGTCACATGACTCACCACACAGGAGTGGCTCAAAAATAATGGCACAGATTCTGAGCTAGGTGGGGAGTCTGTCTAAGTTTGGGGAGGAAATGCAGGACTAAAGCTATGGAAACCTTTGGGCAGTGGTGTATGCTGCTGCCTTACCCCAGCCATGGCAGGGTAAAGACAGGAGGCAGGAGAAGACCAAGTGCTCGGGTCAGGGAGTGACAGCAGCCCTGTTTGTCCTGCTCTCCTCTAACCCTGCTCCAAAGCCAGGTTTGCCCTGGATTCTCGCAGGCAGGTTCTAGTTTTTGTGCTGCTGAATGGGGGCTCCCGGCGCTGCCCCTCTGCAGGGAGAACTGACTCTGACTCACAATTATTGTCACCAAAGCCCTCGCTCCAAAGTGACTCCATTAACCCCTTTGGCGTGTCTCTGGCCCTGGCCACACCCGGCTTATGTCCCTCTTTGGACTTGTACTGCCCGAAGGATCATACGTTTCCTGACCGCTTCTCCTTTTCTCTCTCTGGGGCTTGTGCCGCTGCAGTGACTTCAACACAAAGACACTCCCAGCGAGTGAAGCACTGGAAAGGGGAATTTCTGGGAATGGGAGCTGCCGTTAGCACCTCTCTTCCTGGAGCTGGCTCCCCTGAGCAAGCCAAGCATCTTATTTCTTTCCCATCCACACTAGGCTCTTGTTAGACAGGCCCAGGAGGGAGCCCTCCTCCCTCTCATGCTGGTTGCTGGCAGCATCTTTCAGGACACAGAACAGGACAAGGGCTCTGAAAAGGAGCTCGGTGCTGAGCCTGACCTACGGTACACTCTGCTGGCCGCGTACCCCAGGATCATACAGCCATGTACTCTGCTCCTGGCCTAATGCCCCCTGGGGGCTCTCAGGGCCAAACTCACATATTTGCATTGACTGAACTCTGCCCACATCAGAGTCTAGGGGTTTTCTTATCAATTTCGCTGTCAGCCATGCCCTGAAGTTCCCTGAACTGCCAAATGCCACAGACTGACTCACTCTGATTCACAGAGTCACAAGGCCCCAGCTAGGCACCCAAAACACCAGGGGAGGCCCCGGGAATTGGCAATGTTCGACGTCTCTGAAAAGCAAGCCCATACTGCACTAGTTTGTGTGTGTCCCGGTGATTTCAGATGTTCTCTTTCTTCTCTCTAATCACTGCTGGGGGAGGGGAGGGAGTAGGGTCTAGTACAGTGATCGGCAACCTTTGGCACGCGACTCGCCAGGGTAAGCACCCTGGAAGGCTGGGCCGGTTTGTTTACCTCCCATGTCCGCAGGTTTGGCCGATCGTGGCTCTCACTGGCTGCGATTCGCCGTCCCAGGCCAAGGGGGCTGAGGGAAGTGACGTGGGATGAGGGATGTGCTGGCCGCCACTTCCCACCACCCCCATTGGCTTGGAGTGGTGAACCATGGCCAGTGGGAGCCGTGATCAGCCGAGCCTGCAGATGTGGCAGGTAAACAAATCGGCCTGGCCCGCCAGGGTGCTTATCCTGGCAAACTGCATGCCAAAGGTTGCTGACCGCTGGTCCATTAGTTAAAATAGGGAGGGCTCTTGGGTTCTCTTCTCAGTTCTGTGAGGGGTTTGTGTATTAGGGATGGGCGGGGGGACAGGGATAGGAGTCAGGACTCCTGGGTTCTGTTCTGATCTTTGAGAAGGAGTGTAGTATATGGGCTAGCACAAGACAGCTAACAATCAGGATTCCTGGGTTCAATTTCTATGGTAGTTCCGTGATGATCTTTGGGGCCCTATGGCTCAGTTTTCTAATCTGGTAAATGGAGATAATGCCTACCTCACAGGTCTATTGTGAGTCTTAATGCTCGTAAAGCACTTTGAAATCCTTGGATGGCAGGTGCTAGAGAATGAATTGTGATTGTTTAACAACACATGTAACATAGTTGTGTTCTCCTGCCCCAGGACACTTGCACAACAGACAGACATATGTGTGTCCTCCTGTCGGACAGATTTAGCCTTTCTGAACCCTGAGATCTCTCAGTATTTCTTTAACAATAGTAGCTGCTGCAACCACCTTTTCTATGGTTCTATCAAAACTCCTCCTTCCCTCACCCTGCTGAACTGCTACAAAGACTTTTTCTGTTCTCCATGACAACACAATAGGGCAAATTCCTTCCCAGTGTAATTACTGAAATCAGATGAGCTACACCAGGTAGCTGCTACCTCAAAGCACCTCCTCAAAACCTGGAATAAGCCCCAAAATGGGACTCAGGAATTTATCTTGGAAGTGGAATAAATAACTCCTTCCAAACCAGGTCACATGGCAAGGAAGCCACATTAGAGAAGGGTTGGCTGCTGTTTAATCGGTCAAATTAAACAAGATGCAATTAGGGCTACTTTATTCCCTAAACGGTTGGGTTTATAATCCCACCCCCCACGGAAACCAGGATTTGGGGTGGGGACCAGTTAGCCCGAACCCTGTCTTGTTTACCTTGGCTAACACTATTCTGAGGCAGTTGTTTCATAGATCTCACCGCTTCATATTCACCCAGCTGGACTGTGCACTTTCTAATGTGGCTTATTTTAACTTTTTAAGTGTTTTGGATCAGATACAATTTATGCAAGGCTCTGTGTGTATGTGTGTGTGTATTCACGTGAGCCAGTGTGTATGTGTAGCGTACAGCTTTCTCTTTAAAGTGGTGTTCGTTCCTCCGGAGAGAAGAGTTTTATTTGTTCAGACTTTGTGTCCATTACAAAACTTATGTTGGTATAATTACATCACTCATGGGTGTGGAAAATCCACACCCCAGCGCTATGCAGTGATACTGACCAAACTCCAGGTGTAAACAGTGCTGTGTTGATGGGAGGGCTTCTTCGGTCGCGGGGCGGTGGAGCACCTATGCTGAGGAGAGAAGCTCTCCCACTGTTGCAGGTAGTGTCTTCACCACACACTAAAACTACAAGAGCAGACAAGCCCTTTGCTTTTAAATTGAACCCAGCCTCCTGCAGGCTGGGCAGTGTTAAGAACACTCAGCTTCTCTGGCTCCTCTAGGCTTCCTTCCTTATTGCAGTTGACCATGACTGAGGATGTGTTGTGTGTGTAAAAAAACCCAGATTCTTCCCTTTCTTCCAACGTGCTTCCTCCTGCCTGATTCATCTAGTGAGGTCACAAGCTGATGGGCATGACACCACAGCCACGTTGCTGATGAGGAATTAGGACGGCTCGCACGTAGTACGTTACAATGAATCTGTCAGGAGGAGCAGGCTGGCTAGAAAAGGGGAAGTTTCCTTAACATTCAGACCTTTGTGCAAGCAGCACTACCAGAGAGGCAATCAGAGAAGCAGGGACGGAGGGCTGAAGGGTTCTAGTATTTTATTTTAAGCCACTGGAATGTGTTGGTGGCTAA
Organism: Chelonoidis abingdonii; assembly: GCF_003597395.2. NCBI lineage: Eukaryota > Metazoa > Chordata > Testudines > Testudinidae > Chelonoidis > Chelonoidis abingdonii. The sequence continues at coordinate 20,749,660 of NC_133782.1, read as the reverse complement.
TAGTTTTAATTTACCTTGGGCTTTGTTCTCACTATTAAAAATTGCAAATACCACTTGGCTTCATGAAATCTAATGAAGGGCTGTCTGTCTGCCCCTTATCCAGACTCCACAATGGGCTAAGTAGTGGATGGTTATGGCCATCTGCATTTTAATAGCACCAAATTTGATTCCATTTCTCTTGAAGGGTTTAGTAACAATGTCATCACCCTGGTATCTGGGCACTTACCACAATCAATACTCAGTCCCATTTATCAGCCACAGATCCCAAAACACATAGCAAAGATGGGTCAGTGTCATTATCCCCATTTTACAGATGGGGACACGGAAGCACAAAGAGCAGAAGTGACTAACAAACTCACACAGCACGTCGGGGTGGAGGTGGGAAAAGAGCAGATTTGGAAAGGAAGCCCCCTCAAAATGGAACCACCATAAAGTCCCTGCTAGGTGTCAGCTTGGACACCAACGGGGTTAGCGTTCACACCTCTTTTCTGGATGTTGTGCGTTTGGGGCTTGATGCAGGAAAAGCTGCAGTTGACTTTAATAGTGCAGAATCAGGGCTCTGATGGCTGACTGTTTTTGGAGCGAGTGTGTCAAGTCCAAGCCCAGTTAGGAAAATGGAGACTTTTATTGAGAGAGAGACTCCACTGCTCAAGCAGGGAAGAAGGAGCATTCCTTCTCGTCCAGATCTCCAATCACACAACAGGCTAGTATGAATGACCAGGTCTGCAGTGGTCGCTGATGGGGAGGACCTCCTAGCAGAACCCCTGCTACACAATCCACACCTTAGTGTGCAGATGGAGGATGGTGCCTGGCTAGTACTACCAGGCTCAGAGACCTCCTGGATTATGATCAGGACTGGGTTGACACCATGGCGCCCGGACAGTGCATGGGGCTGCCCACCCTGTGCATCCCCAGCCAGGTGCTCCAGGAGATGACAGCAGCCTTGCCTCCTGCTTCTCTTAATTTCTCAAGCAGGTCCTGCAAGAGGGTGCTCCCTGCCCACCATGCACCCCTGTCCCTCTGGAACTTATTATTGGGCCTCTGTCCCATGAGCCTCCCTGGTTGCCCCCAACATGCTACAATACTCAGCTGGTCTGCCTCTGAACAGCACCCAGAGAACATCTGTATGGGCTCATGCTTCATGCCATCCACTTCCTTACTCTTGTGCCCCACCCCAACACCAAGTGGTGAGACCTGTTGCCGCCTATGAGGGTGAGGAACCCCAGGGGGCCAGCTTCTACTCCACACTGGTTCTATGGCCCATGGGGGATATTAGTTGGCAGTTCCTCCATGGGGCCGTGAGCACGGCCACATACCTGGAGCAGCTCCCAAACTCCCCTGACAGTGGTTCCTTTTGCGATGAGAGGAAGACCCTGCCCACCTCTATGTAAGTGTGGCAGACTGCATCCCCTCTTCCAGCTCCTCCTACTGAGGTTCTCACTCCAATTCTTCCTATGCCTCCTCCTTTATGCACACCGCATCCATGGCCCCATAAAGTCACAAGACCACCTTGTGAAGGAGGAGGCAGCTGGGGTGGTGGTGGTGAGGGGAATATTCTGTGAGTGTGGAGCCTATTTCTGGTCCCTTATCCCCTCATGTCTCCAGGCAGATTTCCTCTGGGTAGCATCCATTGACTTCCCAAATGCCTTTGAGAAGTGGGCACTGTCAGGGGCTCTCTGATCACTGTCCCCGCTCTGACAAAGTGAGTATTATTCACCCATGAAAGCTTATGCTCTAATACATCTGTTAGTCCTTAAGGTGCTGCAGGACTCTCTGTTGCTGTCCCCCCTCTGGATCCCTCATTTTCAACCCTTGCCTTGACCTCATTCTCTTTCCTGTTTTTTCCGTTTGTTGTCCCAGTAATCAATTACAGCCTGGGCTTAGTCATTCCTCCCCCTAAATAGTTTTGGGAAGGCCTAGACCTACTTGCCTTAGTGCTGCAAACAGAACAACAGGCTAGTGTGACAACACACTCCACCAATGAAACACAAGACAGAAGCGTTACATCGCAAGATACTCTCACTGACTAATTGTACCTTAAAGGCACCATTATTTAGCAATGTAAAGGGACCAGACACCTCCTGAGTGCCTATTCATGGCTTGAGGTGGCTCTGCAGGCTCCCTGCCTCAATTTCCCTCTTCTTTAGCTCAGCACCCCTAAAATCAAACTGCCCAAACTCTTCCTGGCTCAGAGACACCACTCTTTGGCACTGAATTTATTAAAATAACAAAATCAATCACAAAATAATGTTCTCAAAATCCCCATATACCCAGTATTTCCTGCTAGGAGTCTGCCTGACACCCTCTCCCCCAAAGACTCAGGGTCCCTGCTGGCACCACCTCACTCCCAGCAGTCCCTATAGTCTCCCCAACTATCACCAGCTCTGCAGCTTCCTGCTGCTCTTTATAGGGGAACCAGCTCATCCCTGGGCAGCTTGTTCTACTAAAGGTGTGGCTGGGAGCTAATTAGATGGGGCAGGGCAGCTCCAGGTCTCCAGCCCTTAAAGGAGCAGGGCCTCACCATTGCAAGTAAGTCTTGATTCACTTGTCTGTGGTTGTTTCATCCCATATGCTGGCTGCTTGTGGCAGGAAATCTCCTACAATCTCACTTGGACTAATCGGAGGGTGTAATGAGGTGGCTAAGGCAGGTTATGTGATGAAACAGAGAGAGAACTTCAGCCAGCTGCAGTAGCGCTGAACAGTCCAGTAAGCAGAGGAAGTTGGCAGCAAACAGCGGCCAAGTGAGACTGAGTGGACTCACTAGGCTGGTCTGGCTGCCCTGCTGTGTGTTCAGCTCAGCAGCCATCAGAGGGCAGTAGGGATGGATACAAAGTGAGAGGTGATTTTCTCTGTCCTCGAACACAGGCCTGCTTTGGGGTTAATAGGATAGTTGGAGGATGCTCATGGCCCTTAGTGAGGGCTCCTAGTTCAGGCAGCCCACTGCTGCCACGGAGACAGAAATGAGGTGCCCCCAGGGTCTTAGGAAAGTACCAGTATGAATGAAAGCAAACAGGCTGAGGCTGGCTGAGCTGGGATCCTCTGTGCACAGAGCTCCAGCCGGCCTGCCACCACCAGTGTTTGCTCACTGCTGCTGCTCTGTGTGATTACTGAGCAAAGAGCAGCTAGAGAGACTGATGGTCCTGACAACTATGGCTCCCTGAGTCCAGGGCAAGAGATATATGGCTCAGGAGAGCTTTAAATGCACCTAGATGTCTCCTGGAGGCTGGTCAGAGGCTGCCTTGTGCAACACGGGGCCCCGGAGCAGCCTTGCAGGTGCAGTGAGGTACCTCAATTTTCCAAGAGTCTGAGATAGGACTTGGTGGGCGGACTTGGTGCCAATGAGGTAAATCCAGCATTTCTAGGGCAGTGTTAGCTCCCTCCCCTCTCTGCTGGGTCACTTTGGGGCAGTAGCAGCCGAGAAAAATGACCGCTGAATGGCTTCATGGTCTCTTGCACATCCGGCAAGATAACCACACTGAGCAGCACAGGGAGGGGAGCAGGCGGGGCTAGCGTGCATGGTTGGGGTGGGACACTGGGTAGTGCCAACAGCATAAACCCTACATGCCCTCCTCCTATTACAGCCACATGTAGGTGGTAAGAGGAGGAGGGTGTCTGGGGATACCCAGGTCGCTCCAATGTCTCATGAGATCACATTCACCAGGAAGAAGGCTCTGGTTTCAACAGAACCTTTCCCAAAGCACTTGGGGTTTGACCCATCATTTCTGGAGCCTGCTGAGGGCATTTCCAACCACCAGGGCTTCTCCTTTCTTGCATACGTGTGTCCCACCCCATAAGGGGGATTGGATTGGCTGGGAGATGTGACCCCACTGGGTTGACGGAGGGACAGTTGGGACCCAGTCATTGCTTTCTAAATCCTGAACCAGTTTGTTAAACATATTAGAGATGGAATTGTTTGCCTAATTTGCAGGTATAAATAATTACAGTGACTGTGCATGGAAATTAGGCCTGCAAACCCTATTGTTTATCTAAGCTGTTTAAAAATTCATCTCCCTGCTCTAGTGAACTCTGAGAAAAAAGATCAGCGTGTTTCTTCTGAAACAGAGTCAAACAATATTGCCAGCAAACTGCACATGCTGTTCCCCAGCACTGTTCCCCCCACCTCCCATCCTGGCTCCCCTTCCAGGACCCCCTTTCCTCCATTGACCCTGCAGACTGCTTAGGAAGAGTCCTTGTTTAGTCCGTGCTCCTGTTTTAATGTATGAATTAATAGTGCCTGGGGCTGGAGCTCCGAATACCTGTGTCTGGCCAGTTTATCACTAGTCTGCCTCAATGGACATAGAGGACCATAACTAGCCAATCCAGACCAGACCAATGACTCAGTCTAGCCCCCTTCGCTGCCTTCAGTAGGGATGTCATGCTTTGGTAACAGCAATAAAAGCCCAGGGCCAATGAGGGGGCGGCGGAAGAGGAATTCCTACCTGGTCCTAGTCAGCTGTCAACCTAAGACCTCCAGCGTGAGGACTGAGAGCCCTTGTTGGAGCAGAGCCTGTGCAATAGTCTGCCATGTACCCTTTACAGACATTGCACAGGAGGCTGGAGCAAGGTGTTGCTGTTCTCCCACGATTTCACCTCAGCTATTTCCAGTCACAGTGTCCATGAGCCTTGGGTCATTTATCCCCTGCCCGTTGGATGCTGGACTCTGTCCTGCTGGCTCTTGGGGAAATGGGGATGTTTGGTGCTTCCAAGGGAATTTTAAAAATGGATTTCTGTAAAAATGTTCTGGGTGGCCAGGAAGGACCTGCTGGATCTCATGGCTCGTGTACTGGGGAGGGAGCAGCAGGGATATGCCCTGCAGTCAGAGCAGTGTGGATCTCTGGCTTTGGGACAGTAGCCAATAATACCAGAGTCTGGTGACTTGAGCCATCTGGTGTAATTTTAGTCCTGGCTGGTGTCTGACCCACTCTATGTTTAATGCTCGTTATGTTTGATTCTGGTCAGCATGCACATATTCATAGGCTGTTCTGGGAGACCTTTGAGCAAGTAACTGAAATTTCTAAGCAACCAAATTCAACTTGGGTTTGGCCAATGGACCATTTTGCATCCCCGCTGCCCCAGGCAGCACATTTATAGTCCTGACAGAAAAACAGAAAGTCAGCAGATGTTTTATGGGCTCTGCTGCTACCCAACACTACTGCAGTGCATACAGGGTCAAGGGAGAGTAGCTGAGGTGAGGAGACCTCAAACAAATGCTCAGCCAAGCTGAGCAGGACATTCCATTTGAGGTGAGTTGGGGCCTGCTGTGTAGTCCCAGGGAGGCTTTTCAGGAAAGTGGTGCATTTTCTCTCCTAATTCGCCCCACGTTTGGCTTGCAGAGTAGAGTCATCTCCCACCCTTATAGCTGCAACACAGAATCCCGGGGTAGCAGGCTGTGGGGGCTCCAGCATAGAACTGTCCAATATATTAGCATGGAGGATCGTTCCCAGAATCGTTCCCAGGATCTTTCCTGTCAGACTGGAGCCCAGGGTTCAGAGTCAGGGATCTCTATGGGCAGGGCTAGCTCTAGCCATTTCGCTGCCCCAAGCACGGCGGCACGCCGTGGGGGCGCTCTGCCACTCGCCGGTCCCGCGGTTCCGGTGGACCTCCCGCAGGTGTGCCTGTGGATGCTCCACCGGAGCCGCGGGACCAGCAGACCCTCCGCAGGCACTCCTGAGGGAGGTCCATTGGAGCCGCCTGTCGCCCTCCTGGCAACTGGCAGAGCGCCCCGCGCGGCGTGCCGCCCCAAGCATGTGCTTGGCGCGCTAGGGCCTGGAGCCAGCCCTGTCTATGGGCTAGTAGCTATTGGCACTAGAAAGTGGTCAGATGCACTGAGACTGACTGCCTCCTTTAAATCAAAGTTCTCTTTTTCAAGACCTAGTTTATAGTGGCCTGCATGACTGTTGGGTTGAACCTGAGGAAGCATCATAAGCATCTCCACATCCATTATGGGGGTTCATCTATCACCGTCACTGTGTGTGAGTTCCTGTTCCGACTCCTGCCTGCCTGCTGCTATGTCTTACGTGGGCTGTGGTCAGACATGGAGATTTCCATCCCAGTGTCTGGGAGATGCCTCAAGGCTCGGCTGCCCTTGTCAAGTGCCTTTTTCAGTCCCCAGCAGCGAGCTGTGTCCCTGTGATCCCTGCCACCCAAGCAACTGCTTTGATTTGATAGTAGGTCTTTGGGAGGGCTCTCAGCCAATGCACAACTTCAGGCAGCTGTCCCAGGCTCCTCTTGCCAATGCATAAGCAATTAGAGTAAAGCTGGGAAGCCAGATCATGGACAGGAGACCAGCCCCATGGCGAGGCCCATCTGTGTCAAGCTGCAGATGAGGAGAGGCCCTTTCCCCTGCAGAGTTAAGTTTCTGTTACACTTCACCATCAACCTCCCATACTTCTTCCCCATCACTATGCAAACACCTCCCTCCAGCCTTTTCACGGCTTGGAGCTCACTTGCAAAAGTTCCCTCCAGTTTGGAGTTTCTCAGGAGTTTCTGAGTAGCAGCCATGTTAGTCTTTATCCACAAAAAGAACAGGAGTACTTGTGGCACCTTAGAGACTAAGGTGCCACAAGTACTCCTGTTCTTTTTTCACGAGTTTCTGTATGTTGGGATTAAAAATACTGGGTCCAGTTCTGGGGTCCACAAGTAAAGAAGGATGTTGAAAAATTGGAGAGGGTTCAGAGGAGAGCCATGAGAACAGCTAAACAATTGGAAAACCTGCCTTATAGTGACAGACTCAAGGTGCTAAATCCATGTAGCTTAACAAAGAGACAGTTAAGGGGTTACTAGATCACAGTCTATAAATGCCTAAACAGGGAAAATAAATGTGATAATTGAGGCCTCTTCAATTGAGCATGCAAAGGTATAACAAGATCGAATGGTTGGAAGTTGAATCTAGACAAATTCAGACTCTAAAGGTACTGATTTTTAACAATGAGGGTAATTAACCATTGGAACAATATACCAAGGATCACAGTGGATTCTCTTATCACCAGCAATTTTAAAATCGAGATTGGAGGTTTTCCTAAAAGATCTGCACTAGTTTAAAGAGGAATTAACTCAGGGAAGTTTATGGCCTATATTATACAAGTGGTCAGACTAAATGATCACAGTGGTCTGTTCTGGACTTAAAATCTATGAAAAAACACCAGCAGCCTCATTTAAACAAACTAACCCCTGTTGGCCATTTGGACTGGAGATCAAGCTCCCCAGGTTGGATTTTTAAGGGTTCTTCTTGCACTTGGATAACACTGAGAGTTTCCCACTGATGTGAAGAAATTACTTTGCCTAATGAACAAGGAGTGAAGGGGCAACATGGTCCTTGTGTGGGCACAGCACGGGGAGTCTGGAATGTGACCAGCATGTGTGCTTGGACTGCACAGTGATAACCTGGACTGTGCAAGGGCGTTTCTGGACTCAGGGAGGTCCCAGGCTCCCTGGGGATTTCTGGACTGGAGCAAAGTTTGGGAGCTGTCCAGGGGTTCTGGAATGCACTGGGGCATGAGGACTGTTTCTGGTTTCTGTTCAGGCATCCAGACAGAATGTCAGTTCATGCAATAAATTCTCTGCCACTACCTGGTCCCCAAACTATATGCCGATCTCTCCCGATGCACTTTAGTCACTGCATTCAACTATTGTCTAAAGAATCAAATCAGTTCACAGATTATCTAAAAATATGGTAAATGACCTCACTAAAAATCCTGCTAAAAGGAAGGTCAGAGTAACAGACACAATGAACCATCTTGTGACACACCAACACACGATGGGATAAGGACAAAAAACATCCCTTGGGCTGGGAAGAGCTGGCTCAGGGTCAGGGCTGGATCCAGGCACCAGCAAAGGAAGCAGGTACTTGGGGTGACCAATGGAAAGGGGCAGCATGTCTGGGTCTTCGGCAGCAATTTGGTGGTGGGTCCCTAAGTCCCTCTCTTCCTCTTTGAGTTGCCGCCAAAGAGGAAGAGAGGGAGAGAAGGACTCGCCACCAAATTGCTGCAGAAGAATGAAGTGGTGCAATTGAACTGCCGCCAAAATGCCTCAGAAGTGCTGCCGATCAGCTTTATCTTCTTTTTTTTTGCTTCGCCGCTTGGGGTGGCAAAAAAGCTGGAGCTGGCTCTGCTCAGGGTCACATTTGGGTGGCAGTTTGCTCATCATAAGCTCCAGGAAGCACCCCAGGCCCCACCTCAACTTCAGTCTGATCCTGTCAGGAACAAACCCAATATCATAGGTGTGTAATGCCCAGGGCAGTGATAACGGGTTATGAGGAGAAGCTGCTGTACATGTTCTTGTGCACTAGATGGCAGCAGCTGTTTACACAAATAAACTGGAGGCTGAGCATTGCCAGAACCCAAAGAAATCTGGGACCCAGGCACATGGGCTGGTACAACAGTAGTGCTGGGCTGAGGGGATTTCTCACTGACCGTATGTACTGGAGACAAAAGAAAATAGTGTGGTGGGGCTGTGCTGCCCTCCATGATGGAATGGGGCATGCTGCCCAGTAGCAGGATTCCCCGCCCCCGCAATTCAACTAAACAGGGTTTTTTTAGTATTTGTGGTAAAGGCAGGAGCGGCGCCAGCGTTTTTGGCGCCCTAGGCAGGGGTCCTTCCGCGCTCCTGGTCGTTGGCAGCAATTTTGTGGTGGGGGGGTCCTTCCATGCTCCTGGTCTTTGGGGCACTTTGGCGGCGGGTCCCCGAGTGAGTGAAGGACCCGCCACAGAATTGCCACCGAAGACCCACAGCGCGGAAGGACCCCCTGCCGCCCAGGGTGGCAAAATGCCACCCCCCCAAATCCTAGCGCCCTAGGCGACCGCCTAAGTCGCCTAAATGGAAGTGCCGGCCCTGGGTAAAGGAGTGCTGGATCTGCAGAAGTAGGCATGAGCTGGGGATGGAGGGTACCTGCAGCACACCTGGGAGGTTGGCTGCAAACAAACACTATGCATTTTAATGTATACGTGTAGGAGCAATGAATGTCAGCCATACTGAGGGTGTGAGGAATACTATTTGGGGAAGCCACGACTCTGAAAAGGATTGCGGGGGAGGGGCTCATGTGGCTAATCAGCTGAATATGAGCTCCTGGTGTGGTGCTGTGGCCGAAAGGACCAGAGAAATCATTAGATGCATTAACAGGGGAGTCTCAGGTAGGGGTAGAAAGGTTGTTTTACCTTTGTATTTGGCACTGGTGCGACCACTGCTGGAATCCTGGATCCAGTTCTGGTATCCACCACACAAATATGTTGATAAATTGGTGAGGGTTCAGAGAAGAGCCACAAGACTTATTAAAAGATAAGAAAATCTGCCCAATAATGAGACACTCAAGGAGCTCAATCTATTTAGCTTAACAAAGAGAAGGCTAAGGGGTGGTTTGATCACAGTCTGTAAGTACATACATGGGGAACAAACATTTAATAATGGGCTTTTCATTCTAGCAGAGAAAGGTCTAACGTGATCCAATGGCTGGAAGTTGAAGCTAGACAAATTCAGGCTGGAAATAAGATGTACATTTTTAACAGTGAGAGTAATTAACCATTGGAAAAATTTACAAGGGTTGTGGTGGATTCTCCATCACTGACAATTTTTAAATCAAGATCAGAAATCAAGCTTTCCTAAAAGCTCTGCTCTGGGAATTATTTTGTGGGAAGTTCTATGGCCTGCATTAGACTAGATGACCCCAGTGGCCCCTTCTGGCCTTGAAATCTCTAAACGCTGGAAGTTTAGAGATTGCCGGCTAAGAAGGCTGCAGCTGTCCACTTAGAGCTCAGCCTTCTTGCAATACATTGTTACCCTCAGCCTGAAAATCCATGCTGGCCAAAGTCACAGCTCAAGCTCACAGACCAATAGCTGGGCCCATAATACAGGATTTGGGAATTTAAGAGGCCACAACCTCTTCCCACATGTACTGTTTGAGATCAAATTAACTTCAACCCCCATCTAGCTCCTTATAATGGTCTTACTAAATCTAAGGACATGTCTCAGGAGCCAGCATTTTCACTTACCCCAATGTAAACTCTACTGACTTCAATGGACTCACTCCTGATTTACAGCCAGTGTAAGTCAGAGCAGAATCAGACCCCAAATATAAAAGGAGTTAAAAAGTGATCGAGAAGCGTTGAGCTCCCTGGGCTGAGTTTGCTGCTGATGTCACAATGTGTCAGATATGTGAAGCCCCTCAGGTACCTGCACAGCTGGAAAGAGCAGCTGGCAGCCTCACACCTCTCCTCCTGTTTATTCTTTTACCTCAAACCCTCAGAGCCTCCTTTTCAGAGGCAGATGAGACATATTAGCCAATTTGCTGAGGCTACATCTACACTACAAGCGCTACAGTGCTGCAATTACCTGCTGTAGATACTTGCTACAGCCACAGAAGGTTTTTTTTCCCATCACTTTTAGAAATCCACCCCCTTGAGAGGTGGTACCTAGATCAACAGAAGAATTCTTCCATTCTCCTAGCTGTGTCTATAGCAGGGCTTCGGTTGGCTTAACTGTGTCTCTCATAGCTACATCAATCTAAGTTTTAGGTGTAGACCAGGCCTGAGTGTGAGACAGGAGATTATGGGCAGGATACTCCCATAGAATCCATGTGGAAACCCAAGGCCCTGGTTTCCACATGGATTCTATGGGGGTATCCTGCCCATAATCACTCATCTCATGGGATGGGATATTCAGGCATGCTTGGGGATCTCAGGGAACTGACTGCCCAGACATACAAGGGGATTTAATAAGACTTCACTAAAGACAATGGGGAAAATTCTAGTGACTCTCAGCTGCTAGCTTTGTAAGTTCAGGGTGGATGGGACCTGCACTGCTCAAGCCAGGGTAGATGCTACTGTGCCCATCAACAGCATTCCTGGCTCATCAGGAGGAAGCAGGACGTGGGGGGAAGTCCTGGTGCTGCCTGTCCAGGTTGGTTAGGACAAACTCAGCTCCCCCACGTGGCCAGCGTTGCCTTAGCGATAGCCTGACAACCTAGACATTTTCCTTTGTGTAAAATCCTCATCACTGGGACAGCCAGGTGGCAGCATTTGCTGACTCTCATGATTTTATCACAAGTCTCATGGTAGCTGATTACTTTTAAGCTCCAGCTCCTGGAGTCATATGATTAGGTGAGGCTCCCAGCTTTCATTTTTAATAAAAGTGAGTTTTTAGCCTTCGCTGTTGTGGAGAAAAGCTTAAAAATACATCCTGGTTGCGACACAATGGCTCAGACACACCAAGATGAATACAAGGAGCCTCAGCAGATTTCTTAGTTTTTAAAAAACTCTCATGATTGTTAAGCCAGTCAGACGATTTTTGAAGCCTGAGGCGTGATTCTTTATGAATGTGTGGGGCTGGCAATACTGGGGGCAGAATGTGCAAGATAGGCCATGGGCATCCGCAGTGCAGGCCTGAGAAGAGTTTGCTTTGAGCTTTCAATGCCTGCCATGGAATTATTCCCCTCCTCCCCTGCATCCCCCCTGCACTGCAGAAGGTACAGTGCTGGCTTCAGCTTCAGAGGCAGGAGTCCTGAGGGCTGCAGAGAGGGGGTGAGCTGAGACCTAGGGAAGCCAGACGGGCACACTCTGTGCTCATGCTGCCTAACACTTGCAGCTTTATGTTATATTCCAGCAGGAAACAGGGGGCTGCTGATTTACAGTTTGGGAGTGAGACTTTATGACTCAAGGGCAGGCATCCACCAGAACCATCTGTGTTCATCAGTGGGTATGTACATAAACAGCGCACACAGCCCTGCCAGTGCCTACGCTGACAGGCTGAGTACACAGTCCCCCCAGGGGTAGGGAAGGAACTGCCCCTTTAAGAGTGGTGGACTTCTGTTTACAAACTGCTTGGAGGGCTTGGCGGGAAAAGCAGAGGGCAAAAATGCACCCAGGCTGTTGGCTGGTTTAAGGGAGGATGAAATCGATCCTGCCCTGATGCAGGAGGACAGGCTGGGCAACCCACTCTAGGTTCCTTCCAACCCAAAGGAGCTGCTGAGTTTTCCATTTCGCTATGTGATTAAATTACTGCAGCTGTTTGCTTAATTCATTAGAGTTTAAGAATGTGCCGTTTGCTACTTTTCTGACTGCTCCAGCAAAGTGCTTTGCAGTAAACAAAACTAAACAAAACTCTCTATTGTTGAAATCCTTTGATGTCTAGTAAAAAGTGTCACTTCTTCCCTACAGAACACAAAATAATGCTAAATATAGTGGCGGGCTCTTTACATTCACAAAATCTGAATGGCACAGCATTCTGTCAGGAGGCTTCAAAGGGAAGGGGGAAGTGGCTCCAGCAGATTGTTTATTCCATCTGTCCCACTGATAGAACTGGAGAATTAAGACATCAATTTAAAAGAATCTCCCGTCCTTTCATGCAATTCCAGCTCTTCTCAGAACAGATCTGGGTAGGAAATAGTTTCAGGAGGGGGCTACAGGAAGGATCCTTAAAGCAGGGACTTTGTCACATGGTCATCAATTTAAGGGGGTGTCTTGGGCCTGAGGCCTGTTTACACTAAGGCCCTTTTTCACCACACTAGTTCTCTGTAAAGAACCCTTAAAGTGGGTATAAATAGAACTCTAATATTAGTGAAGCTCTGCTGGTTTACACCAGCTGAGTATCTGGCCCTTATATCCTTTGAAGAATAGGTCCAGTACCCATATGGAAAAGCCCTACATAACTTACAGGGGATTAAAGGAATAGGGCTCTATGGAAATGTAACCAGGTTCCACCACAGTTACATTACACACCTAAAGAAATTAAGGGGACTCTCATTCTCTTTCTACAGACGTTTTCTTTCTCTAAACCAGTGACACTCTGACCTCAGTGGTTCAGGAGCCAAATTAGCAATCAACATTACCCAAAAGAGCCACAGTAGTGTGAATGTATTGTCATTTACTCTGGTACTATTCATATTCAAACAATATGGCAGGGGAAATATTTAGTATATGGATAATAAGTGTTATTATTTGATCAACCACAATTGTAGTGACAGAACTCTGAATGCTTATTCAGAATCACATGTTATTCAAACTTCAAATGATGATCCTTACCTGTGTGGCTGTCCCTGTGGCACTCCTCTGAAACCAGCGCTGTGAAGTTGGGCTCTATGCTGGAGATAGCAGTTCAAAGGCACTCTTGTGTGTGTTGGAGACTGATTGATTGGTTAATAACACATAAAAGCATCCTGACTGGTTAATAATTAAATCACACACTGTCTTAATATCATGTGCTGCAGAAGACACATAAAAGCCACTCGCAGCTCTCCAGCTTCGGTCTGAGTATCACTGGTCAAATCATCCTGTACAATCCCTCAACAGGGGTATTAATATCTATTAAAGTCTATAGGATGGTTCCAAAACATCTACAGAGAAGTATCATTTTCTATGATACTGGCTAGGGCTTTTCCACCAGGCTGCCACACCATTGGCAGTGCAAGTGAAAGTGCTAATATATATTCAAATGTTGTAAATATTTCTTTAGCTCTCTTTGGCATTAGAGTCTATCTCTGAAGCTTCTCTTTTAACCTGGTGCTTCTTGGAACCCTGGGAAACTTTACCATTATGGCCTCTCTCGCCAAAAACCTTTCCCATATTGTTTATGGATGCCCCTGCCACACCACCAGGTTCAGACACTGTGGAAAAGATTCTCAGCTGGTATAAATGGTTGTAACACCATTGGAGGGTGCTAAGGAAGGGCAATTCCCACCATTCACACATTGGTGCTATGCGAGCTACACCAGTTAAGGATCTGCCTCTGTATTATTGCATTAAAAACACAGGTTATATATATTTCCTTTTGCAGCTAGCCCCGGGATGTATTTTTAGCCTCTGTGCATTGCTCTGCCCTGCCTGTAAAAACCAATTCCTGTAGCGCTGCCAGCGCAGAACCAGGCTCCATAAAGTAGAAACTGACTTGGTCCCAAATCAGTTCAGTACAGCTGTTGGCCTCACCTGCCGGCAATTGGAGCCAGCAGAGCCAATCAAATGCATTTTTCTTCTCAGCACTCTGGCTCGAATGATCTAGGCTACACATTGTGCCATTCATGCCTAATGCCCTGGGGACCGTGACGCTGCCAGAGCTGCCTGGAGTTCCACTGTGCAATATATCTGCCCCCAGTCAACAGCGAGCTCTGGTGAATTGATGGCGAGTTGCCATCTTGTAAATAGAATGGCTCTTTTTTTCTTTATGTGCTAAAATTAGAATTAACTGATTAGCTGAGCAGAATACAGGAAACGATACCCTGGGGAGCAGGCTCTTGACTCATGCCCTGCTGGGACCACAGACGCTGCTCTCTTCTGATCTATCCGCTGGACACTAGAGGCAGGAGGCCAGCGTCTCTAAGTAGGGGGTTTAATAGCCTTCTGTCCTTCCTTAGCCACCTTCCCCCTTCTCCAGGTGCTTTGCAAACGGTAATGAATTCCGCATGAGCCAGTAGGCAAGTCAGAATCATCCATTTCAGGATTCTAAGGAAAGGAAGGAGTGAGAGTTGCAGCATAAGGACAATGAACTTCAAACAAGCAGATTGTAACAAACCCAGAGAACTGGTGGTAAGGTCCCATGTTATGAAAGGCACAACTGCAAACTAGCCTGATGTGAAGGAAGAACAAGAGGAGGCCATCGGGATAGCTGGCAGTTGTGCCTATAACATTCTCTCCTTAAGAAACAGCAAGCCCTTCTGAACTCCTTTATCCATTAGATTTTCTTCCCAGGGCACCTTACCTACCAGTTCTCGGGAACAAAAGCAGAAAGGCTAAGGCACACAGTGAGTTACACCTAGCAGGGGACATCAAAGGCAGTAAGAAGAGGTTTTTTAAATACAGTAGGAACAAGCGAAAGATGAAGAAAAGTTACATCTTCTGCTCAGCAGGGAAGGAGAGCTAATAACTGACGACATCAAGAAGGCCGAGGTGTTTAATGCTTATTTTGCTTCAGTCTTCACTAAGAAGATGATGACCAGATACTCAACATAATTAATATTAATAACAAGGAGGAAGGAACACAAGCCAAAACAGGGAAAGAACAGGTTAAAGAATACTGAGATAAGGGAAATGTATTCAAATTGGCAGGACCTGATGAAAATCATTGTTGGGTACTTAAGGAACTAGCTGAAACAATCTTGGAACTGTTAGCAATTATCTCTGAGAACTCGTCTGGGTCCCAGAGGACTGGAGAAAGGCAAACATAGTAGCTATCTTTAATAATGGGAACAAAGAGGACCTGGGGAGTTACAGACCAGTCAGCCTAGCTTCCAGACCTGGAACAAATTATTAAATGATCAGTTTGTAAGCACCTAGATGATAATAGGATTTTAAGGAATAGCCAGCATGGATTTGTCAAGGACAAATTATATCAAACCAACTTAACTTCCTTCTTTGATAGGGTTACTGGCCTAGTGTGTATGTGTATGTAGAGAGAGAATGAAAGCAGCAGATGTTGGTATATATTGATTTTCGTAAGGCTTTTGACACAATCCCACGACATTCTCATAAGCAAACTAGGGAAATATGGTCTAGATGAAATGACTATAGGGTGGGTACATAACAAGTAGAAAGACGGTATTCAAAGAGTAGTTTTCAATGTTTCATCATCAAACTGGTAGGAAGTATTTAGTGGGGCCCTGCAGGGATCAATCTGGGCTCCAATACTATTCAATATTTTAGTTAATGACTTGGATAATGGAGTGGAGAGTATGTTTGTTTATAAATGTTGCAGATGACACCAAGCCGGGAGGGGTTGGTAGCACTTTGGAGGACAGGATTGAAATTCATACCAACCCTGACAAATTAGAGAATTGGTCTGAAATCAACAAGATGAAATTCAGTAATGACAAGTGCAAAGTACTACACTTAAGAAAGAAAAATCAAATGCACAACTAAAAAATGGGGACTAAATGGCCACACGGTGCTACTGATGAAAAGGATCTGGGGGTTAGAGTGGATCACAAATTGAATGAGTCAACAATGCGATGTAGTTGCAAAAAAGGCTAATATCAATCTGGGATGTGTTAACAGGAGTGTCACATGTAAGACATGGGAGGTAATTGTCAGGCTTTACTCGGCTCTGATGAGGCCTCAGCTGGAGCATTGTGTCCAACTCTGGGCACCTCACTTTAGGGAAGATGTGGACAAACTGGACAGAGGGTTCAGAGGACAGCAACAAAAATTATAACAGGTTTAGAAAACCTGACCTATGAGGAAAGGTTAAAAAAAACTGGGCATGTTTACTCTTGAGAAAAGAAGACCAAGGGTACGTCCAGACTACTCGCCAGATCGGCGGGTAGTGATCGATTTATTGGGGATAAGTATATTGCGTCTCATCTAGATGCGATATATCGATCCCCGAATGTGCTCCCTGTCGACTCCAGAACTCCACCAGAACAAGCGGCAGCATCAGAGTCGATGGGGGAGCCGCAGCAGGTAAGTCGAAATAAGATATGTCGACTCCAGCTATGGTATTCCCACAGCTGAAGTTTCATATCTTACATCAAAACCCCACCCCAAAGCAGACCAGGCCTAAGGGGATGGGAACCTGACAAAAGTCTTCAAATATGTTAAGAGCTGTTATAAAGAGGATGGTGATCAATTGTTCTCCACGTCCACAGAAAATAGGACAAGAAGTAAGGGGCTTAATCTGCAGCACAGGAGATTTAGGTTAGATATTAAGAAAAACTTTCTAACTATAAGGGTAGTTAAGCTTTGGAATAGGCTTCCAAAGGAGGTTGTGGAATCCCCGTCACTCGGTGTTTTTAAGAACAAGGTGGACCAACATCTGTCAGGTATCGCCTGGGTTTACTTGGTCCTTCCTCAGTGCAGGGGGCTGGACTTGCCCCCTGAAGGTCCCTCCCAGCCCAACATTACTACAATTCCATGACTCACTCCATTTTAACAGTGGAGGCCCAGAGAGGCTGCAACTCGTCCATGCAGTGAGCTGTGAATAGAACCCAGCTAGCCCTGCCTCTCAGCCCTTGCTCTGATCTCCAGGCAACACTAGTGCTGAAGTCCCTAAGGGACAGTTTTTTAAAGGAATTTAGGCACCTAAAGACACAGGTAGGCACCTAGTAGGATTTTCAAGACCACTGAAGAACCTAACTTCAATTGATTTCAATGGGACTCCCACTAGGCTCCACCCTGCCTCTTTAGGCACCTAAATGGATTTAAAAAGCTGGCCCTAAATGATTCTTGCTGCTGCTGACCCAACTTTTCCTCTGCTTGTCGTCTCATCAGAGCCATTTCTAGGCACAGGAGAACGAGATGTACTGGTGATAGTGATGGAGATGGGACAAAGAGTGTCCTTCCTCCCTCTTCCCCAGCAGGCTAGTTTGAGCCAGTTCCAGCAGAGGTGTGCAGAGCAACTGGATCTGGGGTTCTATCACCCCATGGCACACTGCCTGGATGCCACGATCACAGATTTGCCCAGAGGTGGGGCAAAAACTATGCCAGGCCAAGCAAGTCTTTCAGTGATTATGACTATAGCGTATATCAACAGGGCAAAGGTCTCCAGTGTGTTTGCTGCCTGGTGCTGGGATGAGCTCTGCTGCATGAGGTGAGGATGGGGTACAGAACCAAAGCATGGAGCAGGGGCTCCTGTGGAGTTAACAGGGGTTGTGCAGGTCTGGACAAGAGCAGGATTTGGTCCAGCATCTTGGGGGAAAAAAAAAGAGCTGCCCTTAGGCCTGGAACTTGGACCTTGAGAAACATGAAAATCCATCTCCCAAACCACTGGACATAAAGTAACCTGTGTAGCATAATCCAAAACACGCCAGCCACAAGACTGCACGTGCTCGCAAAACACAGGCGTAAACGGGCGGATCCTCCAGGAGCAGTGCCGCAATTAGACGAGCGAAAGAAAGAGCCATCTGTTGCAAAGCCTGCCCAGGATTCTGTAGCTCACTAGACAGCAGCATGCTTCTTCCGGGCCTGCTGGTAAACCTTCAAGAGTTCAGTGTAGGTTAAAAGCCAGTGTGGCTTTGGCAATTAAGGCACTTCTAAATCAGCCTCAACTGCCAAAACAGCATGTTTCAAAATATACCATAGGCCTTTTGATGCCGTCGTGATCTGAAGACTCTAAATAGAGCTTCAGAGCCCACTTGTGTGTAGCACTCAGAGCTCCAGTTCCATGAAACATGGATTCTTCTTAAGGCAACTTTAACTCAGCAACTTGCTACTGAGGCATAGATTGAAGTGTGTGTGAGATGACAGGGCTAGTAAGGGCACCTCAGACTGTGCTACTTTTAAAAAAATAACCCCAGTAGGGGCCACAAATAAAACCACATTTGGGCTCAGCTTCTCAGCTGCCATAAATCAATATCACTCCACTGAAAACAATGGCCTCGTGCAGGAATTACTGGGTGAAAAGCTCTTGGAGGTCAGACTAGGTGATCACAATGGACCTTCCTGGCCTTAAGATCTATGAAGCCATGAATCCAATGGCACCACTTTACACCAGCTAAAGAGCCAAACCGTGACATCTGCAAAATGTCCAGTAAAAAGATCATTTGAACCAGTTAAACACTCCTTGAGGCACAGATGTATTGTTCATTTTGTTAGTAAATTTCACAGGGTGACGCTTCCTTCTGAAACAATTCTCAACAAATCTAAAAAGAATAGACGGGGTATTTTATGCACAGTAGAGCACTTGGAAGGGGGCTCACCCCAGATCCTATAGATCACAGGGATGTTTGTACCCATCTCTCAGTGTTAAGGTCAGTTTCAGGGATGCTGGCAGACCTTGTTTCAAGTCCTGTTTCTACGAAGATTCTCCACCATTCCAGGCTCGCTAGCTCTGCATGAAGAGGTGAAAATTGGTCCTAGTGAATTCCTGATGGATGCTGTTGAGTAAGGTATCGGAGTCCTGTGTCAGCCCTGGAAGGACCTGCAGGGCAGGGAGGAAGCTCTGCTCTGGGGTGTATGTAAATGTGAACGAGCTGGAGTAGATCAGCCCATCGTTCCTTATGAGCGAGAGTGGGACGGTGATGGGGTATCTCAGCCATCGCCAGTCGCTGCCAAATGCCGAGACATCAGGGACAACACACACTAAGGACTTGGGGGTCCTGGGAACAGTGCACAAAAAAAAAAGAAAGAAAGAAAGAAAAGAAACCATATATATTACTGTGGCTTTTCCAGAGAGGAGACTCTGCCCTGTCCTACTCACAACCCTAATGCAGCCTTTCTCCCACAGTGCCTTTGAATAAAGTAAATTCTATTTTGCTACCTGGTGGCAGTCATTTAGTCTTGGGATTAATGGCAGCTCCTGATTTGTCCAGTCTCCTTCCTTCTCTCTTTTGTCTCTTTCTCCCTTTCCCCTCTGTTTTGGTGGGGTTCCCGTTCCAAGGTTTGGTCCTTTGGGCCCAGACTTTCACCCTGTTTTATTTTTGCCTCATGCCCATGCTGCAGAGGGAGCTGCCACGTCCCTCCTGAAGTGACCTCACGGAGGACCCATTTTCCCAGCCTGAGACCCCTTGCCATAAATGCTGGTGTACTAGTCAATGTCCCTCGCGAGCAATCCCGAGCTGGTGCGGGCATGGATCAGATGTCCTAGGAAGCCTTTTGCGTCTCTAATTACAAAGCTTGTGTACGTGTGAGTTATTTCCAGACTCGTCCTGCTTTGTCTTGTGGGATACCCTGCACAAAATTCCCACCTAAAGCAAAGCTCCCAGTCCTTGGAACCACAATAGTGATCAAAAAGGCCTGCCAGATGTAGCCTTTAGGGTCGGTGCCATTTATGCCACCCACCACCACCTCCATCTCCGCCTGTGTCTAAACACCAGCTCATCAGACTGGTTCGTTGCTTTACCTGTACATAGTCTCAGCTTCCACATCTCCAAACCAGACTTTCAGATCTGCATGGAAATACTCGCCCTGCACCTCCAGCATCGCCACGTCCCCTCCGCCAGTCAGCTGTCACAACCAGAGCACATGAGAGGGGGTTATACACCTTGCACCATGACGTGCTGCTGCCCCAATATGGTCCTGCGGGCGGCAGCGTTCCCAGCTGGAGGGCTTGCAGTCCACAGTGCCCTACCCCAGGAGAGGAGAGCAGGGCCCTGAGCTGGGGGTGGGCACAGGGAGAGGGAATTGAGGAGACATTAGGACCAGTTATTGAGCAGAGGGGAAAAGATCAAAACTTACTGATTCCTCAAATCATCTGTGAAAAATCTGCCCTGTCATGTACACAGAGGGCAGCGTGTGGCAAGAGGCCGGGAGTTGGGGAGAGGGGAAGGTGATTCAGAGGCACATGCAGAGCTAGGAGAAGGGATTTGCAGCCTCTTGTGCTTCCATAAGCTAGGTCAGGGGTGGCCAACCTGAGCCTGAGAAGGAGCCAGAATGTAACAATGTACATTGCCAAAGAGCCATAGTAATATGTCTGCAGCCTCGCCGATCAGCGCCTCCCCCTGCCTCCCTGCCCCTCCTGATCAGCAGTTTCATGGAGTGCAGAAAGCTCTGGGGGGAAAGGGGAGGAGTGAGGGCATGGCAGGCTCAGGGGAGGGGGCAGGAAAGGGTGGAGTGGGGGCAGAGCCTGTGGCAGAGCCAGGGGTTGAGCAAGGAGCACCCCCTGGCCCATTGGAAAGCTGGCACCTGTAGCTCCAGCCCCAGAGTCGGTGCCTATACAAGGAGCAGCATATTAACTTCTGAAGAGCCGCATGTGGCTCCAGAGCACAGGTTGGCCACCCCTGAGCTAGGTTAACAAAAGCCCCACACAGGATAACAAGACGGAAAGCCCTCTGTACCTCCAGCATGGTTATAAGTGGGACTGGGCTCACGGGATCCTGAATACAGGCCAGGCTGTCACTGAATGTGTACTCCACAGTCTCCGTTCCAATTATCGTCCAGCAGGAGCCATCGTTCAGCAGATCACGGTTCGCTTCCTTTGGGCATGGAGACGCCTGCATGGAATTTTAGTGTCATGGAGGCCATATGCCATAGTGGTGTGAGCTGGGGACTGATAGCCAGGACTCCTGGGTTCTATTCCTGACTCTGCCATGGTCTGCTTGGCTTTTGGCAAGTCACTCCAGCTCTCTGTGCCGCTGTCTCACCGTCAAAGGGGGATAATAATATCTCTCGACCTTTGTAAAAGGATCTGAGAGCCCTGAATGGAAGGTGCTGGACCAGCACGTTGCTATTTATTATTATTATTAGCCAGCTGCGGCAGCTCCATGTTCAGGGATAGGGATATGTCTATGCTGACCCAAAGGAGCAGGCAGGATCAGTGACTTCATCCTCAAATGCTTCTGGCTTAACAAAATCACATGGAAGCTTGGCTATGTGATGCTGTGGGAGGCGGCCAGAGGGGAAGGGCCATGTCGGAAGGGAGAGAGGTCTGTGTTGCTGTGGGGTGACAGGAAAAATTACAGCAAGGCCCAGCATCGGTAGGTAAGGTTGGAGTGGGGATGTGGGTCTCCATGCACGGGTTCTCTCCCTATTCCCACATCACATAAAGGATTGAATTTCATTTGGGGATTGTGGGGGGCTTTAAGGTAAAGACCATTCAAATGATGGACTCAGCAGCAAGTAACAGGAGGGAGGAGCTGAAGGGAGTTTGCTCTCGCTAGCATCTGGACAGCTTCCCAGTTCGTGCTGCATTACCTGGAACTGGATCACTTTCTCGGTCGAGAGACACAGGTACATCCCGTCGCTGCCTTGGAACTGGAAAGCGCACTTGTGGAGCTGGGAGATGGGCTCATCCACATCCAGCATGGCATACTGCTTGGTGACTTTCCGAATGATCTGTGGGGAAGAACACACAGGCGGGCTGACCGGCTGGAAGGAACTGTCAGCTCCAGAAAGTTCAGCATTTTTATCCTTCAAAGATTTTCTCAGCCCGAAACTTCCTCTGGGACTGGTTGTGGGAATTCCCTTCTCCCTCCCCTGTTGTCTGACATGGAACAAAATCAGCCCACATCATTCTAGTCTGTCTCCTGCCACTGCCCTCCCATTCGCTACACCCAGTAGCGATGATCCCAGGTATCTGCTGGGATCATTTCCCAGCAGACCGTGCTCCATCCTCCTGACCTGAGTCACCAGGTCACATTGCATGCTGGGATCTGTTGCCTCTACAGGCCACACTTCGTTAATAAAGGTCAGGATGGCTGCAACCTGCTCCATGTTATGCCACTGCTGCCAGCTGCTGGCTGAGCAAAGTTGGGGCATGGAGCTAGGGCTGCGAAGTTGCTAACTGCAGAAAACCAAACACCCTTGCCCTGCCCCTTCTCTGAGGCCCCACCCCCTGCTCACTTTATTCCCTCTCCCTCTGTCACTTGCTCTCCCTCACCCTCGCTCACTTGCTCATTTTCACCAGGTTGGGGCAGGAAGGTGGGGTGCGAGAGGAGGTGTGGGCTCCAGCTGGGGGTGCAGGCTCTGGGGTGGGCCAGGGATAAGGGGTTTGGGGTGCAGGAAGGGGCTCAGGACTGGGGAAGGGGGTTGGGGTATGGGAGGGGCTGTGGGGTATGGACTCCAGGAGGAAGTTTGCGTGCGGGAGGGGGTTCTGAGCTGGAACAGAGGGTTGGGGCACAGGATCCAGGGGGTGCTGACCTCAGGCGGCTCCTGGGAAGCAGTGACATGTCCCTCCAGCTCCTAGGTGGGGGGAAGGGGGCGGCCAGAAGGCTCTGTGTGCTTCAGGCACTGCCTCCAGGCACCGCCCCTGCAGCTCCCATTGGCTCCAATAGGAGCTGCGGAGCCAGCCTAGGAGTCGGAGGGATATACTGGCTGCTTCCCGGGAGCTGCGTGGAGCCAGGCATGGAGCCTGCCTGCCCTGTGGCCAACTGGACTTTTAGTGGCCGGGTCAGCTGTGCTAACCAGAGCTGCCAGGGTCCCTGTTTGACTGAGTGAAAACCAGAGGGCTGGCAACCCTAAATGGAGGTGAAGCTGGAAGCATTCCCCATCCTATCCGGTGTCTGAGTTTCCTGGGAGCCTTACCAGGGGCGGCAGGGTAACGCCGGTGGCTGTGCAGATGAGCTGGACTACGGAGCCGTAGTGAATGTACCCTTCCCGCAGTGGGAACTCACCCCGGGTGCAGTGCTCATCCGCTTCCCATGGAGAGGAAAAGAGATGGAGAGTTACCAACTTGGAGTATGAAGGCGGGAACAGCTCCCTCTGGCTCTAGCTGAAGGACCAGGGTAGAGAAGAACTCTCTCTCATCACGGAGCCTGGCAGCACGGTAGATAAGGGGCTTCTTGGACACTCTTCAGGCAACTGGTCCCTTTCTTAGGCTGAAGCTCGCTCCAATTTGTGCATCTTCAAGATCAGGGTAAATGCAGCCTGCAGAGGGCAGTGCTCCCCGCAGGCAGTTCTCCACTGCGATTGGAGCAGGCAGGCCAGCACCCTGGAGACTGTAAGCTCTGCAGGTGACACCTCCAGATTCACAACGGGGAGGGAGGTAGCTGAGATCTCTTACATTTCATACAAAGTGCGCCTGGCTGCATGCTAATGTGGCCCTTGGACGGGCACAGCCTGAGCCACCCTTGCTCAAGACCAGCAGGCTTTTAAGGTCTGATCCAAAACCTACTGCAGTCAATGGAAGTCTTTCCCACTGATTTCAAAGGGCACTGGATCAGGCCCTTAATGAGGAAAGGGTGTTGGAAATCAGAGATGAATTTAGACTGCTCCCAGCCCTTTCCCCTGCTGACTCCTTCCTGGAGAACGACATACCAGCGCAGGAGAAGGGAATCAGATTGTTACTGAGTCTGGGCAACACCCTGGGACTCCAGGAGGCAAACGTGGTGGCAAAGGGAAGTTAAGGTAGGTAGGAGACCAAAGGACTCCGGAGACCAAAGGGCGTGAGGTGGAGAGGGGGGAGGGTGGGAGGGACATTCACAGGGAGGATAATTTCACACTGCCTGAGGGTGCTGGTAGCAGGTATCAAAGAAAGCAGTGTGGTCAAAATAGGTACCATCTCCTATCTATTCTTGGGACCTATATGGCCCCATCCTTGTAGTATCAGAATGCCCGCTGGTCTTTAATTTAGTTATTCTCACAACACCCCTGGGAGGCAGGGCAGGGCAAGTACTGATCGGGGCTGAGGCCCAGACCCTCAACGTACGTAGGCTTCTAACTTCCATTGACATCTGAGCCTCTGGGCCTAAGTGACTTACTGAAGGTCACGTAGGAAGCCAGCAGTGGAGTAGAGAATTGAATCCAGGTATCTGAAATCCCGGATTAGCTGCCTAATCAATGGACCATCCTTCCTCCCTCCTCAGAGCTCTGTCTGCAGGCAGGGAGGAGCAATGTGCTGCAAAGAGACACAGGCCTCCTACTGGAAGCTGGCCTCAGGGGTTCCTGACATCTTTTAGAAAGATACTTCTGTTGACCTGTGATTATGACTTGTTAAAATCAGTAAGCACCATTGTTCACATTGGATGTGACCACCCTGTTTGTCTTTCACTATTGCTATGCTTGGGTGGCCAAACCTACCCCTGCTATTAAGGACACAGCTCCACTGACTTCCCCAGTGATGTACCAGCGGTGAATTTGGCCCTGTGTGGACTGCTGGAGTTTGCTGAACATGTAAGGTCCTCACCCAGGTGCAGTGTGAATGCTGCCCATTGCCTTGCACTAGCGATGAAGGTGCCACCCTCCACGGACAGATAACGGGTGCTGACTGTCTGGGAGCGGAGGCGGTTAAAGAGGGAAACCTTGGACCCAGATGAGATGCACACTGCAAAAGACAGACATGCTGGCATTAGCACTGATGGAAACTCGCTGTTATCAGTATCAGCTTGCCTGAATACCAGAGCATGGCTGAGTGATTTGATAGCCACACAGGCCAGTTATTGCTTTGCATGGAGTTAGGATAAAGAATGCAGTGAGCCATTATGTTACAAAATCTTGTTCTTCTGAGTCTTTATAATGATATATAGGGAGAAACTGGAAGGAATGTTGAAAGGCCATAGAGTCCAGTCCCCTTCTTTTACTAGCAGGACCAAGTACTGTTGCTGACAGTGGTTGTTTGGTTTTCATCCCAGATCCCTAAATGGCCCCCTCAAGAATTGAGCTCACAATACTGGGTTTAGTAGGCTAATGCTCAAACCACTGAGCTATCCCTTCCCCCCACTTGGATCCCATGGGTGGTGTGTATACAGCCCCAGGTGCGTGAGTGGGCTCCAGGCAGACAAAACAATTCGAAGAACTTGTGACTGTGAGGTGAGTAATCATTCTTCTGCGCTGCCAACACTTCATAATATTTTCAAGTTCTGTGACTGAAAAGACCTCTTAATTCATATCTTGTGCAGTCCGGGGTTGCTTTCCCCTGCTCTGCACGTCATTAGATAATGCTCCATGTGTTCTCATTTCCATATCAGCGTGTGGTTTGAAAGCACTGCTCTGCCCTTCTCAGACTCCCCAGGGCTAAGCTGGTGTACACAGCAAAATGAACACTAGCCCTTTCTGGCTGGCTTTCCCTTTAGCAGAGTACCAGCTGAGATGGCCTTTTATGAAGGGTGAGTGATGCCTTTGTCTGTATGTGGAGATCTTTGAACAGAAATCCTGACAAAGGTTCTGCATTAGATCTTAACACAGCTTGGTAGGATACATTTTCAAGAAAGTGGACATAAATATGCCCTGATCCATTCTTTCTTCTATTGACTTCACCGGGCTTTGGATCAGGCTGCCTATAGCACATAAACCTGTCATGTCTAAGGACTTGGCAGATATTCAATCTGCCATCTATGATAGTTTCTTGTTTGCTTTATATCAGTTCCCCATTCTGATAAAGCATCTGATAACCTGTTCAGGTGCTAGCTACTCAGACAGCTGAAATGGTGCATGCTACTGAAGCAACGGAGAACAGAGTATCGCAGAGATTGCTGTTAAAAACCCTGCAGCACTCAGCTCCCATTAACGAGGCTTGCTCCCCTGCTACTTACAGTCTGTGTTCTTCAGGGACTGCTTCTTCTGTGAGGGTTTGGAAATCACTTTGATCAGCTTGCTGTAGAAAGTGCCGATCTCCTGCCCATTGCTGAAGAAGAGCTTCAGAACCAGCCGAAAATGCTTCCTCTTCTCCGTGTCTGAGATGTAGAGTGCTTTGGCACAGCTGAACTCCTGTAAGTAACAAGGGGCTATTGTCATAGACTGGAGATTGTGTCTGGAGTCTTTGGGTGCATCTTCACTGAAGATACTCCAGTAAGGGGGGACACAGATATCTGCCCGCCGAGATACCTAGAGAGATACCTGCTCACTTCATTTCCTTCACAGCTGGGGGGCTTTATCTGCTGTGAGAGTGAGAGGCTGGCCAGCAGCATTGGTTAATGATTGCTGAGTGCAGGCAAGGTCCCCTGATAAACTCACCTCTGCTCATAGGCTGTTGTGCCTAGGCAGGAGACTTGACTGAGCAGAGAGTGATAAGCATTGCAGGGTATGGTTAAAGGGACAAATGGCCACGGAGACTGGGGAACTCCTAACTATCACAATGATGGGGCACTACTGTTGCCAGTGTTTATTATTTGTATTGTGGGAGGACCTAGGAGCCCCAGTCAGGGACCAGGACCCCTTTGCACCAACTCTATACAAAGACAGATCAAAAAGACAACCCTTTCCCCCAGATGCTTACAGTCGGTGTAAAGATGCTCATGGTGCTTTCCAGACACCAAACAAAAGATACAGGCCAAAGGAGCTTGCCTTTTAGTTTAGATTGCATGAAAGAGTAAATAACAAGAAGCCAGGAGCCCTTAGAGGCTGGGACGATGGCCCCACCAGCCCTTCTACCATATCAAGTCTTGCCTAATTAGTTGGTCAGGTATTTTAGGCAAAAGAACTTTTAAACTAGTGTATGTGTGAAAAAGGGAAAAAAATCACTGCCGAATTTTGCATGAAAATTTTCACTCTTCTGTTACAAACTAATTTTGTTTCCTGGAATTTTTTGCTTTTCCTTGAAATGTTGATGATATGACATTTTGGGTCCACAAAATGTCATAGGAAAACCTGGAAATCAACGTCCTCATGGAACTTCCCACTGAAACGGAAGTGCTGGGAAGTGGAAGTAGCTATTTTTGAAACTCTTCCTGCGTGGGAAGAGAGAGACTGAGGGCTGACAGACACTTTTCCATGTGTGTCTGTTTCTATCTACCCACCTATCGGAGATGGTTAGCTTAGGCCCTGATCCTGAAAATGCTTACTCACATGCTGAACTTTATACATGATTGGTCCCGCTTGACTCAATGTAAATGAGCACGGCCAGATTAGTAGGGTGGGACCTTAGATGTAAGCTCTTTGGGGCAAGAACTATATCTTCATATGTGTTTGCAATGCACCCAGTCTAAGGAGGCCCTGATCCTGGCTGGAGCCTCTGAGTACTATCATAAGGAGTACTGCAGAAAAGGATCTGGGAGTCATAGTGAACCACAAGCTAAATATGAGTCAACAGTGTAACACTCCTGCAAAAAAGCGAACATCATTCTGGGATGTATTAGCAGGAGTGTTGCAAGCAAGACACGAGAAGTAATTATTCCGCACTAGTCTGTGCTGATTAGGCCTCAGCTGGAGTATTGTGTCCAGTTCTGGGTGCCACATGTCAGGAAAGATGTGGGCAAATTGGAAAATGTCCAGAGAAGCGCAACACAAATGATGAAAGGTCTAGAAAACATGACCTATGAGGGAAGATTGAAAAAACTAGGTTTGTTTAGTCTGGAGAAGGAAGACTGAAAGGGGACATAACAGTTTTCAAGTATATAAAAGGTTGTTACAAGGAAGAGGGAGAAAAATTGTTCTTTTTAATTTCTGAGGATAGGGCAAGAAGCAATGGGCTTAAATTGCAGCAAGGGAGGTTTAGGTTGGACATTGGGAAAAACTTCCTGTCTGGGTGGTTAAGCACTGGAATAAATTGCCTAGGGAGGTTGTGGAATCTCCATCATTGGGGATTTTTAAGAGCAGGTTGGACAAACACTTGTCAGGGATGGTCTAGATAATACTTAGTCCTGCCTTGGGTGCAGGGGACTGGACTAGATGACCTTGCAAGGTCCCTTCCAGTCCTATGATTCCATGATAAACAGTAATACAGAGAGGGAGAGAGTAACAACAAGGCTCCCTTTCACTTGTGACACTAGGCAACAGTGTAAGACAATCAGTTAACCCAGCAACTCAACCTGTGCCGGATTCCTGCCCAACCTGAGCACCATGACATGTGCAGAAGTGAATCACTGCACCATCAGTGCACAGCATGGTGCTACCAACCGGCTCCTGTTAGTCCTGTGGCTGAACATACAGCTCTCCAAACCACAATGCCTGGGCCTCCCCTAGAAGGGGTATCTTCAACAATCTTCACTCTAAATAGTTTCAGTGTCCACCTTATAACAACAAAGACTTCAGTGAAAAGATGCCCTTCATGCTGGTGTGGGGATGGGAGATCTGCAGGGGAGCTGCAGGAGCCAGATGGCTATTCTTCTCTGTCCTTCCTTATGTGCTTTGGGTTTTCAGAAGGGAAACTGACCACCTTGCATTGTGCTGTGTGGATTAATGATGATTCTTAAGCACCACCCCGTGAAGGGCCCAGAAGACAAGACCCCGCTTCACCAGAGCCACCATCACTTTGCTCAGTACACCCAAGAAAATGCACTGCAAGACAAAGCAGCTCCCACTAGGACATGATGGGGTCCATTCAGAGGAGCTATAGGTTCATTTAAAGGGGGAAATGATTAGAGATGTTATTTCAGGTGGAGTGAGGAGCTGAGGAATGGCAGAGGCTTTATTTACACTGGGGCTAGAGAATTCCAAATGGAAATTAATGTTCCCATGTGATTTACCCAACATAACACAAGAAATCTCCTTAGGTTTACAGTTTCCCAGTCACCTTGGCGCTTTGGCTGGACTGATATGCTGCAAGGGAAGCACTGCAAACACAAAGGTCCTTTTTGTTATATTTCTGGCCAACCCCAGACCCTACATTCTTCAGAGCTCCAAGATAATACTTGATAGATTTCTTTCCCTATAGGAAGATGCCAAGTTATAGCTCCAGCCCACAACGTTTGTGACAGGTCGGTGTTTTCGCTAGCAGTTTATCTGTAAATGAAAGATTGCACTCTCATTTTGTGATGAGTGGCATTGCCATTTGTCAGGAGAATACGACGGGCTGGAGAAACTGCGTAATCCCTGGCCATCCTCCAGTCACAAGGGCCAGGAAGTTGAAAAGATGGTGACAAGGAAAGATTGGTTTCCTGGCAAACCATGAGTGAAGAGCACTCAGAAGGCTGCAGGGAGATGCCTGGTCATATGTGACTAGGGGGCAGGAGAGCCTAGAGAGGTATTGTGTGAGTGTGTGTCAAGGGAGTCATTTTACTCAGCTTACCTTGGAGTCCGGCTGCTCCTCAAAGTTGAGTTTCTGGGTCTCCATGTGGCTGCTGCCTATGCTGTCCAGCCCCATGTACCCGCACACCCTGAAACCAGCCTCTCCCAAATCCCTCGCTGGAAAAGAGAAGGAGAAACATTTCCCAGACACAGAAACCTGGACACCAGCTGAAACCAATGGAGCTGGAACCATGGAGCTGCAGTGAGAGGGTTGGGGCTGCTGCTGCCCAGACTGCTGGTGGCAATGGAAAGAGAGGAAGGGCTGAGCTGTTGTCACCCCCCATGCCCTCACTAGAGAGAGGAAGAGGGGACTGGGAATCTACTGCCCTGCCTGAGAGGGCACAAGCAGGTGAACCTCCCAGAAGCATCTTTGGGACACTTGGACACTTCTGGTCTCCAGCCGCACTGATGTGAGATGCTGCTTTCCTGCATCTCACCCTCCTTATCCTGCACCCCTAGACACCTTCGACAACAGGCTCGGCAGCTTCTCCCGACTGCCCTGCTTCACCAGCCCCACTCTCCCGATCCCCGTCTCCATCCCCCTTCTGTTCCTCCTGGCTCTGATCTTCCTGCTTCCCTTCTCCCACATCCCTGTCTCTCCACCCCTCCAGTCTTTTACCTTCCTGTATCCTCCCCCACCTGGGCTGCATGATCCCCTCCCCAGAGCTGTGAAGCCGCCATTATAAGAGCGTACCCATTGCTTAACGGGTATATCTACACTGCAAATAAAAACCTGCAGCAGCGAGTCTCAGAGCTCAGTTCAATTGACTTGGGCTCAGGCAGTGGGGCTAAAAGTAGCAGTGTAGACATTCTCGTTCAGGTGAGTGGGAATGTCTACACTGCTATTTTTAGCCCCTCATCTGGAGCCCAATTCACTTGACCTGGGCTCTGGGACTTGCTGCTGCGGGTTTTTCATTGCAGTATAGACATACCCTAAATGGTCTCATGGTCAAGAATTTTCCTCCGAAAGTTAATCTCACTCTCCCTTTTCTATCTTCAGTCCTCGCTCCTGGCTGGAGCTGGTCAGGAAATGGTTGCTTCCCTGCTCCCCCCCAAATTTTTTCATGTGACTGAACATTTTTCATTTTCATCAAAAGTTTTCTTTGGAATTTTTCAGGTTTTTTGCTGAAAACTGAAAAATGTCAAGTTTTTGGTTGCGGAAAACAAAATAAATAATTTGTTAAAATGCAGTTTTTGAACTTTTTGTTATTGTGGCTGAAAACCTGAACATTTTGATGAAAATGGAATTTTTTTCATGAAAATTTCCATTTCATAGAAAAGCTGTTTTTCATTGATTTTCATGAAAAATTTTAGACTAGCTCATGGTCCCAACTCTCTTTGCCTCCCTGCATAATCCCCTTCCCTCAGGGCCTGATCCCCAGGTCTTGTCCCCTTTCTCCTCAGTAAATCACATGTAGTGCCTTCAGACTCTCCTTAGAGGAAGTCCCCTCTGAGCTTTGGCATTTTTAATAGCCTCTTTTTAGATTCTATCCAATGTATCAGTCCTGCAGATGGAACGTGCTGCTTCTTCTCATCAGCTCAAGCCTAGTTCCATCGCTTCCTTCGCTGCTTTTCATCACCCCCACTCTGCCCGTTCCTGTGAACTTGCTAATAGAGCTGAATAAATATATAATTTGATTAATTTAACTTTGCGATCTGTTTGAGTATATGAACTATGTATTCATTTGTCATGGGTATTCACTCTGTTAAAGGTCAAGAACTCAAACACTAATAGGTCAAATATACACTCAAACCGAAAGTCACTTTCATGTCCGAATGAATATTTGCAGACAGCTTTTCCCATTGTGCTCAGTTCTGCTTATCAGGAGTGGCTGAGCAGCAGGACTTCTGCTCTCCAGGCATACGTGGCTTTCTTCTGCTCTTACCTTTTATCTGTTCCTGCTTAAGTTTCCAACCTGGTCCAGTCAGATAAACACAAGGTGGGGGGCAGAAAAATCTAACAAAACAAAACAGCATCTTTGTTAAGTGAACACTAGGGTAAGAGACTTCACCAAGAAGGGTTGTTTCTTTGTAGGATTGTGAATCCAGAGTCTTCTTCATTGCTTAACCAAGTGAGAGATCCTTAGACATGACCTGCTTTGGGGTCACTAATGCCAGCATATACTTGGCTTGCTGCCCCAGACACGCACTTGCAGCGCTGGTGCCTGGAGACGCCACTAGTTTTCACAGGAGATGCACCCACAAAAATGTGGATGCCTGCACCACACCTGTATTTGCATGTGCTGAATGCGCAGTCATGCCATCTGCATGGCCAATGGCAGGTCTTTGCAGGCACAGAATCATAAAAACATAGGGCTGGAAGGTGCCTCAAGAGGTCCTCTGTCCATTTCCCGGCACCAAGGCAGGATGACATATACCTAGACCATCCTGGACAAATGTTGAGGCCACGATGGGAGGGAGCTCAATGCACTCATTATTCCTATCTCTGTTTGGCCTAAACAGTCTGCTATGTTGTGAACATCTCCCCATCTGTTCTTGTGCAAGCCTCCCCTGGGTTCCTCCGGCAAAGGATGGATGTGGTTGCACAATTAAACCTGTTTCTGGCTTTAAGACTCTGGTGACATGCAGACCTATCAGGCTGTAATGGCTTTACATGTCTCTGTGTGTGACGACTCAGAGCATGTCCCTAACTTGAAGCACCTGAGGAGGATGCAAAGGCAGCAGCTCTTCAACCATGTAGAGTGCCATTAGCAAAGGGTCAGCATAAGTAGGTCATGCTGAGGCAGCTCTTTTAGCTTCTCCCCCTTGCATGACAAACCAACCACATCCAGTGTCCTGTGCAGCACCGGAGAAATGAGACCGCCTCTTGCTGCAATGTCCATCCCCCTGCCCCAGATGCCCACGTGCGCAGCCACATCCATCAGGTGCTCTGTTAGTGGAACATGCCAGCCCTATCCAAGGGCAGATGGCTGAGAGGGCACATAGGGAAAGCTTACTTCAGATCTTTCCTCCTTGAGTCAAGGGAGAATTTGTCACAGAGAATTTTTCAGCTTGGAATGTGGAAGTTTCAGCAGGTTGAGAACACAGTTTGTATTCACAGCCAGCTCCTGAGACCAGTGCAAACAAATCTATAGCCAAAGTTTTGGAAACACATTTTCCTGTGTTTTATTTGGGTTTCCACTGTCTTTGCATTCAAGTGAATGGTGCAGATTCATCCCATATTGATACTGTGTAAAATGTTAGCAGTGAAAACACCAGTCTGGGCTGGTTCCATATTTCTGGGTCCTAATCTCCTTGGATATGTGTTTATTTAAACAAGTTAGCTACAGTGTAGGACCCTGAATCCCCATATCCAAGAAAAATAGCACTAGCTTATTTAAACTTTAACCTAGAAGCGCTGTGCCAGCTTGTAATCACTTTTTAGATTTCACTTGTTTTTCTTGCCAAACCCACAAAACCTGCTTCCCAGCATTCTTTGCACCACGCCTCAACCAGGATGCACCAGGGCTGTGTCTTTGGTTAGTCCCAGTGACGCAGCAGCTCCACTTGCTGGCTCAGCGCTCCAAGAGGGTAACAATCTCAGGGCTGTTTGAAATGGGCCTGAACCAAAATCCTAGATCTAAACACCCATAAACTCTAGCCAAGGCTGGATCTGGATCTGCATTTGGCAGCTGGCCGCAATCTCTACGGTGGATCAAACTCAGAGCTCACAGCCATCCTCTGGGGAAGGTTGGATCTCAACTCTACAGCCAGCGCCCAACTCTGTGAAAAGTATCTTCCATTGATCCAGTGAAGGCATAGGGAATAAAAAAACCCAAACCCCACCCTCAGTACAATAGGGCTTCTCTCAACCTCCTATGGAGAAACAGATGACTAGAGGGGAGAGAAAAGCATGAGAGAGAAGAGCAGAGGAAAGGAGAGAATGGCAAAGGGGGAAGAAGGAAGGAAGGAATCTAAGGACAATGACTGTTAAACAGAGTGAGGAAGGGCTGCAGCAAAGACTGATTGCCGAGGGCACTCTAGCTATCTGCATGGGGGAGGTGAAATGGCCAGTGGTGTCCCACAGGGGTCAGTGTTCAGCCCTTCCCACCATTTCATTAATCCAGGATAGAGTGTTCAGGGCAGGGACTGCCTTTTTGTTATTTGTTTGGGCAGTGCCTAGCACAGAGGGCCCTGATCGGGACACTTAGGACTACTATCATAATCATCATGAATGACTGTATTATTCTGGGGCTGCATGAAGGCTGAAAGGTGAATACAATGGGGTTATGTTAGCTCATCTGCTTCATCAGACTAGACAACAAAACCCTGGGTAGTTTGAAAGGGAGTTGTAGAGTCTGGTTTTTGGAAGGTGATATCTAAAGGCAGGGCTGTATAAGAAGCCAGGCAAATCTCCTACCTTTTTTCACTGCCGTATGATTTCTGCGCGACTTTTGCATGCAGTATAAGCACAGTCTGGTCAGCTGGGAGCTGCAGATATCTACGCACTCCGTCCCGGAGATGGTCAAGTTGATCTGGATTGGATCTAAAAGAGAGTCCTGAGTAGCACCCTAGCAAAGGGGACACAAAGCTTGGCTTCCTACCATCCCCCTACTGCTTGATACCACCCCGGAGCTACCCTGAGGGGTATTTAACATGGAGATAGCCAGCACAGGCACCTTACCTGTAGGTGATATCCTTCTGTCCCTGATTCTCCTGCACTCTAATGTGCCTGCTGTGCATTAGACCTTGACAATAGAACTAATTATAACCAGGTGCTGCAAACCCCACTCTGCTCAGTGCACTGGTATGATATTGCATATAACAACACCAGGAACAGTCATAGTTTTGAGATACCCCCCTTCCCTGCATCGGTATCTGCAATCGAGGCATCTGGCATCTCGCTCAGTAAGAGCTACTGTTTTAATAATACTTCCCAGCAGGGGCCCAGTTTAATGATGCAAACTAGGACAAGAGGAATCCCGTTAGAACGCATTGGGAATGGGAAAGTTTCAAAGCTGCTGTAAGACAAGTGCTATCATTAAAATTGTTTGGTTAGTTTACCCGCTACTTTCTCCACCCTTTGGTAAAAGACAGATAGGAAAAGCTTAGCTTGGAAACATTCCCATTGCTTCCTAATGGGAAAGCGCGTCCTTTCACTCCTCCTCTCCGTCCCATGTTATGAAGATAGTGACATTCTGATAGTTCATGATGTTCTTCTCTTGTATATATGGCCCTTAAAAACACCTGGGCCAGCTTCTCAGGTGCCCGGCATTTTATGCAGTCACATGCTACCAAATTGGAGTGGTGGCATTTTACACCCAGTCTCCATTCTCTGTGCACTCGTGTGAATGAATGCACATGGTGCCGGAAAATGGGAAATCAGGTAATGTTATCTTTACTGATCCCCTCTTCCTTGTAACTGACGATAATAATTACAGTCTCATTTATACCATACTGGAGTTTATCACCATCTAACGGGATAGCTTTACATGCTTTCTGTTTAACATTTATTCATTTTTATATCTCCTCTCAGTACATTATGAAAGTTTATGGAAGGTAATAATGAGCACGGCTGGGGAGCTATTATTCTTGGCATCTGGAGCTGTTATTTGGTTACTGCTGGTGACTGTGCCGTGGAAATGTGCCCATTTTGCTTCACTGCAAACTAAAAAAACAAGGGCCAGATTCTCAGCTGGTGGAAATTACCCAAGCTGAGGATCTGGCCCTTAGACTTTGTTAATGTGGTAGGTTATTTTTCCACTGATTGTAGGCAGATGAGCCCAGTCTAAATCACACAGGGCCTTTGCTGTGTTGTGCTGGAACCTGAACACAGGATGCTTGTTTTAAAGGGAAGTTGGGCATAGAGAAGCTGGAATGGTGGAGATGTACTGTACTGCTGTCTCACCTTTACAGGAAGTGAAATTCACCCTGTGCAGAATACTAGCACAGCGCCTGCAAAACGTTCTGCAAAACCATCAAAGTGTGGTGTATATGGGTGCATGGGCCTTGTGCTTCAATAGGGCAATGTGCTACTTTCTTAATGGAAGGAAACCTGAGAGGGAGGAAGTAGGAGCTGTTTGGACAGGCCTCTTCTCATTCCCACACTTAGGGAAGACACTTCCTTGGTGTAGGGCAGTTCAGTGAAGCCAATGAAAATGTACCCATCAGCTTAGGGCCACACTAGCCAAATATGGCAAGGATTTCACTTAAACTGAGCTCACTTGTTTCTTGGTTCCATGTCCAGTGACACACACACACGGAGGGTGTTCATACACACAGGGCCATGCACAACCTGGACATCTTTGGCTTGCTCATGATTGATAAACCCATATGAAAACTGGATGGAGATTGGTTTCCAGCCTCTGGCATGGGGCTCCCCTTCACTGCTGGGGTCATGCATGATGTTAGTTCCCTCAGAGAAATGGTGGCCTCATGATGGAGACTCAGAACCGCCATCTGTGATTAAAAACATTGGTTTCAGATACGTATACCCAGTGGCCTCCTAGGGCAAAGAGCTTCTTCTCACTGCTCAAACTTTCAAGCCGCATAGCTGTGAAAAATGGGGAAGTTTGCCTTTAAAAACCCAAAAGAACATTAGATGTAAAAAGGATGAGCAGAAGCTAGAAGTCCCAAATTGCAGCTGCATACACAGTGCTGTACCACTGGTAAGCCAATGCCAGGACATGGGCAGCCCTTAGTGATTTGCTCAAAGGACAAGCTGGCTATTGGAGACAGGGCTGCGTCTGCTACAGCACAGGGAAAATCCTGCAACATAGGCCTGGTCTACACTGCGGCGGGTGTGGGGGGGGAATTGATCTAAGACACACAACTTCAGCTATGAGAATAGCGTAGCTGAAGTCGATGTATCTTAGATCGACTTAGAATCATTTACTTTGCGTCCTTATGGCGCTGGGTCGAGAGCCGCAGCACCCTCGTCAACTTCCGCCTCTCGCACTGCTGGAGTTCAGCTATCGACAGGAGAGCAATCGGGGATCGATTTATCGCATCTAAACTACACACAATAAATAGATCCCAGATAGATCGATCGCTATCCGCCGATCCGGCGGGTGGTATAGACATACCCATAAACTCAACTGAGTTTTAATTGAAAAAATAATCATCCCAGCTTTCAAATACACATCACACTAGCCAGAAACTACAAATAGCAAAGAACATAAAACACTAAAGTTTTGGGAGCAACTACAAATCTGATCCCATCCCAGGATTCCCAGCCAGCTTATACTGATTTCCTGATGAACTCAAAATAATGTGGCACCTGGACTTAGAAAAGCTGAAAGAGAAACAGCAGCAAATAACCTTTACCTCAGTTACAACCTGAGGAACCCTTTAAGATGTTTCACTGGCTAACGCTTCACTTTCCAATACAGTGAAAACTTGCTGAAAAAGAGCAGCATCCTTTACAGCTTCTAGTAACAATCCTACGTGACAGCTCCTCAAGCTTGGGATCCCTCGTACAAAGATTCATTGTCTGGTACTACGTTGCTGATGGCTCCGTCTTCAGAGTACCCTGGAGACCAGAACAGGCAACGGCGTTGACATAGCAGACGTATCCAGCACAAGAACATAACAATCTGGAATCTTCTTTATCTGCAGCTGTCCTCCCAAAATCTCTGGCTGCATTTTCACTGCACAATCTTTTCCTCCACTGTTTTCCCTGGTTTTTAGATGGATGCTCTTGATCCCCTGCTCTCCTTGTTTCCAGTGTCTTCCATACAGACACTAAGCTCTCCAATGTGTGACTCAGATCCTCAGCTGGTGTAAATTGGCACAGCTCCATTGAAGTCAATATGGTGATGCTAATTTATAGAGCTGATGATCTGGCCTTGGGTCACCTGATAACATTAGCTGCTGCTTTATATCTGAGAAGTGAGGAGTTTATGTCTGCTGAGCTTATTCATAACTGCTGAGTACGAACCGTAACTGATATTCACTGGCAACCAGATGTGTTGTTTTTACTGATGAGACCGATACATGGGCTGCAGTTGTTAGTGCAGAAGCAGTGGGTGCTTTATTTTGTGATCACAGTGACAGTTCTCCGCAGACAATACTTCATTATTTACTGTCAGTCGCTTATTCGTTTTTTGCCAGAGCCCAGTGCCAGTAGTACTCATCAGATGTTCTTCAAAACTTTTACAGATGTTTGCTTTTGATCCAGTTGTAGAACTTTGTCCACAACTTTGTCCCTGGCTACCAATCAACACACTCCATTACACTAATATTAGTTATTTAATCCCGGCACGTGACTTAATTCAATCTTCTATATCTATTTTATGGTTTATACCCAGTCCTGGCCAAAGCTAACTAATATGGAAGCGAGCTAGCGATTGACATAACATTGGCATCCATTCCATGTCATCATATGCCTCATGTGTAATGCTGAAAAACCATACTGCAATATGCAGTTTAAGTTTCAATTTGCCTTGCAAGTTTTGTCCTCATTTAACCCTGCACCGGGGGCAGGCTTATCTTTGCCCTGGGAGAGAACTGCACCCAGTTATGGTTAGGAAACATCTTGAAATGTCCTGCACGTCGAGGGTCTGTAACATAGGGCTGTGGCTCTCAACCCTTCCAGACTACTGTACCCTTTCAGGAGTCTGATTTCTCTTGCATACCCCCAAGTTTCACCTCACTTAAAAACTACTTGTTTACAGAATCAGACATAAAAATACAAAAGTGTCACAGCACACTATTGCTGAAAAATTGCTGACTTTCACATATATAATAAAATACATCATAAAATCATAAATTATACAATAAATTAATTGGAATACAAGTATTGTACCTACATTTCATGTATAGTATACAGAGCAGTATAAAGAAGCCATTGTCTGTATGAAATTTTAGTTTGCACTGACTGTTCCAGTGCTTTTTATGTAAAACTAGGCAAATATTTAGATGAGTTGATGTATCCTCTGGAGGACCTCTGCGTACCTCCAGGGGTACGTGTATCCCTAGTTCAGAACCACTGTAATAGGGCATGACCACCCTGTAGTGCCTCCTGCTGGCCAAACATGGTGCTGACATCACTTCCTGACTCCGTTTCTTTCCTCAGGGTGGGTCTCCTCAGCTCTCCGTACACTGTGCTGGAGATGCATCTTAGCTCTCTGGCTAAGTTGCAAACAAAACTTATACTCTCTTTGGGTGGCACAAACACAAACTAAAAAGGTTCTTCTACTTTTCATGGGCTTTTCTTTGGCCCACTGTCTGGGCTCTGTTCACGCCCCTTTTTGGCTACCTTTCAGAATCTTTCTGGCTCTGGGATAAAGCACTTGGCTCCCAGGCTGGTTCCCCTGGAGTCCCCAGCCGTCTACAGACCCTAGCTCAGGGCCTTCCAGAGGCCTCTGGCCATTCTCTGCAATTCCACTCAGACTAATCTCTCACTGACTTTCTATAAGGTACAGGTGTCCATGAAGCTATAACCTGATCCTTGTTAGTTCCACCACCTCAGGCTGGAAGCAGTTAATTAATGATGGTACAAACATGACTGGTTCCCCATTGCCCTGCACCTTGTATATTCATTTAGACCAGGGCAAATGAGTGAAATCATTGCTATTTCCATTTGAGAGCATTATGTGCTCACTTTACACTGGTGCAAATAAAAGCACAAGGAGAATTAGGCCCAAAGGCTCTGATCTTTTTTTTTTTTTTTTTAGCGTCTCAGCCTGATCTTCAGTACTGTAGGTGCAAAATTGCGGGTCCCAGTTCAACTCTCAGCTATGACTGACAATGTGCATGGTTCATTCACAGACAGTCTAGCCCGAGATGAAGGACTCTGCTGATGGGTTCAGCCAGCTGTAGTGTTGGGCCACCAGCATTGAAGCACTTCAAGTTTTCTATCCATGTGGTTCTGTGTCTGCCTAATAAGCTTTGATCAGAGACCAACTTTAGAGATACACATTCCTCCTTGTCTGTCTGGATATGTCTGGATATGTGGACTCTCTACTCAGACCCTATGCCACCAGCACTCCCAGCTATCTCCGTGACACCACTGATTTCCTGAGGAAACTACAATGCATTGGTCACCTCCCAGAAAACACCATCCTAGCCACCATGGGTGTAGAGGCTCTCTACACAAACATCCCACACACAGATGGAATACAAGCTGTCAGGAACAGTATCCCTGATGATGCCACAGCACAACTGGCTGCTGAGCTCTGTGCCTTTATACTCACACACAACTATTTCAAGTTTGATGACAATATATATCTCCAGATCAGTGGCACTGCTATGGGCACCCGCATGGCCCCACAATATGCCAATATTTTTATGGCTGACCTGGAACAACGCTTCCTCAGCTCTCGTCCACTCACGCCCCTTCTCTACCTACGCTACATTGATGACATCTTCATCATCTGGACCCATGGGAAGGAGACTCTAGAAAAATTCCACCACGATTTCAACAACTTCCACCCCACCATCAACCTCAGCCTGGACCAATCTACACAGGAGGTCCACTTTCTAGACACCACGGTGCAAATAAGTGATGGTCACATTAACACCACCCTATATCGAAAACCTACCGACCGCTACGCCTATCTTCATGCCTCCAGCTTCCATCCCGGGCACATTACACGATCCATTGTCTACAGCCAAGCACTGAGGTACAACAGCATCTGCTCTAACCCCTCAGACAGAGACCAACACCTACAAAATCTTCACCAAGCATTCTGATTTACAACAGCATAGCTACATTGAATTAATTTAGACTATCACAGGATCTGGCCCAGACTTGAGTCTGACATCTTTCTTACTCATGTTAAGGTAAATCAGGAGTGACTCCACTGAAGTTAATGATGTTACATGAGTATAAACAAGAGGATTCAGGCCCAGAGCATGTTGAAGTACACGATTCCTACAAATCTAAACAGGAATAAACTTGGTACAAGTTAAAGTGTAAGGTTCTGAGAATACTTTGTTGCCCAGTATATGAACTGGACTTTAATAGCTACAGAGTTTCACTACTTTATGTAGTGATGTGGTTAATTGTATGGAATTTCCTTGACAGGTCATAATCATATATCCATTTGATTTGTTTTGAGTTTTTCATGTTCATGCATGTACAGAATAGGGTGGCAAACAAAGGTGTGTGTGCAAGCAGAGATGTGCATTGGTGTCTCTGTGTTTAGACCTGCACGTGCGCTGGGTGTGTATTCTGTGAGTGTTAGCTCCAAATCCCGGCGTGTGGCAGAGTTAGACGCTGCACTCTGTAGCGTTGTGTAGGAGACAAGGGGAAGCAAACCCCAGTTTGTCTAGGCAGCAGAGGTGAGAGTGTTTTCAGTGAGTGCTCAGTGCGCACCCAGGGCAGTTCCCTCTTCTCTCCAGCCTCTGACGCTCACGTTCATGTGGACTCTGGCAGGTGCGCGGGTGGATCTGGGCATCTCTTTCGAGTCACGCTCTGTCTCAGCCAGCGCTCGGCCACGCTGGAAAGCCGCTGAGAAGCCCGATGCCCGTGGGGGTGTGACCTGGCCCCCCGCCCTGCGCCGGCCCCTGGGGGTGGGTGGGGCGCCGCCCCGCAGCAGCCCCGCTCGCTGCAGTGTCAAAGGGGGAGGGGTCGGCTCCTTCCCGCGGGCCCAGCGCCCGCGATGCCGGGTTAAATGCAGCTGCCGCTGCCCCAGCCCCACTCAGTCCAGGACAGGGCAGCGGCTGAGCGGGGTCCCCGGGCGCAGCACCCACCTGTACCAGCAGCACGGGGGTGTCCTCTGCCCGCCTTCCGCTCGGCTCCGCAGCCGCCCCTCCGCGCTCTGCAGCCGGCCGAGGTGAGTGAGGGGCTCCGGGGGCAGCAGGGCACCTGCAGGGCAATGCGCAGCGGTGGGCGCAGGAGCGCGGGGCTGCCCCTCGCCGGACTCGCGAACCCCATCCCCGTGGGGCGGTGATACTCCCCGTGTCGTTCGCTCTGTGCCCAGCGGAGAGTGGGAGGCGATCTCTGGTTCTTCCCGGGGCTCCCCACCCCAGTGCCCCCCGCCAGCTGGAAGGGAGCAAACCCCCTGGGGGCTCCCCACCCCAATGCCCCCCGCCAGCTGGAAGGGAGCAAACCCCCTGGGGGCTCCCCACCCCAGTGCCCCCCACCAGCTCAAGGGGAACGAAGCCCTTGGGGGCTTCCCATCCCAGTGCCCCATACCAGACAGGAGAATGTTGCCCAAACCCCTCCATCTCTCCAACACAGTGTCCCCTGAATGATCCTGAACCCCCTACGAACTCCCCACCCCAATGTCCCTTGCCAGCCAGAGGGGAGCAATCCTGCTAGGGGCTCCCTGTGCCCAAAGGTCCCTATGCCTTTGGCCCCTTCCAGTGCAAAACCCTTCCTGCCCCCTAGGAGCTGCCCACTCCAAGTGGCCCTGCCTCCTGCTCCAGCCAGAAGGGAACAACTAGACTGTGAGTTCTTTGGGGCAGCAGCTGTCTTTTTGTTCTGTGTTTGTACAGCACCTAGCACAAAGGGGGTCCTGTTCCATATCAGGGACTCATAGGCGCTACCATCCAGCGTGTTCCCTACTATCCCACTTCCCAGCTCCCTGCTTGTCAGAGTACTGGAGCTGTCCATGTCTGTGTCTTGTTGGTAGGTATTGGATGTAATGGACTGGGCTAAGAATCAGGCTGGATACAGAGAGGATGGTGTGATGATGAGTTGTTTGTATAGCACCAGCAGCATAGTGGGCACTTGTGCATGGTGTTCATGGTGTCAGGGGAATAGTTTGGGGGAGGCGATAGAGGTGTATGTCTTAGGAAGAAAATTCCGTTTTAGCTCAGTCCCCTCCACTCCCCCACGTGCCTGCAAAATGTAGGAGCTGCTGTTTACTTGATAAAGGAACCTAGCTGTTGCAGCCTCTCTGCTCAGTCTGACACCCAGGAAAGCTGGGAAGTTTATGAAGAGTTAGTCCAACTTAATTCTCAGGGGAGCTGAGTCCCAGAATGGTGCTTGGAGGGGCAGAAGCTCTCAGCAGCTAAGACATGGAATGGTGCTCGCAGACAGCTGAGACTGGGCATGGTGCTCAGAGAGAGTGGGAGCTCACAGGGGCTGAGACCTGGCATGTCACTTGGAGGGTGCAGGAGCCCAGCTCAAGGACAGGCTCTTAGGAAGCTGGTGCTCCCAGTAGCAAAGATCTGACATGGTGTTCAGAGGTAGCAGGAGCTCATGGGATCTGAGATCTAACACCATGGTCACAGGGAGCAGGAGCTCCCAATGGCCAAGTCTGGAGGCATCATTGAGAAAAGGTGAGAGGTGAGTTCCCAGGAGCAAAGTCCTGGCCCCAGAGCTCAGAAGGAGCAGAGTCCCAGCATCTCTCCTGCATTAAAAACTGCTTGATGATAAGAAAGAAAGGATGCAAAGATCTGAAGAATGAAGTACCTGGTCAGTGAGAATACAGTTTGAAGGAAAACCAGAGAGAAGGAAGGAAGGGACATGCCCTGCACAGCTTTTGCCTGTTTCCCCTGAGACCTTGGTATGCCAAGAATCAACTTTCTTCTCTGCCTGCGCACCTTATGCTCTCCACTCAGGTTCAGATCTAAACTGCAGCAATTCAGGGCTCCCCACTCTTTCCTTCCCAAGTGGAGTGCTCTTCG
This sequence comes from Chelonoidis abingdonii, assembly GCF_003597395.2. Classification (NCBI taxonomy): domain Eukaryota; kingdom Metazoa; phylum Chordata; order Testudines; family Testudinidae; genus Chelonoidis; species Chelonoidis abingdonii. The sequence continues at coordinate 20,706,911 of NC_133782.1, read as the reverse complement.
CTGGGAATTACTGAGCATGCTCAAAAATCTGTATGTTGCAATTTAGGAATAATGTGGGCGACCTACTCTGTCTCTGGAATACTTTTCAGCTCTCTTTATATTCATATTGGAGACTATGCTTCAGTAAGATGTTCCCAATTGTGTGGGTAACTGATTTTACACTGCATGTTCACCATCTGCCTGTATTAGGAAGGTTCCTGCAGATACTATCCAGAATCTGATTTGACAATGTGGTATACAAACTCATATATATGTTGTAATGTAGCATACCAAGCATTAGAATGTCTGGATTGTCTAACAAGATATGCACATAATTGTGCTCTTAATTTGTTTGCGGTGTTACTGCACTCATACATGCAAACTGGATAATTGCACAGGCAGATGGTAATTATATATATTTGCATAAGCATGCAATCATGATAATTATGCAGGAGAATTAGGTATTCAGTTATGTGTACATTTCACAAGAGCAATTATGCAGCTAATTTGTTTGGAAAATTAGACTGTTATACATTCGTAGTATCTGTGCTAATATGCAATAATCTGAACTAAACCAAATTAAGCAGATGTGGAACATGAAGTTACTTGCTTTTTCACATTGTGCAGCATGGAGCCAGGGCAGCATTTGTGGTGCAGAGAATCACTGGGGATTCATCGGGAGGCAAGCATGCAAAGGAACACTGTAATTTGAAAGGAGCCTACCACATATATAAAGTGACATGGGAGATGAGCTTCTGGGACTAATGCAGGTTTACTTGGACCACAGCTGCCAGGAAATGTATCAGTTTAATATTGAGAATGTAGGGTCTATTCACGCACTAAGAAAGCCAGTGGGACTTCTGCCTCATTTGAGCTCCAATTGCATGTGGGCTAAAGTTGTTACATTAAAGTTCCCTGCACAGGTGACCAGATAGCAAATGTGAAAAATCGGGACAGGGGATGGAGGGGTTAATAGGAACCTATATAAGAAAAAGACTCAAAAATCAGGACTGTCCCTGTAAATTCAGGACATCTGGTCACCCTATCCCTGCAGAAGCTTCTCCTTACCTTATAGAGGAGCCTTTGATAATGAACAGCAGATTTTGTAATAATAATAAGAATTAATAATAGGCACTGAACATGTAGTTCAGAACTTCTGTTACAAATTGAGTTTCAGAAGCAGGTCTGAATGTTCCATTCTGGGATGTCATTAGATTTGCCTTTGATTTGTGCAAATACCCAGAGCAAAATCCTGCTCTCAGATCTATCTGGTAACTCTCAACTTTGATTTTCTTCTCTCAAGAGTATGGCTCAGTGAAGTGAATGGATCTTCTGTATCTGGAAGGCATGCAGAAGAGTTTGGTAATTTTGGTAAAATGACACTTTGTGTCTAAGCAGACAGGCCATTACTGCATTCAGCTGGAAATGTTATTCAAACACTTCCATAAATTCCACGAAAAGGAAGAATTAAAAAACATTTAATTAGATTAGACAGACTGGAGCTTGGGAGTTGCCTTTAAAGATGCTTTCGTTGGTGCTAACTAGGCTGCACTTGCAGGCAGTTTGTGGTCCTTGAGGGGCCTAGTGCTGTGATTGCTCCTAATACAGTATTTCCCTGGAGGTTTCCAGCAGGGGTTGAAGGTTTTCAAGGGAAATCTTTGCTTAAACCGTTTATAAGTTTCCAGTGGGGCCTCTTTGTTAGATTTCTGAACAATGCCTCTCTCTTGTTAAAACCTGGAAAAATCATAAAATGAAATTTACAAATGTTTGAATGAACAGGGCTGAAGCATATGAAGGATGGGGTGCAGTGTAGTCCGTGTGTGAGTGAATGATGGCCAGATGCTGGTCTGAGTAATTAAGAGGGAAAAATGTTTGTGAAAATAATTCAGTTGTGTTTTTAGAGAAACTTCTTGGAAATCTGCTGTTTCCAAAGAAACTGACTAACCTCTTTGTACCAAAAGTCAAACACAGTTATCACCTGGGAATGGTACAGGGCTGAGCTGCCTATTTGACTTGTTGGCAGTAATAATGATCTAATGTAATAACTTTATCTCCACCTCTGGCCATATGGTAGCAGCTGGAACATCTGGGTTCAATCCACTTAATGTGAACTCACCTAGATTTTAATGAGAGCTGGCATAAGGATTTCATTCAGAGGTCAGTCACTGAAACCCAGCATTCACACTTCTTTGTTACCTGCTGCTGGGGCTGGAAGAATTGGCCCTCTGTAGATATTTGCAACACAGACATAGCTTTCAGTGTCATGTGACATTTTTAGCTGTTAGAACGGTTCTTTTCCCTCTCCAGTCGTGGCAAGATAAAGTTCTAAAAATAGCTCAGTTAAAACAGGGAATGGTATAGAAATGTGCATAGAATATGCTACACAGGCTACATGTTCAGGTTTTTTGGAGGTTTTTTAGTCAGGATAAAATTGTAGAGCATCTTGTTTTAGTTTGAACTTCAATAAACTCACAGTAAAATGACAAAATATTGTATTCCATCTCTAAATGCAATATTGTAGGAGCAGGCAAAAATCATGCTTCTGTTCTTGGGTTTCTGTTTCGCTGGGGTCTGGTGAGCCTCTTCTGTCAAGCAGAGGTGTGTAAGTGATGGAAGAAAATTGCTAAAGTGCCCCTATATGTAGATACTTATATGGACCACTCTTTCCACAATAAATTTAAGCAGCTTATAATCTTGAATGCTTTCAACCTTGTAATACCTCTCGCAAGATGGGGAAGTGCTATTACGCCAATTTACAGATGATAAACTGAGGCATAGAGATGCTAAGTGACTTGCCCAAGCTCACATGGGAAGTCTGTGACAGAGCAGGGAACTGAATGCTGGTCTGCCAAGACTCAGGCTACTACTGGACTATCACTGGACTACCACAGGACTATCTTTCCCCTCTTCAGTGGTGGGATTTTGGTGTGCTTGATTAACTGTCTAAATCCATTAGTGGAGTACGTTGGGCTTTCTTCCCCATGCAGAATAAATTTGTAGAATCTATCAATCATATTGTAAGGCACCTAACATCTTAATATCTAAGCTCCTTTATCTTTTTTTGACCACAGTGACCTCTCTTTTCAAGGGTATATTCTCTTAAACACTGTTCATGATCAGTATAAAACATCCAAGTGCGTATATACTTCAAATTCACTATTTAAAAGCATGAGACCATTTTTCATGTTTTTGCATTTAGAAATAAGGACTTCGAGGAGAAGACTAGATTGTACCTTCAGGAGACTGAAGGCAGGGTGAGGTGTAAGTGGTTGACTGGTGACACAGGAGCTACGGTTCATGGAAGGGTTGCTGTTCCTAACTAAGGATTTTATTTTAAAGGTGGGATGTGGTGGAGTGGCAAGATTGTCCCATTGAGTTGCAGAGAAACTGGTGTCTCAGGTGGGAAGTAACTGCATCTTTCAGACCCACGCTTCACATACTTTCCTAGATGCTCATGTGAACTGTTTTGTTCAGTTCTGCTGGGTCTCACACCTGGGCATGTTAGGAACCTTGGTCATTTTCCAATGAGCTCTTTAGCACAAGTCAAGATGCCATTTTGCATGGCAGAAGCATTTCACATCGATTTGCAAGTCCTGTTATTTGGAAAGGCTTTGGCTCAAGGGAACCCTTTTCCCGATTGTACGGTAAGAGGAGAGGTTCAAGTTTACTATAGGTTTGCACAAACCAGATAGAGAACTTGTGGCTATATTGAAATTACTATGTGATTTTCCCTAGAGAACTCAGCTTTGTGTCAAAACTCTCTGGAGAACATGAGAAGCAACCTCGGAATATTCCTGGATCCCCAGATGCAGCAGAAAAGTTTAGATGCAGCTCTGATGAGAACTTTGTGAACACAAGCCGAGTTAGCACAAATTACAGTTGGTTCACACATGCAGATCAGAGGCAAACCAGGGCTGATTTCAGATTCGTCTGAGGTTCAAGTCAAATGCTTCTCAGCAGGGATCTAAATCCTGCTTTGTGGAATTGTAGAGACATCTGCTGAGTGTTTCCATTATGTGCTTCTGTGGGCACATCTACCCTACAGCTGGGAGTATGTTTCACAGCTTGAGTAGACAAACACGTTCTAGTTAGATGGAGCAGTAATGCAGGCTACAGGAGTATGGTTTCTCAAGTGCACTAAGGTGTTGCACGTAAATTGGTCCATATAGGTCCTGCTGGTGTGCACTAAAGGTTCCCAAGTGTGTTGTTTGGAAGAGTACTACATTAAAATGCTCTAGGGAGCATTGCAAAGAGATTATGCATTATGTTATGTACTACCATACTGAGTAATGTATGTGTCATAAATAGATAGGTAAGGTAAGGGTTAAGTTTCTTTTACCTGGAAAGGGTAACCAAACACCTGACCAGAGGACCAGTCAGAGAACTGGATTGTTTAAAGTCAGGGGCGGGAATTTGTATACTCGGGCTTCTTCTTTGTTTTCTCGGCTGTGAGTAAACAAGGTTTCCTCCTAACTCCTTCTTATTTCAAATATTATACCAAAGTCTGTGAGTACAAAGAACCCCAAAGCAAGTCGGCTATGAGGAGCTTTGGGTTGTACGAATAGATGTGGATGGCTGTGTCTTTTGTTGTTTTCTCGGCTGTGAGTTAACAGCTTCCTCCAAATGCCTCTTATCTCCAAGTGCTCATACACATATGTGAGTACAAAGGAACCCCAAGCAATTCGCTATGAGGAGCTTTGGTTGTATTTACATGTATGTGATTGTTGGACTGGTTTAATCGCTATCTTTTAAATCAGACTGTTTCTTCATATTTCTTATAAGCAAAGCCTGTATGAGTTTCTTAATGCAAGATTATTGTTTATATTTTCCTTCTTTTTTTCTATAAGTTTTCTTTAAACCTTGTGAAAGTTTCTTTTCTAGTAAGGCAGAGAAAGTGAAACTCTGTATCAGGTACCTGTCTCCTACGGAAGGCAGGCACGGGGAAAGGCAAAGCCAAGCTGTTGGTATTTGCATCTCAATGTCCTGAGGGCAGAGAACGCTTATCTCTTGGAAGCAGAGAAACCGGTTTCTTGATACTTGCAGGCTAGACCAAGAGGCAAGCCTGGGAAGGAGGAGGGAAGGGTTTTCTCCCCTGCTTTTAGCACCAAGGGATTTGGAATCTGGGTGTCCCACCAAGGGAGGGTTGGGGACACCAGAGAGAGGAAAGGGGGGTCAGGCCCTATCAATTCCTGATCTGGTGGCAGCCTAGCAGATCTAAGCTGGAGATTAAGCTTAGAGGATTTCATGCGAGTACCTTATATTTGAACTCTAATGTTCAAATTGAGGATTAATACTATGACAGTATGTTGTATACATTATTCATTACAGTATTTACAAAGAGAGCCTTGAAACTCCCAACTTTTAGATATCTACATAAAATGCAAAAATTGCTAAAAAATAAACCCCAAAAATGAAATTAATAACCCAGCAAAACAGAAGCAGATTATATGAATGTTAATATGATATATTACGTTTAACATTATATTTAATATTATATTACACTATTTTGACATCATCAGAATGAAATGATTTAACATGATTGAAATGAAACATTTTGATGTTTCCAGGCTGATACTTTTCAGAATTTCAGTTCTGTGCTAAATTCAGAATTTTGCCATTTTGTTCCTAATTCAGAATGAAAACAGCTTTTGAAATGTTGGAATTTCCTGCAGGGCAGAAATTCCCTTCTCCAGCCAGCTCTAGTGTTCAATTTCTTCCTTGTCTGAAGGTACCAGGGGAAGCTGCGAACGTTGCACTGCAGGGCAGGCACTTCTGTGTGTACAAACAGGAAGCGTCCAACCCTCTGGTGGCTGGTCGTCCTCTTTACATGCCAGTAGAATGTCAGGAAGTACCTGGAATGTCTGGCAACAGGGCAAATGTGTCTCTATAGATATACCTGGAATGCCTGGCAGCACTTCTTACTATAAAGAGTCCTTTGCAGAGACTTGTCTGGTTTGGGATGGGGTGTCCAGCCAGAGGATATGGAAGAATAATCACCGCCCTAATGAGAACCATTTGCTGATCTCATCTTTGCTCCTCTCTGTTGTGCTGTGGGAATCTGAGAGCAGACACCTGCTGTAGCTACTGTTCTGTCTTTTTCTTTCTCTTGGTTTACATAAGTCTTCAGTTGTGTGAACTAAGCACAGCTGATGGGGAAGGCAACATTAAACCCCAGCCTCTTTTACCATGCTACTGAAAAGGAGTCCTGCAAAGCTGTGTGTTACTGTTACACATAAGATGCGCGCGTGTGTGTGTGTGTATGTGTGTGTGTAGAACTTGGGTCTTGGAGGATAAAAATGACTCCCAAAATTTTAGAAAGAACTGGGATTTGCTTCCCCACTGGTGAAAAGAACTGGAATTTAATGCAACATAGAAAAGCATCATCCCTCCATTAAACCAGTACTGGCCCATTATTATTGTATTATGGTAGCAGCTAGCGGCCCGAGTCACAGACCAGGGTCCCATTACGCTAGGTGCTGTACAAACATAGAACAAAAAAGTCACTGCCCCGAGGAGTCTACAATCCCAGCGCATTCGTGGGGAGTTAGCATTGCCAAAGGCACAGTACAATGGTGCTGTGCTCATCTTGCCCAGCAGCTCTACCCAATGCATAACTGATCTTTTGTCATGAGACTGTTCACCTCTCAGCCAGCTGCTTAAATTGCCTCTCTCCTGCCTTCTCCCAGGATCCTCAGGAACGGAGGAGCTGCCTCTTTTTAGTTTCGCACATGGCAAGTATTTGTGTATAGGGATATTAGGCCAGAGTGGGAAGGAAGTAGCTGAATAATAGTGTGTGTTTTGGGGGTCAGAGCCCTAATTTCCAGTAAGAGAGGGATTAACCCTTTGCTCACACTCACGCAGGGGCTCAGGGGAAGTGATGAAGCAGGGCTGGGGAGAAATGGCTCCATCAGACTTGGGGGTAGAGGGGAAAAGGCAGGGAACTCTATAAGAACAACTTCTTGCAAAGCAGAAGGAGAAACTGCTTGAGAAAGGCCAGGTGCCTGCGCCCAGGGAGTACAGGGTTTTCCACGTGGGAAAGGGGCTGTGTGACTGTTTGGTTTTCCATTTCCTTTGTGCAATGAGCACACCTGAGAGCCACTGGAGAATGAAGATGCTTGTGACTTGTTTTGGTTGGTCCCTACACTAGCTTCCATGCTCAGTGTGCTGTTAGTGTTGCTAAGTGTGGGCATAATGTAGCCAACCAGGGAGGAGTATGGACACAAAGCCCACCGTGGCATGAGTAAAAAATCAGCTGAGTAGTCTGCTCACCCCGGCTTTGCAGCCTGACTGGTCTAATGACGGCTCAGCTAGAGGTTGCTCTGTGGGAACCAGGAGACCTGGCTTCCAGGCTTTGCCAAGAACCTGCTGTGTGACCTTGGCAAATCACCTCTGTGGCGTAGCTTCCCTCTCTGTGCAATGGGGGGAATGATACCGACCCACCCTGCTTTCAGATCTGTGGATACAATGCTTGTAAAAGACCACAGTATTATTATGTCTACTAGAGCTGAGTGCAGACAGGCAGTTCTCTTGCTCCCAGGATTTAGATAGGACACAAGTTGGCTTTGTTCTGATTAGGAACAAAAGCCAAATATTTCAAAATTCTTCACGAAGGGAATGGAGTCCCAGCTCTGGGCAGTCCACTTGGTGGATTGCTATGGACCCAAGGAGACCCTCCCCAGTAAACAGTCTGTGACAGTCCACAAAGCTGGCTGCCCCAGAGCTGCGGCCCTTAGAAGCTTCAACTCTCCAGCAAAACCTGCCTTCGAAACCTGTCTGGCAGCCAGGCCTCCACTGGAACCCTGTCTGGGTTCCATCAGAACTTCGGCAAAATCCGACTGTTTCTGTGGCACATTTCAGTTTCTCCAAATGGGCAAATTCTGACAAAACAATGTTTAGTTGGAATTTTTCCAGTCAGCTCTAATTATTATTTTTGTCCCCTGTGTACATACCAGGTGGTACTGGAGCAGCTCATGAAACTTTCTGGCTATTGTCCTTTGTTGTCCTCCACCAACTTTCCCGTAAGTCTCTCTCACATGTACTTTAAGAGTGACTGGCACCCAATCACAGACCCTTGGGGAAATGCCCCACTCTCCTCTGGTCCTTGATCTCAATCTGGCCATTTTTGCTATTGCCATTTTAGCAGGTGGAACATGCCGTTCTGAGTCTGAGACTTGTTTGCTCCTGGGGTTGTTGAGTAAAGCAGCAGAAATCCCAGAAATGCAGACAAAGCTGTGTGAGTCACAGGAACACCATGGCAAGTCCAACTGAAATGGCTGTGATTCCCGGGGTCTAATCCAGAATCCATTTCTCTGCCTAAAACACTGGGGTCAGAGATTTTTCTCAGTCTGCGAAAGTGCTTCAGCCCCCTGTGACTTTCATCCCCTCTCTCATCCACCCACTCACTCTCACATAGAGTCCAATAGGCAAAACCCTCCCAGCCTATGATAGCAACTGGAATACAGAGCTGATCTGCATCCCCAGGGCTTTCAGATCCCTGACCTGTGATTATGGGTCAGAAGTGGAATATTCCAAATGTTTCTATTAACCTGTAGCTAGGAAACAAATCGCCAAATAGCCACACTGAAATCTGAAGCTGCTGTTTTCCCTGAGAGTCAGGATTTGGCAGATAATCCAGACAGACAGAGGCAATCTGAGCAGAGAGCAATGCAAGAGAGTTGGCACTGTGCTCGGATGTGCCAGCGTGTGTGGAAGCAGCAACACGCACAGGGTGTTGAACTGACATACCTGTTTGCCCTGGAGGATCCATTGTGAAGTGGGGGAGGCCTCCCAGCCAGTGATCGCTCTGTGAGTTGAGAGGAGTCTGGAGCCACCATCTACCCTTCTGTTGCGTACTTTTCCTGTGCGGATCTCTTTTGCTCACGTATCAACTACCAGGTTCAGGCATCCTTCTGCCCAGTGCAAAGCAGGTGATTACTTATCTCCTTGTGCAGCTCTGAAAGTCAAAGAACTTCTGTCTTGGCACCCCTCTTGTTTTGGAAACTTTTTTGTCTCTTTAGCCTGAGCCGAGGTCCCTGTCACCCAGTGGTGCTGGAACAGCTCCCAGCAGCCTTTACCTTGAGCAATCACACCCTGACTGTATCTCTTTCACTTTATAGCTGGGTTGTTATCTCCAAGGTCTCCTGATTATTTCCTAATTTTTCAGTCCTGCCCAGTATTTGCTCTTCCTTTCAGCACCTGTTTCCCAGCTGCGTGCTTCCCACACAGCTCTCGCCTCTGCCAGGCAAACAGCAGTGGTGGCAGAGGGAGACGGGGCAGAGCAGAGAAGGAAAAGAGAGTGAAACAGGCATAGCCCAGCAGGCAAATCCCATCTCTCCCCTGGGAGAGAGGAATGAAGAAATGACCAGGGTCACCCTGTGGGCTGTGATGGGTGCCTGGCCTGTCAACAGCTGGGACAGATGCACCGTTCCTGAGCTGACGCTGCTATCCTAATCATGGCATCAGGCAGTATAAGCTGTGCTGCAGGGCCAGTATGCGGTAATACCTGATGTCATGACTGGGATGCGGCATGCATTATTATTACACAGACCCCCCGCAGGTAGACATTAACCTCCTCCAGCCCACTGAAACTTTAAGAATGATTAAAGAATTAAGAGGATATAAAAAAAATCCCCAGCTGCTTTTTTTCTTGTTAGTTTCTCACCCTTACAGTTCATTCTTCTGTCTGTGCTGGCTTTGAAATTACCCGGATACCGACAAACCTAGGCTCCATGGCAGCCTGCCACTGGAGTAAAGCGTGGACTCTAGAAACCTACAGAAATGTTATGCATGGCACAATTGCCTAGAAGTATTTTCTGGTTAGCAACTGCTTTTTCCCAGAAAAATACCTCTGGAAAAAAAATCTGTTAAAAGGGAGTGAAACGAAACAGAAGTCATGGGGACCAAGTGTTTCCTGCAAACTATTTCACTTGCAGATGTTTAGCTGCATCAGAGCAAGTACCACTAAACTGTCAACCTGTGTCAAAGAAGGCGGGTGACTAGCATGATGTGATAATTTAATACCTGCATACTGCACATTTCAGGAATATGCATTCCAAGCTGAAAGCAAACTTACATTGCTCAGAAAGATTCATCACATCATAGATTTTAAGGGCAGGAGGGATCATTATGATCTTCTAATCTCATGTCTTGCATAACGCAAGCCAGAGAACCTCACCAAGTAATTCCTCCACCAAGCCCATAATTTCTGGTTGATCTTTAGCTCTCTTTTTAGAAAGGTATCTAATCTTGCTTTAGAGACCTCAACTGATGGAGAATCCTCTACATCCCTAGGTATGTTGTTTGAGTGCTTAATTAGGCTTACTGCTAAAAACTTGTGCCTTGTTTCTAGTCTGAATTTGTCTAGCTTCAGCTTCCAGCCATTGGATCTCATTATGACCTTTTCGCTAGATTAAAGTGCCTGCTATATTTTCCAGATCTCAAATCATTCTTGTAGCTCTTTTCTGATTTTCAGTCCTTTCCAGTTTTTCAACATCCTTTCTGAACTGTGGACACCAGAATTGGAGACAGCGTTAAGGATACAGCTTTAAAGCCACTAACTGGACCTGCTTCCTTACAAGAGATTGATTCAGGGCTTGTATATTACTAGTTGGCAGTTAAATGAACACTCAAGTGATTAGTTATGACTGCAACCTTAGAGCGCTAAATAAATATTTTACAGCTGATTATTCTTAAAATGACTTACTGAAAAAATTGCTTTTTTATATTCTTGACTCCGTTAACGGCACTGCCTCTCTCACAGGGAGATAGCTTATTAATGATATTTTCCAGCTTGGGGGCATAAATCTCACTTGCCCCACAACAATTTGAAGAGACTGATTTCCAAGGTGTAGGAGAATAGGAACTGCCCTACAGAATGAAATCAATGGACCATCTATTCTGATACCCTGTTTCCAACAGAGGCCAGAGCCAGATGATTCAGAGGAAGGTATAAAACAGTAAAAAGGTGTCCTCGTAAACAAGAATTATGAAGTAACATAAGTAGAAAGAATCTTCTTAGCTGCAGGAAGTTTGTGGTTGTTTTTTGTCCTGGAGGTATGGACTGGTATAGAAACCATGAGGGCTCTAAAGGGAAAGAGAGCTCTCTCAGTCCTGCACTTCACAGGTTGACTCTAAGAATATTTGCATGGCCAGTTATTGCAACTGCAATTATTATCCAGGTAAATGTCTGCAGAAATTAGGCATGCAAATACACATCTATTTTGCATACTTGAAAGTATGCCGGCATTCCTGAAAATCTAGGCCCTAAATATTTTTGTAGTGATTTTGTTTTTTTGGTAACTAGATGAAGACAATAGAATCTCACCCACACCGTAATGAAGTTTTCCTTTAATCATAAGGCAGGGAGATCATCTTCCAGATAATGGCTTCATCATCTGATTTACAGATTGATACAAACCAACACCACCTTTGGCATGGTCCATGGCTTTGGGAACCTGTCTTTTCTGAAGGGCCCTAGTTCAGTATCATGTTGTAGTTCAACATTCTGTGACTCCAGGTGACGCTAGTCTTGGAGTGTTCTCCTCTGGTGCCCTGGCTGTAGCTCCAGGCAATGCCAGTGACATATCTGCCTCTGCTGGCAACGAATTACCGATCTAAATGATCTTTAAAACTTATTCTGACTGACCTTCCTCTCTTTAAAGCAATCGCATAATAAGGATTTATCCCAAATCTGAGCAAAAGACAGAGAGACCGCTGGTTCAACTTCAGGGGCTGAAGTGACTTACACAATCAATTAGTTTGTATTCCAAAGAAATGGTGCCTTAAAACATCTGTTTTATCTCCTTAAGGTGATATTTCCAGAGACGTGCCTGTTATTTCCTTTCCCTGGCTCCGAATCAGATAACATGCAAACAAACCGCACCAGACCTGGCACCATCCAGACCCTTTGCTGTGGTACCTTTCTCCCTCCCGTTGCTTTTCTCTGGCTACATTCCTTGCTTTGGGTTGTGTTGCAATTTGCATTTTAATAGCCAGTTGCAGCACTCCTGTGGACACGTCTGGGATATGAGCGGCTCTCCCATATTGACCTGTGTCTTTGGGAATGTGGGGTCTCCTTGCCTCCTCTTGGATGGAATGTCCTGCCCACAGAGACCTCAGCACAAAGAGCTCCATTGTGCATTTAAAGATTCAGGGCTAGAGCAGAGTTTGAGTTTCACTGTGCAAATGCATAATGGGGGAGGGGGAGAATCAAGTTATTCTGAGGATATCTATATAATTGCTCCCTATTTAGCTTTCACCCAGCATAAAGCTCTATTGTTTGGCGGCGGCCATTAGTAGTAGTCATTTATTTTACTCATACTGCACCTTGATTGGTGCCTAATCATTGGTTGGTGCATTAATAAAAGCAAATAAATAAATAAATATCTCCAAAAGGAGACAAACAAATGCAGTGAAGAACTCATAACCGGGGAGGGGAGAAGTGGAGGTGGACGTGACATCCTGAGGTTTTGAAAAAACACTAAATGTCTTTCCCCTTAAGAGCCCAATTACACAGCTGTCTGCATCAGACAAATAAAATAAATATTGGAACACGGAGGATGCAACCAAGGAATTATCCCGGGAAGAAACAGCTGCAAAACACTGGAGGTTCAATAAGGTAACATCTCTCTGCAGACAGGTCGCTGGATTCTGTGGGGAAGGAGTGCAGGCACAAACTAATGGCCATTGCTCTTCAAAGCAGGAAGTGTGATTTACTCTGTGTTTGTACAGCACCTAGCACATGGGGTCCTGTCCTGGCTGGGCTGGCATTTCATTCATGAGTGCCCAGTACACAGCCAGTGTCCCTCAGTCCAGTCTGATGATCTATGGCAAGAGAAGGTGACTAGATAACTACTGTCTCCCTTTCCCTGATACAGACATCCTGCTCCTCTGTGGGCTAAAGAGGGCTGTGGTGCATCCAATTATGAGAGTGTTTGGCTATAAATCAGATCTGCCCAGTTTATACAGTAAGGCTTGTCTGACTGCCAGCTCAGCCCACTGTTTGCAAATCAAACTGAGCTCTGTTTGATGCATCATCACCAACTGTAATGAAATTTAACTGCAATGAAAAGTCTCATCTTTGGAAATCTCATCCTTAACTTTTGTTGTTGGTCTTTGGCTGGCTCTCCCTTCCCTCCTCCTATCACTGGCTTGAATTCCCACATTCTCTCATAATTATCATTCAGAGATTAGTATTTTGGATCATTCACCCTGGACCAGGACAGTGACTATTGCTGACTTTTTGGTTCCCAGGATATGTTCATATTTGCCTTATAAACATCCCAGAATAGCATTGTGATTTTCTGTCTTCTCCTTGCAGTGAACCTTCTAACCTCCAGAGGCTGCATTCTCTTGGAGCTGAATGATGAAGCTGCTACTTGCCGTTCCTCTCCTCTCGCTCATCTTAACGGCCTTAGAAGCCAGACCAAAGCCTGCAGGTGAGCAGCTGGCCAAAGCTGTGCAGATTATAAGCAAGGAGCCAAAGCCCTGGCTGATGTGCAAGTGTGTAAGTCAGAGTAATAGATACCCCCTACAGTGAGCTAGAGTCTACGGTTACCATAAATCGTTCGCTCTTGCTTCCAAACCTGTCAGCCTACAGAATCGGACTCTATAAATGAGCTGAGCACTAGGAGAAAAACCATGAAGAACTCTTTGATTCCTCAGTCTTTGACACCACATTTCCTACTAGAGTAGTAGTAATTAAAGGAGACAAGCAAACTCCAAGAGCAAGGTATAGGCGAGTGCTGAACTCCTTGCCAGTCCCACTGCAGCATGTGCCCGAGGTGCGAAACCTCCATCCTGAGCTCTCAGTAGGCCGAGGTTGCTAAATTAGTTCCAGTGTTAGGAGTAGCAAAGACTCCAAATGGAGAGAACAGATGGGCACATATCAAAGATGTCCAAGCACTTAAAGATTGCGCTGTTGATTCTGGGCAGCAGACATGGGGACTTCACGTGTTCGTTTAATATTTAGGGTCACATTCTCCAAGGCTCATGTAACAGGCAAATCAAACAACACACATTCACAGCCGTTGTATATGCAAAGCACCCTGCTCCTGTTTGCATGCACAGATTAGGTGCAGAAGGGGACTTGGAACCATTTTATATGTCCCCTCCATTGTGGGCTTCTTCTTAAGAAGTCTGTCTCATTTTATGCCTGAAAAACAGGAGCCTGCAGATCATGATAAAAATCCAGGCAGTGTTGGACTTAGAGGGGAATAAAAGAATTACCCACAGTGGGTATTAATTAATGCTATTATTATTTAATGTTTGCTCTAGAAGGAACCATGAAGCCTGCTTGTGGAACCTTTTATTGTATGTAAACTGCAGCTGCTAAAGGGCAAGGCCATCTTATACACACACATGAACTGCTCAGAGGCGGCACCCTTGTAGAGGGTTGTGATGCCTCATCCGTTGCGAGAGCACAGATAGACAAGTGTCGTAATATACTTTTATATACCATGACTCCAGGAGCTGGTGCAGAGATCTCAGGGCCTCTCCCTAACATGACCTCTCACAGCAGGGAGTCAGGAAAGACTGATTGGTTTGATTTTCCCCCCAAAATATTATAAAATGCTTTGGCATAAGCAGATAGATGGACAGACAGGAGAGTCTGAAGCCAAATTATAGCCTCCTTGGAACAGAATAGGGTTAATGACTGATAGCCTGACAGCTGGGGCAGTAAGCAAAGGGTTAACTTCTACTTGAAGATGACAGGGAGGAAGGGCTCTTGCTTGGAATGCTTACTGATGAGTTTGGAGAGGAAAGGCCCAATCCTGAGCCTTGCTCTGACCCCCTGTGCCACCCTGGTGGCACCAAGGGGCTGTCTAGCTGGTTAAACTGTCAGGTAGGGAATCCCCAGTGGTGGGGAATCCCTGGGTGGCATAAAGCCAGGGTAGCCTGCCCTGTGACACCTTCCTCTCCTCACAGCCACAGGCACTGGGAGCTGAGGGCAGGAAGGGGTGTGTCTGGATCCAGCTGTGCTCCAGCAAAGCCCAGCTGGTGGAAGGTCTCTGGAGGCTGTACCAGCCAGGCATAGGTTCGAGCAGCCCGGGTGCACCGGAGGGTTGAGCTTAAAGTGTGTGAGCGGCAGAATGGGGATTGGAGGAGATCTGGTGGAATTCAGCTGCCGGGACCAAGAAGGCCACTTTCATGTAGTCGGAATCACCATCACCAAAGCTGCTGTGTGGCTCTGCCTGCCTGAGGCTCCCCCGGCACAGCTCCAGTGCCGCCTGTGAGATCTGTCAGGCATGTTGTTAAAGCTGATTTGCTGAGGAGCATTACCAGGGCTTGAATCAGCCAAACATTCCCCCATTGGCGTTTGCTCAGGGATAATCAAAAAACAGAGACTGTTAATCCTCACTGTATGGCTGTTCTGGCAGTACCACCCTAAAGGGGAAAGCAGCAGGCCCAGAGGACTCAGCTGGGGGGAGAAGAAGGCGAGTTCTGTGCGACCCACAGGGACCCTAGTGGCTGTAGCTTGGTCTCCCTGTTTCTGGCTATTTCTGGAATAGGCAGGTCTTGGGTTTTAGGAGAGGGCCTGTGAGCATCTTCTGTACGTGTGAGTCCCATGTGCCCCGACTGGCGCCTCATGGGTGCCAGTCCATCTGGACTGCCCAGGCCTGTGCCCTTGTGTTGGCTCTGCCGGGCCTATCTCATTTACATTCCTCCGCTAGCCCAAATCACAGCCTTCCGGCTGTTGGCTGCCAATGCTGAGAGGAGAGTTTGGGGCCTCAGACGAAAGGACCGAAACTTCCCTGCAAGCTCAGCCAGGAAAACCTAGAGCATCCTTCAGAAATGAGGGTCTGTCTCAGAGGGCTGCGCTGGGAGACCCCCAGCCATCAGGAGAGAGTGAAACACTGAGCGGAAGGATTTCAGGTGTCTCTGAAGCATGAGCCAATATTGTGGTCCCCGCCCGCCCGCCATGCTGTCACGAGCAATCGGGGGTGCTGTTAACACCTGAATATCCATTCTGTTCAGGATGCAGCAAGAAAGCCGCTGCTGGGAATCCGTCATTCCCTGAGCTCATTCAGGGCCCCCCATGGCATTGGGCCAGTCAAGGACTCTGTGTCATTCCTAGGCTGGGGGGTTCAGTGAGCCAAAGGCAAGTTTTAACCTTCCCAGGGCCGCAGATAATGGGACTGACGGCATGTCTTGCCCTCTTTTTTTCCCCCAGTCTGGCACATCCATCTCCAGCCTCTGTTGAGGTTCCTTCTCACCCAGGTCTGTGGTAATGGAGCTCAGAGGAGCTCCAGACTCGGTCTGTATTTTGATCCAGGTCTTCTGTGACTCCTGCTATCTCCAAGGAACTGTTACCCCCACCCAGAGATACGAAGGGCTGCACCAGGCCTGATCTTTCACGTCCACCCCTCATCACATCTGCTGGGGGTCTTGCTATGCAGCCTGGCCCAGTTAGTGGGACCGTAAGGTTGCCTGAAGGAGAAAGGTGGGGGGAACAGGATTTTTTCTATCTCTCACTCCCCCAAACACAGAAAGGCAGGGAGATTCAACCAGCTCTTTGCTTTCTTCTCCTCCAGCGGTGAAATGTAAGACCGGCCCCCTGGACATTGTGTTTGTGATCGACAGCTCGCGCAGCGTGCGCCCCTTCGAGTTCGAGACCATGCGGCGGTTCCTGATCGACATCATCCAGAACCTGGAGGTGGGGCCCAATGCCACACGGGTGGGGGTGATCCAGTACTCCAGCCAGGTGCAGAACATCTTTTCCCTCAAGACCTTCTTCAAGCAGGCTGACATGGAGAAGGCCATCAACAGCATTGTGCCACTGGCCCAGGGCACCATGACGGGGCTAGCCATCCACTATGCCATGAACCTGGCTTTCACCGTCCAGGAGGGAGCACGCCCACTGCACAAGAAGATCCCCCGTGTGGCTGTCATCGTGACGGATGGGCGGCCCCAGGACCGCGTGACGGAGGTGGCAGCACAGGCACGGAGTGCTGGCATTGAGATCTACGCCGTGGGCGTCCAGCGGGCAGACATGAACTCCTTGCGGGCCATGGCCTCCCACCCCCTGGAGGAGCACGTCTTCCTGGTGGAGTCTTTCGATCTCATCCAGCAGTTCGGCAAACAGTTCCAGGACAAGCTGTGTGGTGAGTGAAGGAAACAGAGCCCTAGCCACAGCCTGCTGTGGGACCAGACGGGCTCCGGGTTTAGCCACCCGGATGTGGAGGGACAGAATGAAACATGAGCTGGGTGGTGGTTGGGAGTGGCAGCTGCTCCTACCTTTTGCTTCTGGAGCCTTGCTGAGATCATGGATGCAGTGAGCCTGGGGTGTCTCCCCCACCCCCCCACAAAACGACGGGACAATTCAGAGCAGCTGTTGTTCTGTGCTCAGGAGAAATCCACTTCTGGAGGAGCAGAGAGAACTCTAAGGGTGGGGTTAAAGAACTGAGTGTTGGTGCCTAGGACTGCGATAGCTGGAGACACTGCAGTGTCAGGACTAAGGTGCGTTGGCCATGCAGTTATGGGGAACAGGACAGAAAGAGCAGGCACTGATGCAGGGTCAGGACTGAGGTGCATTGGCTGATCTGTGCGCAGGAAGCTCACAGCGCATCTGCACGATGCCTGTTCATAAAAAGGCTTGAGTGAAGACATGTGTCTTTGAGGTGTGAATATGTGCACGGAGCTGGACCCTGACTGCTAGCACACCTGTGTCAGCATCCCGGGCTCCTTCTGTTGGTTTCAGTGACCTTCAAACCATGCCCTAAGAGAACAAAACCAGCCCATTGCTAAGTCAGCTTCTGCTGTATAAGAACTGAGTTGTCGGGGAGCAACATTTGCCAAGGGTAGTGCAGAAAGGGAAGTGTTATGATGCTGACGCTGCTGAGAAGCTGCTACAGACAATGAGGAGATAACACTCATGCCAGACACCTTGACAGTGACCCTTTAAGGGGAGCCTCCCTTTTTGTCGCCCTTTCCCTTAATTGTTTCCAAACAGTTCATAAGCCAGAACATTTGCTTACCTAGATCTGCCCTATGTAGTATTTCTGAGCTGCATTTGCTGAGGCTGGGGGGAAGTGGCACAAGTGACAGTATGGACATGAGATCACAGAAACATGGAGCTGGCTTCCCCCAAATTGAAGGGATGGGTGGGGTCAGAGAACTCAGAAATGTGAGAGGCCTTTGGCAAGGTTTGGAATCTTGCTTGCCTCATGTTGTTCTGGATGGGCAGATTTCCTGTCCAGCTACCTGGTGTGCACGTGCAGTGCAGTAATTCAGAGCATTTGCCGTATGCCACTGTCTGTGCATCTGTATTTAATAAAGCCTGGCCTGGTATCACTTCTTTGCAAACACCTTGTTGGCCTTGGCCTGAAGAGGAGAGGCCTGTTTCCACCGCAAGCTGCTTTGTGCTGTGGCAACTCAGTAATTGTAAAGGCTGGTGCCTGGTTGCTCCTCCTGTGCCAAGAGACAATACTGAGCCTTGGGGATTTTGCCCCGGAGCTTGTGTTGCAGCCAGTTGGTGTGACCTTGGTTGCAACTTCTCAGGTGACTGTTCAGTTAAAGGAAAAAAGGACACAGTCACTTTTTTCTTTGTGGGAAACTTGAAGCCTCTGTGAACTAGTGTCTGGCACTCACAGCTTGCTGTCTCATCCGTGGCCAAATCTGAAGCCTTTTCTATGCACAACCGTGCACTGGTTAAGTTAAACCAGGACAAATGCTTCTGTCAACACTTATTTTGAATGAAGAGTGGCATATTGCAGTTAGCTGAAACCATTATCTACTCAGCTTAAACCGCTACTGCTAATAATACGCAGCTCTTACACAGCCCTACCAGCAGCACATCTCAAAGCACTTGACAAAAAAGGTGACTTGCCCATGGTCATCTAGCAGGCCAGTGGCAGAGTCAGAAGTAGAAGCTAGTCTTCTGAGTCACTGGTGCTTTATCTGCTAGGCCACACTGCCTCCCTAAACCAAGGTAAGTCTGGTTTAAGGAAGTACTTCTTGACACAAGGCACAGTCAACCTGTGGAACTCATTGCCAGGGGATGTTGTGAAGGCCAAAACTATTACTGGATTAAAAAAAGAATTAGATATGTTCATGGCAGATAGGTCCATTGATGACTATTAGCCAAGATAGTCAGAGATGCAACCCCAGCTCTGGGTGTCCCCAGGCCTCTGACTGCCAGATGCTGCGATTGACAGGATGACAAGGGGTGGATCACTTGATGCTTGCCCTATTTTGTTCATTCTCTTTGAAGCATCTGGGATTGGCTATTGTTGGAAGACAAGATACTGGGCTAGATGGACCATTGGTCTGACTCAGTATGGCTGTTCTTATGTTCTTCAACCGAAATTAAGGCATTCACCCAGACTTTTGCACTGGTTTAACTATATCGGTGTAAAGTCTCACTGTTAGTTAAGCTGAATTTTACTAGGTCTGTGAATTTCCCTGAATTTTACTAGATCTGTGAGTTTTCCCAGCTCCAGGATGGAAGCTAAGATTGGAACATTTCTTAGATCCTTTGTTGCAAGATCCAGAGACCCAAGACCGTGTTTGGCTGAGGAAGTCCTAAACAACTAGCACTGTGCAGCATCAGTAACATGGAGAACTCTCTGGCAAGAAATAATCACTAACTTGTGGGGTTATTAAGGACCCAGAAGAATGTCAGCAGTGTTCTGGTAGCAGCAGCTATCATGTTCCCCTTTGGTGGGCAAGTGGTCTCTGTGTGTACATAGGTTGGAAGTCAATCTGAGATGCTTTGGGGGATGAAAACATTGGAGAATGTAAATTATAACAACCGATAGCAGTGACCTGAACACCATCAGCAGACACTGCAGTGATGGAAGCAATATAAGAACTTAGATAGATCACCTGACACATGCTCTGAGTCAATGAATCCCCAACATGGCCAACTGTGTCTTTCAGGTGTGGATATGTGCACAGAGATGGACCATGGCTGCCACCACACCTGTGTCAGTGTCCCAGGCTCCTTCTATTGTGAATGTAACCCTGGATACAAGCTCAACACAGATGGAAAGACATGTTCCCGTAAGAGCAGATTTTATTTGATCTACGTTTGTATCTTAGCTCTCAAAGTGCTTTAGAAAGGAGACTAGTATCATTATCCCTGCTTTACAAATGGGAAATCTGAGGCAGGGGGTTAGAGAGACTTGCCTGAGCTCACCATTGCAGACTAGGGGCAGAGCAGGGAATAGGATCCAGGTCTCCTGAGTCCCAGTCTAATGTTCTACCCTCTAGGCCACATTGCCTCCCATTTTGACTAACTTTCTGGTGTTGTGCTGGACATAGGTACTAGTGCTAATTAGTTATTAGTACTTTTTGACCGTAGGCCTAGGTCTGCGTTAAGAACCCTTGCAGAGAGCAGTAGGAACAGCCGGCAGGCCGGACTTTGTTCTATTGCGAAGTGATAATTGTGTTGCTGAGATGGGAATGACTCCTCTGAAACATAACCACCTACAGCTGCAGCATCTTTTCATTTGGGGTCCACGCAGAGCAAGAGTAAATGGGGACACAGACCCTTGTCAGAAATACCCTTGAACTCTGTACGTGGTTCCTTCACAGTGGCACCAGACCGAGTGCTGGCAGGGGGGAATGTGCCTTCAAATGAGCAAAAGACAAAATACCTAGGCTCTGTGCTTTGGAAATGGGCTGTAATTGCATGAGCCCGCAATGGCCATCAAGTCCCCTCTTTCTGCCCCTATGTCAGTGTGTTTGTTTGTGCGACACGCTTCCCCGCCCTCATTTCAGACATGTCCGGTCTGTGCTGCGTCTTCTTTCTGAGGCCTGGAGGGCAGAGGATGGCCCCCCTCTGGGGGCACCGAGGAGCGAGGTGGTGAAGGAATGGGTGAGAAAGTGGTTCCTTTTTCTCTGCAGCCATTGATGCTTGCGCTGATGGGAAGCATGGCTGTGAGCACCAGTGTGTCAGCTCTCATGGGTCCTACACCTGCCACTGCCGGACAGGTTACGATCTCAACCAGGACAAAAAGACCTGTACCAGTACGTGACTGTCTCCTCTGTGCCGCCTCCTCTTGTTTCTCATTCTCTGTCCTTTGCCCCTCATCGCCCCAACATTCCCCTCCTTCTCACCACATCCTCTGTCTGTGTCCCGCTGCCCTCAGCTCTTGTGGAGAGCCCAGTCATCGCTCTTTCCAGCATCTGCGATCTCTTACTTCTCCCAGACCCACGGGACTCTGTTCCCTTAGGCTCCCTCATGACAGGAGATGGGCAGGAGAGAGTCTGGAACCTGGAACAGGCCTCTAGTCCCAACATTGCCCACCTGCTCCTAGCAGCCACCGTCCACGAGGAGAGATTTAGCTCAGAGTGGTGGCCCACATATGCTTTATCCAGAATGAAAGGCCAGCAAATGCCCCATTAGGGATGAGCAGGGAGCTCCATGGCCCCTGTGTGCTATCAGTAGACCCCCCTGTCCTGTCCCAACTGTGCTCTGAGCTAATTCACCATACTGAGGCAGGGCCTTGGCATCGAGCCATCTGTGGGAGCCTCGTATTTCCAGAGCCTTGTAGGGCCTGAGGACAAGTGGCAGCAAAGAGCTGATAAAAACCCACCTCGGGAACAGGCCCAGCTGGCCAATTAGCCCTCGAGCTCTTGGTGAGGGTCATGGGTGAGCTGTGAATGGCTGATGTCCCTCACGCCTGTGTGTCTCCTTCTCTTTCCAGTGATTAATTACTGCAGCTTTGGAAACCACAGCTGCCAGCACAAGTGCGTGAGCATCCCGAACGGATACTACTGCCGCTGTAACGACGGCTTCACTCTGCAGGCGGACGGCAAGGCGTGCCAGGGTGAGTGCTGAGTCAGCGTCTCTGCTGCAGAGGGCACCATCATTCCAGAGAGCACAGGCAGGCCACGGTGTACTGTACAGCCTCCGGGTTTGGCTGCTGGCCTTAGAATCCAAGCAAGTGTCACCATAATGATGTCCTTTCAGCTGATGTGCTCATTTGCATGTCAGGACCCAGAATGCCCTTCCAGCACATTACAGAGCGCACTGGGAAAATTGGGGAGAGTTTACCAGGGTGTGCCCTGAGGTCACACCAGGAGGCATAGATGTGTTGCTAGTGGCACTTCTGATTCCTTTACAGCCCTAAGCGGGATTATTCCTGCGAACTTGGGTCCCACTTCAGAACACCCGAAGGTGTGGGGTGCACAAACCCGAGTTCCACTGGGATGAACAAGTGTTGTCAGTGCAGATCATTCAGCTGAACAGCCCAGGATCTGCAGAGGGACAGACCTCACGGCAAGTTAGTGATTGCTCATGCATCTCCCATTGGTGATCAGGAGCGGCTCCAGGCCCCAGCATGCCAAGCGCATGCTTGGGGTGGCATGCCGCAGGGGATGCTCTGCCGGTCGCTGGGAGGGCGGCAGGCACGATGCCTTCGGCGGCATGCCTGCGGAGGGTTCTCTGGTCCTGCGGCTCTGGTGGTCTTCCAGCAGGCGTGCCTGTGGAGGGTCCGCTGGAGCCGCATGACCGGCGAGTGGCAGAGTGCCCCCCGCGGCATGACACCGTGTTTGGGGCAGCGAAATGTCTAGAGCCGTCCCTGTTGGTGATGTGGGTGTATCAGCCTCATCTCTACAGCTCCACTGAGTTCCCATGGGAGAAAGAGACGTTCTGTGCAAGGCACTTCCTTGGTAATCACAACGGAAATGCCATGTCCTGTAACATGGTGTGTTTGTCCCTTTGGTTTGTGTTTTAGCCAGTGACATTTGCAATGGGATAGATCACGGCTGTGAGTTTAAATGTGTCAGCACCCCTGGCTCTTACCACTGCGTTTGCCCAGAGGGACAGCAGCTCCATGCGGATGGAAAGACATGCAATAGTGAGTATCTGGGGCAAGGCCTGGGGATAGTGCCCTTAATATATGGACTTTGGTCTGTAGTAACTGGCACCTAGATTCAAGGTGCTCCCAGTGAGAGCTGGGCAGCTTGAGATGTGAAATTGAGTCTGGATCTAGGTGGGAATTTCAAACCACGCTAAGGTTCAGGAGTGCTTGATCTTGGGATTTTGTTCCAGATCCATCTCGGCTACGGACACATCCAAAACCCAAACAGAGACAGGAATCCCAGGGGGCTCTCTGGTTAGAAAATACAGTAGGAGGATCACCGCTAAGTAAATTGCTGTGTAACAGCACAACCCTGTGGCTGGCAGGATTGGTCATGGACCAGGAGAGGACTGGGGGATATGAGGCACAAGAGGGTGAATGTGCTGGGGAAGCTAACACGGACTCCTGGAAGGAGAGAAGGCAGTCCTGACGCACTCGGTAGAGCGGCCTCTGGCTGATTAAGGAGAGGTGATGACTGGCTCTGAATGGAAGTGTTAAGGTACCATCTGGTCCTCGTTGGCCAGAGAGACGGAAGCAACAGTGCAAGGTGTGAGAAACTGGCAAGGGATGTGAGAGGGAAGCACAGGGCCCCCACAGGGAGTTCTTGGGGGTGGGAATTTGGCGGGGCTTTGAGAAGGATGCCCAAGAATCTCCGGGGTCAGGGCAGAGGGTCGGAGTGGAATTCTCTGGGCTGTGTGCAGTGTTGTTGTAGCTGTCGCAGGATATTAGAGAGACAAGAGTGGGCAAGGCGATATCTTTTACTGGGCCAACTTCTGTTGGTGAGAGAGTCAAATTTTCCAGCTAACACGGACCTGAAGAGAGCTCTCTCTAAGCTTGGAAGCTTGCCTCTCTCACCAACAGAAGCTGGTCCAATAAAAGATATCACCTCACTCACGTGATTTCTCAGGGCTGTGACATTGTAGCCACATTTTCTCCAGTTGTACTGTCCTGTTTTTCTGCATCAGTTACAGCCAGCATATGTAGCTCAGCAGTGAATCCAGGGGGAAGAATCCCTATTGAGTCCCAGAGCCCATTGACTCTGCTTCCCCAGCCCCTGGCATCTGCTCGCTCTAAGCTCTCCCTTTGTGCCCTCGGGAGCAGGGCCGGCTCCAGCTTTTTTTGCCACTCCAAGTGGCGAAGTGAAAAAAAGATGAAGCTGATCGGCATCACTTCGACAGCAGCCGAATTGTGCCGCAACTGAGGGACCCGCCGCTGAATTGCTGCCGAAGACCCGGACGTGCTGCCCCTTTCCATTGGCCACCCCAAGCACCTGCTTCCTTCGCTGGTGCCTGGAGCCGGCCCTGTGCGGGAGGCAGGGCTGGTGCCGTCTAACCTTTCACCTCTTCCTTTGGTGCAGAGTGCAAGAGCAGCCATGTTGACCTGGTGCTGGTGATTGATGGCTCCAAGAGTGTCCGGCCTCAGAATTTTGAGCTGGTGAAGCAGTTTGTGAACCAGATTGTGGATTTCCTGGATGTGTCGCCCCACGGCACGCGGGTGGGGCTGGTCCAGTACTCCAGCCGTGTGCGTACCGAGTTCCCACTCAACCAGTACAAGACAGCAGAAGACATCAAGAAGGCGGTGTTGAAGGTGGAGTATATGGAGAAGGGCACCATGACCGGCCTGGCCCTCAAGCACATGCTAGAGCACAGCTTCTCAGAGGCTGAAGGTGCCAGGCCCTTCTCCCAGAACATTCCCAGAATTGGGCTGGTCTTCACTGATGGGCGCTCGCAGGATGATATCTCTGAATGGGCCAGGAAAGCAAAGGAATCAGGTGAGGGTGCAATGGGAAAGGGGTGATGAACCCCAGCAGCGTCACAGCTCATAGGGCTCTGAGTGGATGGGACTCAGGGGATGCTCTTCATGCACCCAAAATTCCAGGCAAATTTTCCATGCTTGCCCCTCGCTGCACACAGCTAATGGTCCCTGGGTGCCTGCAGCATGGAGAAGCTCATGGCCTCTTGGTGTCTGGCACACTGACCCTCCCAGTCCCTGGTACATGTAGCCTGCTGACTCAACAGGATAATACACATTTTAGCTTATAACTGAGGCAGAGGAAGTTAGGGGCTGGCCATCCTGACTAAGCCCTTGCATTTAGCCTCAGCTACCTGGCCCATCCATGTGGCTGCCATATTCAAAAGATGCTCCCAGAAGCACCCAGGGCACTACTGTCACTAGCATTGTGGCAGCATTGGCCCAGCTGATGTCATTCTAGGAGGGTCCCGCCTTGTGGACATGTTCTGGGGCAATTGAGTCCAGGATGCCTGTTGAGCATGTTCAGCTTGTACAGAACCACCCTTCACTCCATTGTGCAGGGATAACCATGTTCGCGGTTGGGGTTGGAAAAGCTGTTGAAGAGGAGCTGAGAGAAATTGCCTCTGAGCCGGTGGAACAGCATTTCTCGTACTCCGCGGATTTTAGCACCATGACTCATATAGTCGACAACCTCAAAGTTAACATCTGCCCAGGTAGGTGCTGGCAGAGCCTGTGTAGTGGTTGCCACCTTCCTAATGACTGGTAACAGGAACCCGAGGCCCCGCCCCTTCTCCACTTCTTCCCTCTAGACCCAGCCCCTGCCCCTGTTCTGCCTCTTCGGCTGCAGATCAAAAAACTGGACATCAGGACTTGTCAAATGACACCTGGACATACAAGCTGAAACCTGGATTGTCTGGGTGAAAACCAGACAGGTGGCAATTCTAGGTGGGCCAAGCCCTTCAGGCTTGATTTCCTGTGTGATCTTGATTATTACTTAATATTTATATTACAGAAGAGCTCAGACAGTCCTCCTCTGCCACGGCTAGTTGGGATAAAGAGAAACAACTAAGTTTATTCTGTACAGACCTTTCTGTAGCCAAGCAACAAAATATGTAGATGATTGAGTTAGAGAGGCTGCCTGAAGGTGCCTGTAGCATATGGGGTCCTCCTTATTGCAAAGCACTTACAGGCAGGCATTCAGAGTCAGAACGATGGCGTCTGTGACATTCAAGATCCAAATCTTCCCTAGTTAGCAACAGAGCAATGTGCCCCGGCCGGTGCGTTTTTATGTTAATCTGCGGTGGATGCTCTGCCCGGAAGCTTGCTTGGCAAATATGGGGAATCTGAAAATAGGAGTGTGTTGTCCAGGACTGTGTGACGTTACATGTTCCCCATGATAAGCCTGTCGTGTTTTTATTAGATAAGCAGAGATACAGTGTTAGGAGAATAATCTGGGACTTGGAAATGCCTGGCTCCAGAGCTTACTGAAGAGAGTGACCTGATAAAATCACATGGCAAAAGGGCAGTGAGGGGCTCTGCTGGTCATTTTAAAAGAAGAGTGAACTTTGATGTCAAAACCAAAGGGATCTATTCCCGCATCACCGCACATGGGTAGCCATTGTTAACATGCCCTGTTCCCTTCCCTGAGCCAGTGTAGCCCCCATCAATGTGTATGGGAGGTGTACGTGGGGATCCGCAAGAATAACACCCCCGCAGGGGTTAGTGTTTTTTCTTGATATGGAATATTCCATTCAAACTGATTGGTCTGAGGAAAGCAGGATGCTGGCTTAGTGGGTAAAGCATATGACTGAGAGTCAGGACTCCTGGGTTGTGCTACATTTTCTCTCCTGTTCCTGGCCCTGTTGCTGAGTGGCCTGCATATCTTTGGGCAAGTCACTTCCAAACTCCCCGATCTATAACACGGGGAGAGTAGCTGCCTACCTCCCAGAAGAGCTGGGGGTAATGCTCAACAAGGACTTTCAGAAGGTGCCATAGAAAGATAGAGGGTTCCTGAGGCTGTTTTAAACTCTTGTTTTTCAGAGGAGGGCAAAGGGGAGATTGAGATCCGTAGTCCGTGTGAGTGTGAGGCCCTTGTGCAGTTCCAGTCAAACACCGTGGGCATCCTGGAAAACCTGACAGAGAAAAATATCCTTTTGGGTCACCAACAGGGGCCTGGATTGAGCAACAGTCGGTGCAGGATCCAAATGGAGCTGGGTTTGTTCCAGCTCCTCTAAGGACAGTGTCTGCCTTGATTTTTCCTCTGTGTAATTCAGCCAGTGAGGTTTCGTGGGCTGAACTGCCTGCCATGGAAGAGTTGGCCCATGGCATTTATGATGTTGACCAGGCAGTGACGGCTAGCAGAGCTGAGTTCCAGTTCATTTGTGCTCCCTGGTAACCTTTTGGAAGAGCAAGGGGCTCCCAAGTGCCTTAGCAATTGGATAGTAATGAGTGCAAAATGCTTGCCCTAAATGGCAGTTGTGTGTGTCAATGGGATTCCCAGAGCTGTATCCAGCTTTGTCCTGCTGGAGGGACAGGTTAGTGCAACATGGGGTGAGCGGAAGAGTAAAGGGGATCTTTTTGTCTGTTTGGTGCTTACAGGAAGGGGGAAAAGAATGCAAAGTGGAGGCAGACTCATGTCTGTGGATTTCCAAAAGCTGTTCTAGGGAAGACTATCACAGCTCTCTGTGTCAGCCTGCAGGCCTCCCAGGAAAGTGGTGTCTCCAGCAGACCCAAAGGGGGCTCTCCTCATTTAGTGTGGGTGAAATGTTCGTGCAATTAGTTATTAGCCATATGTTGTTGGGCTGACGCCCTCTTAACCTGATGTTAAGCCCCACCAGCCCTCTTCTCACCAGCAGACCACCCTGTCTCGTTTCTGCGTCAGCTTCCTTAACACGACCACTCGCTCAGATGACGGCCCGAATTGAAGACTTGGAAAACCAGATTGCCAACAAGAAATGATCCCTGCAGATGGCCAGGTGGCACTTGGACTCGGGGGGCGGAAACGTACCGTAGCTACATGTCATTGTTATTCCTAGTATATTGTAAAGGGTCATTGTTTGTTCTTATATTGCAAAATCCTGACAGGGACTCAGAGGGTAAAAAAAAAGCCCTGTTCCAAAAATGAGTGGAGTCAGCCTTCGAGGCTGTTCCATTCCTCTGGACTAACGGGATTGGGCTGAGGTGTGACGAGTGGGGTCAGTTTGGACCTTCAGAAAGGAGATAGGCATTGGGACAATTGCATCTTCTAACCCACCTGCCATTAATTGACAGTAGCTGGCCACCGGTTTCTTCAATGAGGCCCATGTGCACAGCTGAGAGCTTCCATTAGGCAGCAAGATGCTTTGCAGAGCAGGCGAGTCCATCCTGAGCTCAGTTCTTGCTCAGCTGTAACTAGACTCTGTGTAGGTCGGGGAAGGAACTATGGCAACTTCCAATATACTTTTTACCGCGGACCCATGTGAGAAACTCCCTCGGCTGCCCCTCTAATCCTGAACTGTGAAATGAAAGCACTTGCAGCAACTTCTTTGTCTCTGAAGTTTTTTGCTTTAATTGCACAGGAATTTAAGTGTAATATTTAATTTCACATAGAGGGGGAGGGGAAGAAAGGCCAGAATAAATCATCAGACAGAAAAGAGGATCAAACATAATTGGGACATTCCTCATCAAACCCGCTTTCATCCTGATTTTGGCAGAATTGTTGCAGAATTTGTCATTATCTTTTTTTTTTACCAAATAGCAAAAAAAATCTATAAATATATGTGTATATATCTTTAATTCTGAAAGCAAGATAGTACTATTTTTAAACACCTTTATACATATATATCCTGACAATAAACACGCTGAAGATTTTTATGACATTTCTCTCTCCTCTTCACTGGGAACCTTGGAAAATGAAGTCTACACAGGCATCTCTGCATCAAGTCACATTCAGTTCACGTGACTCCAGCTTTCACAAAGCCAGGACAACCTGCTCCTAGCCAACCGGTCATTGGGCCATTATTACCCCTGTCCCAGGAGAAAGACCTAGCAGGTGTAAAATCTCTGCTTTAAAGGTTACACGTGATGTGTTGCAGAAAGTACCTCAAGTGATGGCAGCTCCATTTGATGGGAAATCACTATGGGATTGTGACAGTGCCATTATCCCTGGCTCCTTTCTTTTTGCTGCCTGTCCCCTCCTTGAAATGGACTCCTCCATCCGTTAATATTGCATAATGGATCCAGGCCCTCAAGGACAGCTCATCACCCGTGTTATATGTCACCAGAGTTAGCTAGTATAAATCAGCTAAGTCAATGGAGCTATGCCAGTTGACCCCCCACTGAAACCTTGTCCATGGGCTCTTAACTCTGGGCCCAATGAATAATAATTGAGGTGCAGCCTTGCAAGCTGACCCAGTGGAAAAGTGCTGCTACAAAGTGTATGCAGGAATGCACCACAGATCTAACAGTATTAAAGGTTTTCTTCCTTATTAGATTGTCCTGTAGTGGCTCCTTGCGATGAGATGGGTGATCTGGTAGGTCTTCTCCATCTCCAACTGCCGTGTCAGCCGGGGATTGTTGTGCTTGAAGTGTGGTATAATGAAGGCTGAATTTTATATGGGGGTCAGAGAGGAGAATCTGTCTCTCATAAGTCCCTCTCCATTGTGATGCAATGAAAGCCACATTTGTGTGTGACAAGGGGTGTGATCCTGATCTCCCAAACCTTAGCCCTATCACACACTTTCAGCACAGTAGCACTGCTGGAGGTGAGGTGGGGTGGGGTATCTCCCTATAATCTGGGGAGTGTGCTCTGCCAGTCGAACAGTGGGGTATTGTCAGTGGAGTGCCGTGCATGAAAATGGGCCTGAGCCCTCCCATTCCCGATTGAGCCTTTTTTAAATGACCACCACATACCAAGGCACTCATGATCCCAGAGCACCTGTGCTGTCATCTGTTCTGTAGAGTGAGTGCAAAGCTGTGCATCAAAGCCTCCTCTTCCTCGGGGGATCTGAATCTGTTACAGAGGCTACTGTTACCTGGCATTGAATCCCATCAATAAAGAGACATTTTCCAGACACCATCTGGCTTTGAATGTTGTCTTAGTCTCATGATCCTTTTATTACAAGTGTCAGCCCCATGATCTGACACTAAATGCACAGGTGGAGCAACACAGGGTGCAAATCCCAGCACAAAGTGTGACTCCAACCTTCAGCCACTTTCTCTCCAGATGGCAGACTTTGTCCTGGTGTGTACTCAGCTCCAGACACGGTGCATTCTGTGCTAGCAGCATCCCTCAGTGCTGCCGACTCACTAGGGGAGAGGTGGGCAAACTACAGCGCAGGACCCTCCTGCCCGGCCCCTGAGCTTCTGCCCTGTGAGGCTCCCCCTTGGCCCCTCCCCTGCTGTCCCCCCACCCCCGCATCCTTAGCTCACCCCGCCGCTGACACAATGCTCTGGGTAGTGAGGCTGCGAGCTCCTAGGGCAGCACAGCGGCAGAGCCCGGCCTCACCCGGTGCGCTGTGCTGTGCGGTGGCATGGCTGGCTCCAGCTGGACATTGCAGCTGTCTGTCCTGCTGTTCTGGGCAGTGCAGCTGTAGCGCTGCCAGCCACCGGTGCTACAGGCAGTGCAGTAAGGGGGCAGGGAGTGGGGCGGGTTGGCTAGAGGCAGGGGAGCTTGGGGTGGTGGTCAAGGGGCAGGGGTGTGGATAGGGGTTGGGGTGGTCAGAGGGTGGGGAACAGGGGGGGTTAAATGGTGGCAGGAGTCCTGGGGGGGCAGTCAGGAAGGAGAGAAGGGGTTGAGTGGGGCGGTGGGGGGCAGTCGGGGCAAGGGTTCCAGAGGCGGTCAGGGGAAAGGAAGAAGGGGTGGTTGGATTGGGCAGGGGTTCTGGGGGGGGGGCATTCAGGAAGGAGAGGGGGTTGGATGGGATGACGGAGGGGGTCTGAGGGCTGTCATGGGACAGGGGACAGGGAACAGCGGGGGTTGGATGGGGCAGGAGTCCGATGGGTGCCGTCAGGGGGCAAGAAGTGTGTGTGTGGGGGTCAGATGGGGGTGGGGCTGGCCACACCTGGCTGTTTTGGGAGGCATAGCCTCCCCTAACTGCCCCTCCATACAATTTTGGAAACTGGCTGCAGCCCTCAGGCCAAAAAGTTTGCCCGCCCCTGCACTAGGGCTTGGGAAGAGGGCGTTCATGATACAGCAGTATATGCACTTCCAGGGGAAGGACTGCGTGGGACTGGAGTTCATGTGCCGAACAGGCAGGGAGTTTCTCTACAGAAGGGTACAGCCCTGGCAGTGATGGGGTGAGCTGCCCACATGCTGCCCTGCCTCTCAGCCAGTCCTGCAAGGACCTCCAGCTGAACTGAGTGGACACAAGAATCAAAGCTGCGTCCCTAGTGCAGACGATAGTCCTCAGAAGGAAGGCTGTAGCTGTGCAATGTTGCCTTACTTATTATTAAAATAATAACCAGTGCTCTGCACTCATGGGGGATGTTTCTGCTGCACCCAGCACTGTGCTAGTGACTTCATGGAACAAGTTGAAGGACACAGACCCTGCCCTGAAGAACTTACCCAGGCCAAGCCCGGTGGAGTAACAAACAGGGAGGGAGAACTCAAAACAGCAATGCCAGTGACTCCGGTTAAGCACACGTGTACATGGCAGGGGTCCTCCCCCCCAGCAATAACAACGCTGCTGATCGACTCACCCCTGTGGGCACAGGGAAAGATGGAGCTTTCCTTGGCCATAAATGCTGCTTGCAGCAATTTGAGCTCCTCAGGAGAAATAAATGGAGAGTATCACTGCTGCCCTGACTCAGACTGAGCTAGTGGCTCTTTACTGCGGCGAGGTCAAAGGGACAACTTGTGGAGTAAGTCTGAGTGAGCAAGACTGGCAGCATCTAGCCCCCGCTCATCAGCAGTGATGGCCTGTAACTGGTAAAGGGCCTGATTCGGATATGCTTACGCTGAGCAATACCTTACTCCAGAAGCAGTGTAAGATACACCGCCATCAGAGGGGTGGTTGCAGCATGGGCAGGCATACCTGCACTAGCGTTCATCTAGTGAGTGTGGTTAAAAAGCGCAGTGAAGACATGGCAGCCCGGGCTTCAGCATAGGCTGCTTAGGACCCTTAGTGTGGCCTTATATTGCTAGCCTTTGCTGACATCTATGCCACTGTGTCTTCCCGTCTCTTTTTAGCCATGCTAGCTAGATTAAAGCTGTGGCAGAGAGGGAGCCTGGAGCACTGGGCCTGGTGCAAGGCCTGAGGCCTGAACCAAAGTCAGCAAGAGCCATGCTATGAACCAAAGTCAGGCCCTGTCATGAAGCTTGCTTACAAGTTCGCTGACCGGTACAGGAACTTGGCAAAAAACACCGCTAGCATTGGTAAACCACAGGCACTCCTAAGTGCTAGGTACTGGCTGTTCATGTAAGTACAGAAACACATCGACCCCGAGTCAGGACAAGGATGGAAGGACAGGGAGATGTTTTGTTCGAACCAGCAGGTACAAGGGGTAGGGTCGGTCGGTCGGTCACTAACCAGAGCAGAGGTATCATAGGTAACTTGTCTGGATCAATGTATAAAAGACAAAGCATAGGCGGGGCAGCTTTGTCCAGCCAAGGGGGCAGCAGAGAGTCCCACGGCTGACTGAGCTGAGTCCATTGTAATGAGCATACATGTGTTAGTGTGCCGTAGACATGGATCCATCCTTCACTGACAACAAACCTGGCCGAGCGCCTTCACCCTGAACCAAGGCTGTAGTCTTTCTGGGTAGTTCTATCCAGGTCTGCTGGGCCAGCTATCTGCACAGAGCTGATACAGCACACACACAGAACACACACTGCCAACTGGCAACAAAAGCTAGCACAGGTATGCCGCCCCAAGCTGCAATCACACCTCCCACTGCAGCGCAAACAACATACCCTTAGAGAGAAAGGGTGGCCAAGTCTGGCCAAAAACAAGGGATGGGGGCAATTATTTTTTGCTCAGCTAAGATCTGGAGGAGGAAGCAGAGCTCCAAGCATTGTTATTGGGCTGCAGTTTAGATGATTTTTTTTTTTCCAGGAGGAGACTTCTCCAATTTGAGATGAATTGAAAAGTTTTCAAATTTTTATTTTGCCGAAAATGGGAACATGCTGCCTAGGCTCTCAAAGCACTTTGCAGCTATTATTGAATCTGTTTTCACAAGCCCACTGTCTAGGTGGTCAGTATCATTACCCCATTTTACAGATGAGAAAACTGAGGCACAGAGAGTGGAAACAACTTCTCAATGTCATGCAGTGGGTCACTGGAGATGTCAAAAATAGAACAAGGATCTGCTTTACCCACTAGGGTGTGCTCCAACTCAGAGTCCAGCCAAATGCATATTGCACTTTCCCCTTGCACCTTCCCTAGCTCCTGTGTCATCTGTGGGAAGCATGAACTCCTGCAGCTGGCTCTTGTCACCATAACTAAGAGTTTCTGAGTTCAGGAGACACATCCATTCTGTTCCCTGCTTAAACCCCCACAGGGCTTTGGTTTTCAGAAGAAAACAACAGATATTCTCTCAGCCAAACCAAAGACGTCTTGCAGGCAACAAAGCGAAATCTTACAAAATATGCATACTCTGAAACAAATGCTATCAAAGCCGATTTCTCCAGAGCTCTGCTTAGCTGTCAGGGAGGGAAGAGGCTCCCTCTGTCCCTCTCCTCCGCTGAGGCTGGCAGGCAGCTCCCGGATACTGCCTCCTGGGTCTTAGTGCCTGTCATCATCATCTTCTGTGTGTGCTGGGTCCCGTTTCTGGACAACTGGTGAGTGCCTAGTGGGGGCAGGGCAAGGGGGTAGTGGGGGGAAGAGGCAGTACCAGAGCAGTAGGGTTGGAAGCTTGCACAGAACCTGCACACACACTATCCAGCTCCATCCAGAACGATGGCCCCTCCCGTGTATAAGGAACGAATTCCCACACATTTGTAGGAAAAACAAAACAAAACATCCCATTCTAGATACCAGTACTTGAACTTTTACAAAAAGAACAGGAGCACTTGTGGCACCTTAGAGACTAAAAAAATTATTTGAGCATTTTTTTGTGGATACAGACTAACACGGCTGCTACTCTGAAACTTAACTTTTACAGAACCTTCCATCGAGGGGCTTCAGATGTATGATGCACTGTGTTCAATACTGTATTGAACTGTACTAAAAATCAAAGAAATCCATTTTTTTCTTTAATGTATTTTTCTGTACTGGGATGCACAGGCCACCAAGTTCTTTCCTTATACTCAGCCCAGTTCCAAAGGCCAATGCACCTCTGTGCTTTTAAGGGGTTGCAAAAGCACTGGAGAAAGCTCAATACACAATGTTGTAGGTTTCTCCCTCAAGGATTTTAAATCCACTTCTTAGCAGGCTATGACAGAAAGACTGGCTGAATAGGCTAATGGCAGGTTCTGTCCATTTGCTGGTTCTCTAGCCATTCAATCCACCATAAAAGTACCTCACATTTGATTTCTTTTGAGTTTCATTCCAAAAACTTGGAGCTAAATAAACCTGAAGTTAGTCCTCATTTTTCTCCCTCAACTCAAACTAACTTCTTTCCGAAGTGGAAAATGTTGGGCAAGCCTGGAATGTGTGATTTGAGAAGGGAATGAGAACACAGGCCAATTCCTGCTGACAGTTACACCTGTGTGGCCTTATTGACTTCAGGGAGAACAGATTTTTGCACAAGAATAGATTTCGGTCCCTTCTGCTTTTTCACACCTGGTAAAAGCAGAATCTCTTTCCCTTTCCTCCCCTAAACCCAGAGCACTTTAAGGAAAAAAAAATAAGCAAGGTCTGCTTGATTTGCACATGCAAACGAAACAGGAAGCTCTCCCTTCTTTCTACACCAGCCTTAAACAAACACCAGACCTGATGTAACAAGTGTGTCACAACAACAACCTTGGTTGGACTGATCTTTTGAAAGATCCTTAATGGTTCTTTTAAGATGTTGATTTTCAATGAAGTCTTTTTGTTCAGGGGAGCAGAGAACACAACAGGGAATAGCTCTGTTTTGTCAACTCCTAGTCATTCAAAAGCTGAAAAGCTTTAGATTAAGTTTGTTTAATGTTTGTACAGTGATTTTGAAGAGCTAACATAGTAAAGAAGTGCTAAATATCATGACTGGGCAACCATCTAAAGATCTGTGTCACTTCAAGCTGTTACCTTTTTCTTACAGAAAGCTTAAAACAAACAAATGCAAACCGTAGGGGGCTGGTACACACAGAACTCATGCTTAAAAAAACCTCAGGTCAGAGCTGCTGATCACATATTCTAGAACAGATAATACTTAGTCCTGCCATGATTGCAGGGGACCAGACTAGATGACTTCTTGAGGTCCCTTCCGGTCCTATGATTCTATTCTATTCTATGATTCTATTTGTGGAAGAACGTGGTGACAGAATGGCCTGATGTGGTGAATCACTGGAGATTAACTACACGATCTTGGTATCATTCCACAAATAATATTTGGGTTCAGTGGGAAAACAGTAATTCTTTGTCCTCTGCCAGTGCAACACTGGGAGGCAGCTTTCAAAGCAGGACAGTCTAAAATACAATGCCACCCAATGTAATTTCCTCACTACTACTTCCTCTTCTTCAGTGAATTTTACACCTGAGTGGTTTCTTTTACATAATAAAAGCTGGCTGCAGTCAGATGAAATAGGGCATGCGGCATAGAGTCCATAGCTTGGGGGAAACACCTGCAGGGTTTGGCTTTGCCCTGTGCTGTGTGGAGAGCTGAGGGTAGAAGGACAAGGTTGGAAGAGGTGAGCAGGATGGGAAATGTTGCAGTGTTCTTCCCCATACCGATGAGCCTCCTACTACCTAGGAGGAAGGAGGCCTAAGAGAAGGACAGTGTAGCATCCTTTGTGCTACCTCTTACTTACTGAGAAGTATCTGTTTGCAGAATGGAGTGTCATGAGAGTAGAATAAACTTGTTTATTTTACATAAATAAATGCTATGTAAATATGTATGCAGAGAAATGTTTGATGACTTCATAATTGTTTTTGCAACATGTAATTCATACTTGGGTGCTTTCCTCCCATTAGCTTTCGGCACCTCATAACCTTAATCCAGCCCAGCTAAAGAGCCAGTTTAAAGTCTATGGGAGATAGGCACCTAAATACATTTAAAAATCTGGTCCAAAGTGACATGTCTAGGGTCACACAGGAATTGTGTAGCAGACCAGGTCTCATAGACAGGTGTATATTCTAATCACTGGCCCATCCTTCATCTGCTTAGAATCATAAGCCTATAGTCAGGTACCTAAGTAAGTGATCTGGTTTTAAAAAATGCTGAGCACCCAGCAGCTCCCGTTGTCTGCTGCTTCTGAAAATCAGACCACTGACTAAGGTGTCGAACTCTGGATTTACAGGGAGCCTAACTTTATGGACCCATTTTTCAAAATCCTGCCCAGTACCCTGAAGACTTGATAACTAAGATAGGATAATTAAAAGACATCAATCCAAAGATGGAACTTATTTGTGTGGTGATACAGTGAAGGGCTTTTTCGTTTGGAGCCTTGTTTGGGTTTCCCTCCTATGGTAGCAAGGGCAACGGATGACTTTCTGATTGTTCGGGCACAAAAAACGGATTTGTTGCTATGGAGTCTTGCACAGATTTAAGCAACTCTGGCAGGCTTTACGGAGACAAGTTTTATGTACCGGAAAAGTTTCCCTCCCTCCTTGGACTTGCCCAGGAAGGTGCTAGTGACAGGAACAGATTGTGGTCTTGCCTGATGTGGAACTCTTGGGATCATTTGTTGTGGGAGTAACTTGAATTTCAGGTTGCAGCTTTTCACATAAGACTAGAGATGGAGTAAACGAAAACAATAAAGATCCTGATGATGGATGAAGGAACCCTGCCGACACTTCCGTGCCAGCTGGGAAATCTGACACATACACAGCTCCTTGTAATTTACTTTTGAAGTGTTTAAATGTGGTTTTGCAATGCTATGATCTACTTAGTGTCTTGAAGCACAGAAACTAGAAAAGAAGACAAATTGGGCCCATTGTGGCCCCTTGGCACCTACGGAGAGTCACAAAGGAGCTGGAAAGAGGACTGTGGCGAGGACTCCCTGGCTGTCATAACAGACCTTTGGGGGTTGCTACAGCCAGCATTCATTAGGGCAGCTCTGAGGCGGCTCTCACTTGTGTCAGGGGCTGAACTAGTCCCCAGCATCCCTGGGATCAGGGGAGAGGAAGGATGGCATATAGGCACTTTTGCTTCCACGCTGAACAGAGCTCAGCTGTACCCAAGAATCAGGGCCAGTGCGTCTGCCCAGCTCAAATGCTTAAAACGATTAATGCCAACAACAGCCAAGACCACCATTGAAATCAGGGAGCCAGCAGACGCTAAGCAGATAAAACGAACAACACTGTCCAAACAGATCTGCAAGTGTGTGTTGCACATGCAAACGCACACAGAGCTAACTTTGTGAGCAAAGCCACTCAGACAGCAACTAGAAACCAGCCACAAAATTCATCCTGCTATTTTCTCCAGGGAATTTCTAAGGGGAAAGAAAACCAGTTTTTCTTCCTTGAGTGCACAGAAGAACTAAACAATTGAGCTGTTTGACTGTGCGGATGAATGGGGGGCCTGTGAAAGGCGACAGCTCCCTCTGCAAGGAAGTCCAGGTATCGACCTTTTACCCACTCCTAAGAACAATCCTTGTTTTCACAGGCCAAATACTGAAAGGAGCATTAAACGCAAGACTCCCATTCAGGCAGACGGTCCCTGTTAATCCATTAAGGGCCTGTCTCCCACCACACACTGAGCTGCCCGCCAGGCTCAGGGCAGGGGGACACAGCTCAGCACAGCAGGAATCCACAGGCAAAGTTGTGCAGATTAGTAGCTCTGTGTATCTCTGAGCTGACACCAAATTCAAACATTAATTTTTCCTCGTTGGTGGTGCATAGAAGAGTCCAACTCCCATAGGTATCTCAATCCCAAATAGGCCATTCATTCCTCAGGTTATGACAACTGCTCCCCAGATGGGTCAGGATTAAGGCAAGGACTCCAGACCTCCCTGATTTCATCCACACACACACCCTCCACCCAGGCCTGTCCCCTCTATGGGCAGAATCAAAAGATGCCCTGTTGAATACAAACAAACAAAAAAGACAGTCTCTGTTCATGTTCCTCTGAGCTGCTTAGAAAATGCTGCACCTCTGAAGTGCCAGGCAAGCGGCCTGTCCCAGAGAGAGCAGCTTTGAGAGAAGGTACAGACGGCTCGTTGAGCTGCTAAGGGGAGGTTATTCAGAGATGGAGCTAGCCACAAAGGGTATGTGGGCTTGGCTTGCTGGGCGGGAGGCTCTGCCAGAAGTGTGTGTGTGGTAGGGAGGATGGCAGGGGGGTGAACTGAGGTACATCATTTACCTCAGCCAGGTCTGCCTGGGAATTTCCCTTTATGCAGCTGTTCAGAGGGAATTCAGAGCCATCCATGACCCGTTGGGCTGGTAACCTGATAGTAGGGTGATGGCCATATCTCCTCTATGCAGGAAGAGAAATTAGGTAAATTAAAGCCAATTTGGACTATAGCCCAGAAAAATATCAGATGAGACCAGAGAACCTGACTCTGAGCCGCCTTAAAGAATAACACAAGGGCAGTGAGCAAGGGGCGGATGTGCCATTGCAATGCTGGAGAGCACAGCCCTCTCTCCAAGGCACGGGCAGTGGCCTGTCAGGCTTCTCCACACTTCTCTGCCAACATGCCTTGCCCCGACCTGGAAGAGCCACCTCCAGATGCAAGAAGGGCTTAATCTCCCCAGCCCATGTAGCCCCTGGCCTCCTAGACAGACAAGCAGAGTGGAGTATAGACCAGAGGGAAGGATCTGTCCAGAACAAGTTTCAGGGATTGGCCTTCCCAAGATGTTTTGAAACCTTTAGGATGCTGCTAAGTGAAATGAGCCTGGAGGCAGCATTACACAGCAGGGCTGGCACTTCAGCCAGGTAAGCCCCGCTGACATGCAGGGAGAGCAATGGGGCAGCGGCAGCATAACAGGTGTCATGCGACAAGGATGCCAAGAAAATTTGCTGTTGATTCAGACGAATGGGCCAACCTTGAGGCCTCTGGTCTCTTGTATTCACACCAGGCACAAGTTGCCACGGATTCACCCTGTCTTTGATTAACAGTCTGTAGCACACACCGCACAGATTCACTCCAGCCCCGAGGGTCCCCAACCTTCCAGTTCGAAAGGGCTATTGTGAATAATCGTCCTCTCCATTCTCCAGTGAGCACATGCTTCAGCCTGGCTCGTGGTTAAGTAAATACACAAATCAGGCAGGCTCCTGTTCCTGAGATCTGCGGGAGGTTCATGTTTCTCTGGGGTCCTGTGAATTATGCTCTCTGTGATTGGATAAAGAGACCCCTCCACAAAGACCCAGCCCCTGATCATTTTAAAGAAAACAAATTGTTTCTTGGCTAGCCACACAGGCTGCCCCCGCAGAGCAGGCTGCCTGTCAGAGGTGTGCTGACAGCAGTGTCGCAGGGCTGTTATTAATGGAGTCCAGTAAGGAGGGGGACCAGCACGAGTGTGCAGCTCGCTCTCCTCAAATCCTATCTGTTTACCATAAATGTAGCAGTGACAAGCAGCCCAGAGCGCCGCAGACACTGGGACTGATCGGCCCATGGCATTCTCTTTCTTGTTTTCTGCAAACAAGACACATTCATGCACCCACAGGCCCAACTGCAAGGGCAATGACAACTGGAGTTCTCTGAGGGGAAGCACCCTCCCTCATACCTGCATCACCTGCATTGCTTGGGGACTTGCCCATCCCCAGCACAACTCTGAAGGCATCTATGGATGTGACTTATAGAGCTGGACGTCAGTGGGGTTACACTAGGGACAAATCTGGTCCAATATGTAAACAGCCTAATGAAATCCAGAGCAATAGCACATTCTCTTATGCCATCCTCTGCTCAGCCATGCTGGAGCCCGTCCTGGCCAGCCTACCCTATGCCTGAGGGTGGGGCTAGCATTGAAGTAACCCCCAAACTCCAGCCTGTGAGACTGGCTTGTTGAATTAGCCCCTCCACAGTCTGTCGGGTAGAAAGCTGAGCTCAGGCATATGACCATCTTTGCCTTGATGGTTCCTGAGACGGGGACCCTGGTGAAAGGTACCATTTGTACAAACAAGTGAAGCATCTGGGGCTTGTCTGCAGAACTAAAAATGGACTTAATGGCCTGATATGATGTGATTTAACTGCAAACACAGAGGGAGTTGGGCAGTTAAAAGGGACTGTTTGGGAATCCTCTTACAGGGCAGCCTTCAAAAAACAACTCATGTCAGATTCCAGCTTGGACCTCCAAGTACAAGCAAATGAGTCCTGAGCCCGCTCAGGGGACCCTGCCTCCCCTTTGCTATTCAGGCACTGATTAGTGAGGAGCTCATACTGAATAACCACATCCCAAAATGTGAAGTGTGCTACCATCCAGCACAGAAACCCTGCTCAGAATGGGTCAACCCAACTTCACAACAGATTCTCACAGTCTCTCGCCTTGCTGGGCTGCCCTCCCTATCCTTAGTGGCTACTGGGACAAGAACAGACGTGCATTATGGATAGTGCATGATCGAATGAGTTAGAGGCTGTTTATGGGGCATGAGGACACAGCCGTCCATCTGCTGACCCAGCTGCATTTTGTGAGCATAGCCTTTGATTAATTGAGGGTGCAAAAGACACAAGTCACTATTAACAGGTTCTTTGCTCAGGTAGCTATTTGAGATTTGTTATAGGAAACGAGACTGGTGAGTTACGTACAGAGAGGCACGAGGACTTTATTCAGTGCCCAAATAAAAACAAATAGTTGAAAAATAAGAACAACACGATAAGTAGAGCAAAGCAACCTCCTACACTGCACATACTCACAACTTGGGAGGCCATCAGAAGTGCAGATGGAAAGAATAGTAAGTGGAGCAGGCCCATAATGGGATTGACAATAAGGTTTCCACCATCCTGTCATCCCAGTGTCCCAACTGGGGGTTGGTTTGACAATATTTTATAACCATGTTTCCTTATATCTGGGTCTATATTTGATTAGGTCTCCCCTCTTGCCCATGTTTCTTAATCTGGGTTGACTATAATTAGGATTCCAACAGTTTACGTAAGCTAAAGCATCAATACATTTCCCAGTGGTCTGGATACGTGAATGTGGTTTCATTCCATAGTTACATGTACCAAAAAGCCCCTAAAGATCTGCTATTTTAAGATCAATCTGTTATTTTGCAGTTTATGTGTTTATTACAAGATACATCTTGCTAAATCTCCTGCCCCTAGATCAAGCACTAAGATAACTATTTAACCTTACACTAACTGCTAGGCCAAGTTAGGCCTCAAGCTTGTTACAACACCTATTTCAAATACTTTTAAATCTCGTTTCCCCCAAGTTGCATTATAGTGTAACTTTAATTGTTTTTATTATCATTTCCATCCTACCCTATCCACTGAGGGGGGTGAGGGGAAGGGTCTAGTACAAAGGTAATTCCCAGACCCCAGGCTGTGAGATTATGAAATTAGCCTTCCTTAGTATGTTTCGTAGAGAGCTGATCTCAGGCACATGATCATCTTTATCCCAATGGTTCTGGACACATGGACCCCGGCTCCCAACTTCAGCGGCTCCTGTCAACTTGGCAGACTGGGCTTCCTGGACTTCCAGGGCCATTAGTACCAGGGTAAGAAAATCCCTCTCTCCCTCCCTCCTATGTGTTTTTCACCATTCTCTCCTTCCAGTTCTCAGTTCCCCATCCAACCTGACAGGACTGCCCTAGATCCTGGCTCACCCAGAGGGCAGGGAGAGGTCCTCAGACACTCCCAAAAGGGCAACCCTTCGCCGAAACCAAAATAAAATTGCCACCTGTGATTTACAAATTATAATACTCTCCAGCCACTCAATCCAAAACTCGCTTTGCCATAGGTGGGGCTTTCATAATGTTGATTGAAGGTTGAGTTCACAGCCATGAATCTCAGTGAGGTTTGTGATTCATCCAGTCATTAATACCTCCCTGTTTAACAATATGACATAGCAAAGGAAACCATATTTGGGAAGCCTGTGTCTCAGGAACCGCAAAGTCAAATAACCTGACATTTGAGTCACTAAAGCAGTCCTGTGTCTCCAGGAGACATGCAGATTTTCAGAGCAATTTGAGTAACCATTTGGATTATAGAGCACTTACAGGTATCACACTTTAAAGCATATAAAATGGCAGGCATAGAAAACCTCTAGCCGTT
Organism: Chelonoidis abingdonii; assembly: GCF_003597395.2. NCBI lineage: Eukaryota > Metazoa > Chordata > Testudines > Testudinidae > Chelonoidis > Chelonoidis abingdonii. The sequence continues at coordinate 20,665,163 of NC_133782.1, read as the reverse complement.
TTTCTGTATTGGTGCATGTGCACTGTAAAAACACTGTTCTTCAAGACCGTTTTCAATTTGGGTCCACCAAAGATATAGTGGATGCCGTGCATTACGTTGGGTAAAACTCCACAGACTGAGACAATTTTGACCTGCATCTCAACAACATTTTGATCTCCAGAGCTGCACAAAAAACACCAACACATAGAAACTGTTTAGAAACGGGATTTTTTTTTCAGGACTTAAATGGCCCCAAATTTGGGTCACTAACCCTACTCAGGAACATCAAATTTCATAGGAATCTGACTAAGCATGGCAATATTAGAAGACTAAGAAAGGTCTACTTTTAAGCAGAAGTTGAGATGCAACCTTAACTATATTGGTGCTGCTGTGACACAGTAATTTGAGCACCTTACATAATTTAATGTATTTATTCTTTATAGTTTCCAGCCTGGCATCTTATAGAATCATAGAACTGGAAGGGACCTCTAGAGGTCATCTAGTCCAGTCCCCTATACTCAAGGCAGGACTAAGTATTATCTAGACATGAGGTGGGCAAACTTTTTGGCCCAAGGGCCACATCGGGGTTGCAGAACTGTATTGAGGGCCAGGTAGGGAAGGTTGTGCCTCGTCAAACAGCCTGGCCCCTGCCCCTTATCTGACCCCTCCCACATCCCGCCCCCTGCCTGCCCCCCTCAGAACACCCAACTCATCCAACCCCCTCGCTTTTTGTCCATCACTGCCCCTCCCAGGACCCCCCCCCCCTAACCACCCCCCAGGACCTATCCCCAATCCAACCCCCTTCTTCCTGTTCCTGACTGCCAACCCTTATCCACACCACCACCCCTGACAGCCCCGGGGACTCCACATCTATCCAACCCCCCTGCTCCCTATCCCTGTGCGTCTGACCCTCCAGCCACACCCTGCCCTAACCGCCCCCTGCCGCCCCACCCCATCACCCCACTCGCTCCCCCACCCATCCATTGACCCCTCTCCCTCCCTTGTGCCCTCCAGAACCCTCTGCCCTTATCACCACCCTGCCCCCACCCCCTTACCTGCTGCTCAAAGCAGATGCGTTGGCAGCCGCTCTGCCCGTTAGTGCCAACACACTGCCGTGCTGCCCTGCAGGAGCGTGCAGAGGCATAGCTGACGGGGATGGGGAGCGCAGGAGAGGGGCCAGGGCTAGCCTTCCCAGCAGGGAGCTCACGCGCTGGCCGGATGGTCCCACGGCTGGATGTGGCCAGGGGGCTCTAGGCATTTTGCCACCCCAAGCACGGCAGGCAGGCTGCCTTTGGCAGCTTGCCTGCGGAGGGTCCGCTGGTCCTGTGGCTTCGGTGGAACTCCCACTGCACCAGCGGACCAGCGGACCTCGCAGGCAACCACCGAAGGCAGCCTGCGCCCCTTGAGCGACCAGCAGAGCACCCCCGTGGCTTTCCGCCCCAAGCATGCGCTTGGCTGCGATGCTGGAGCTACCCTAGATGTGGCCCAGGGCCGTAGTTGTCACCTCTGATCTGACATTGCTGACAGGTGTTGTCCAGCCTGCTTTAAAAATCCCAAGAGGAGATCACAACCTCCTAGCATTTATTCAGTGCTAACCACCCTGACAGTTAGGAGTTTTTCCTATGTCCAACCTAAACTCCCTTGCTGCAATTTAAAGCTCATTGCTTCTTGTCCTTCCTCAGAGGCAAGAAGAACAATTTTTCTTCTCTTCTCTTAACACCTTTATGTACTTGAAAACTGTTCATGTCCTTCTCAGTCTTCCTTCTCCAGACTAAACAAACCCAGTTTTTCATCTCTTCCTCACAGGTCAGTTTTCTAGACCTTCTCATTTTGTTGCTTTCTTTGGACTTTCTCCATTTGTCCACATTTTCCTGAAATGTGGTGCCCAGAACGATACAATACTCCAGCTGGCTAATCGCACAGGAAGAGTGGAAGTTATCTTGTGTTTGCTTCATATCCTGCTAATACATCCAGCAGATGTTTGTTTTTTTTTCCACTGCATCTACACTGTTGATCATATTTAGTTTGTGTATCCACTATGTCCCCAGATCCTTTCCGCGTCTCTCCTGGCGTCATTTTCTCCTTTGTATGTGTGCAACTGATTGTCCTTCCACGTGAGTCCTTGCGTTTGGTATCTTATTTTAATTTCTCTTATTTATTAACTTTTCTCCAGCCTCATTTATTGCTATTTTAATCCTATTCTTCCCAATGCTCCGCACCCGTCTTAGGTATCATCTGCAAACTTTATAAGTGTACTCTCTATGCCATTATCTAAATCATTGATGAAGATATTGAACAGAACTGCACCAAGAACTGATCCCTACGGGACCCCACTCATTATACCCTTCCAGCATGACTGTGAACCACTGATAACTACTCTCTGGGAATGATTTTCAACCAGTTATGCACCCACCTGATAGTAGCTCCATCTAGGTTGTATTTCCCTATTTTGTTTATGAGACGGTCATGCGAGACAGTATCTAAAGCATTACTAAAGTCAAGATATACCACATCTACCACTTCCCCCTATCTATAAGGCTTGTTATTCTGTCAAAGAAAGCTATCAGCTTGGTTTGACACAATTTGTTCTTGACAAATCCATGCTGACTGTTATCTATCACCTTATTATCTTCTAGGTGTTTGTAAATTGATTGCTTAATTATTCGCTCCATTATCTTTCCGGGTACAGAAGTTAAGCTGACTGCTCTGTAATTCCCCGGGTTGTCCTTATTTCCCTTTTTATACATGGGCACTATATTTGCCCTTTTCCAGCTGGAATGTCTCCTGTCTTCCATGACTTTTCAAAGACAATTGCTAAGAGCTCAGATATCTCCTCAGTCAGCTCCTTGAGTATTCTAGGATGCATTTCATCAGGCCCTGGTGATTTGAAGACATCTAACTTGTGTAAGTCATTTTTGACTTGTTCTCTCCTTATTTTATACTCAAATTCTACCTCATTTTCACTGGCATTCACTAAGTTAGATGTCCAGTCGCCACCAACCTTCTTGGTGAAAACTGAAACGAAGTCATTAAGCACCTCTGCCATTTCCACATTTTCTGTTACTGTCTTTCCCCCTCATTGAGTAAAGGGCCTGCTCTGTCCTTGGTCTTTCTCTTGCTTTTAATGTATTTGTAGAATATTTTCTTGATTCCTCTTATGTCCCTAGCTAGTTTGATCTCGTTTTGTGCCTCGGCTTTTCTAATTTTGCCCCTACATACTTGTGTTATTTGTTTATACTCATCTTTTGTAATTTGACCGAATTTCCACTTTTTGTATGATTCTTTTTTGAGTTTTAGATCATTGAAGATCTCCTGGTTAAGCCAGGGTGGCATCTTGCCAAACTTCCTATCTTTCCTACGCAGTGGGATAGTTTGCTCTTGTGCCCTTAATCATGTCTTTTTGAAAGACTGCCAGCTGTCTTCAGTTGTTTTTCCCCCTAGACTTGCTTCCCATGGGATTTTACCTACCAGCTCCCTGAGTTTGCTAAAGTCTGCCTTCTTGAAATCCATTGTCTTTATTGTGCTGTTCTCCCTTCTACCATTCCTTTGAATCATGAATTCTACCATTTCATGATCACTTTCACCCAAGTTACCTTCCACTTTCAAATTCTCAACCAGTTCCTCCCTATTTGTCAAAATCAAATCTAGAACAGTCTCCCTCCCAGTAGTTTTCTCCACCTTCTGAAATAAAAAATTGTCTCCAATACATTCCAAGAATTTGTTGGGTAATCTCTGCCCTGCTGTGTTATTTTCCCAACAGATGTCTGGGTAGTTGAAGGCTCACCTCATCATCAAGTCCTGTGATTTGGATGATTTTGTTAGTTGTTTAAAAAAAGCCTCATCCACCTCTTCTTCCTGGTTTGATGGTCTGTAGTAGACCCCCTACCACGACATCACCCTTGTTTTTTATCCCTTTTATCCTTACCCAGAGACTTTCAACAAGTCTGTCTCTTATTTTTATCTCAACCTCAATCCAAGTGTATATATTTTTAATATATAAGGCAACATCTCCTCCTTTTTTTCCCTGCCTGTCCTTCCTGAGCAAGCTCTATCCTTCATGGCTCTAATGGGCCATTCCAACAGCCAGTGGTATGTCCATTTCACAGAGGATTTTGATATTTCAGAATCTGGTTTCATTTTAATTTGCATTGAAAAACAAAAAATTTCCAAAATTTTCTGTGATAGGGAATGGAGCCAGTGCCAGGATAATCAATCTGGTGGGCTGCCCCAGAGCCACAAACCGTGAAAGTTCAGCTTTTGAAAACTTCCTTTGTTCTGTTGCAACTGCACTGAAATCATCAAACTCACCACAAAGCATTTCAATTTCAATGAATTGGCACATTCTGACAACAAATTGTTTGCTGAAATTTTTCCAACCAGCTCCCCAGTATAGGCTTGGAACATTAATACCTTCAGCTGGACACTGTGTTTTGTGGGGAGAGCGTGTAGCGAGCCAAGCACACAAATTTCTGTTCACACATTAGCTAATTAAATCTCAGTAGGTGGCACCATAAACCGGCATGTGCAATTAGGCTTGGAAGGGTAAGATTTGTATCCATAAATGTCAATTTCACTGTACATGCAAAAACCAATGGGAAAAATGCATCCATAATAATCAAAATTTACAAATGGGCCAAGAAAGCAAAATAGAACTTGAAAACTAATTAGAGTTTGGTTTAAGGCTATTTATTGTGTATATTTTGATCTGTGATGATCCCAATTTGTGTTTTAATGGTTATAAAGCTTTAATTTTAGGAATCTCATTTATTGTCATTAAATAATTATGGCATGACCCCTCTCATTGTCTGAACCCCCCCAACATTTCCCACAACCGTGAAAAAGTAAATTTATGTAAATAGTAAAAATGCTTAAAAATAAACATTGATATTATCAGTCAAAAAATAAAAAGAGAATTCTACCAACCCACAACTACAGCTGGTGAATGACAGGAAGATCTGGGTTTCTGGACCTTTCTGCTCTGAACCCAAGGAAGGGGAAGCTTGTGGGTTGATGGGGTCTGGGATGTAGAAATGGGTCTCACTGCCTTGCCTGGGAAAGTGTGGATAGAGGGAAGCAGAATCTTCAGGTGGGGCTGGAGGTTCTCTCTTCATTCTGTCCCTGATGCCATACACTGAGGTTTAACTAGAGCATCTTGCTCTGTTACAAATAAACTTGTTCCTGCAGAAGCATGTGTTCTGTCTCACTCCTTGGCCAACCTTGTGGTTTCCTCAATTGCTTCACTAGCAATGTGTGACTCTGGGCTCAATGCGGATTCCTGCTTGACTGTGCGCACAACTCCTGGTGTTTGCTTTGTGGGGAGGATCTGGCAGGGGTTCCTGGATGGTAAAATTTATAAAGTACCCTGTTTCTTCCTGCCAAAATATTAACAGCATTTGGGGTTGTGGGGGGCAGGGTTGGTGCCAGGGATTGGATTGTGCTTGTTACAAGTCTTCTGTTGTTTAACAGATGTGTGTAGTCTTTTAAAGGAAAAAATATTTGCAACAAAGTCTTTTAAATGGCCTCAGATGCCCTTGTTGGGAAAGGGGGCGGGGGTGAGTTACCAGTGGGGCCCTCAGATTTCAGGTTCTGTTCTGCTCTGTCCTCTAAAGACAAAAGCACACAAAGCGGCTGAGAGCCAGGCAAAGCAAAGGAGAGGAACATGCAGCGGATGTCTCTGATGCCCATGGCTAGGCTGCCATCCGATTAAACCAGGCGCCTAAGCTCAACTCTTATTTGACAGAGGCCAAAAAGATAAAGGCAGAAAAGAGTCTAGAAGGGGATGGAAACTGCCCCAAACAGAGAGACCGTCTGGACCAAAGGATGTCCCAGGCTGCTGTTGCGTAATGTAAAAAAAAACTCCTTGCAGTTCTCAAGAATGGTTGATGTAGACACATAAACCTAATTGTGAAATGGACAAGGAAAGGGCAGAATGCTGGCAGGCTCCCATTGGCCTAAGGCACGGGGCCCTGGCGTGGGGCCCTCTTAGGTATGGGGCCCGATTCCGGGGAATCGGGCAAATCGGCCTAAAGCCGGCCTTGGACCCCAATCACCTCCACTTTCTGCTCAGCGCCACCCCTGGGAGCATTTAAATCCCAGCTGGCTCAGCTCGGGGCATTCAGACCCAGACAGAACCATAAAGTCAGTGAGTGTCCTTCTCCTCGTGGGGCTGCTCACCCTCTGGACAGAGCTATCAGGTGCCTCTGGCAGGGTAAGTACAGAGGGTGGCTATCCCCAGGCCTGGCCAGGGGCAGAGGGCAGCAGGTTCCAATCCTACTGCAGAGCAGGGGCTCTTCAGGGGTTCCTGTACTATGACCCCTCCAGAGCAGCAGCTGAAGATGTCCCATTTGGTATCCTGCTGGGGGCAATACCTTGCTTTATTTGCAACCTTTGTGCCTGAAGGAGTGGGGCCTGATCTGCCAATCAGGTTGAAGGACAGATTTTAACCCTTTGATGGCTGCACCCAATGTTCTGGTTTCACAATTGCTTTTTAGACCAAGGAAAGGAGCAGCCCTTTTGTCTTTGCTGTGGCCCCTAAGCCCAACTCAGTCCATGGGGACAGATACGAAAACTCCCTGTTCTGTGGCATCTAGTCTCAACCAACAGTGGTAGATTATGTCTAACTAACTCCCCTGGATAGCAAAAGACTGGAATTCAATGTGTCCATGGGCTGCTGACCAGTCTCTGCCTGGGTTCATTTCTCTCCCAGTCTTGGTTTTCCAGCGAGGAAGGGGAGAAATTATTTTTTTTGCTGAAGAAGTTCTCCCAGAAATCTTTTCCCATCTGTCTGTCTCTATCAAACAATGCTAAGGTACCATGGTAAGAAGCACTGTAGAAAAGCTTAGGATAGATATGTTCTGTGATAGTCATACTGTACTCCTGATCATCTGAGCACCTAATAAATAGGCATGGCAGAATTCAGTTTTTATTTTTGTATAATTTGGACAGATATCATTGGTTTATTTTTAAGTATTTTTTTTCAATTTTTATCAATTTACATTTTTGTAAAATTAGGGTGAGGGGTGTCAGCCAATAATTACTTAGTGACAGCAGACATTGAGATTCAAAAAGCATTATAACCATTAAAACACAAATTGTCAACATCACATGTCAAAATATCCAAAGTAAATATCCTTAAATCAAACTCTAATCAGCTGTCAAGCTCTGAATTTTCTTACCTTGCCCATCTGTACATTTTGATTACTATTGATGAAAATGTTTGTGGCTGGTTTTTGTGTGTGCAGTGAAATCAACATTAATCAAAACCACTAATCCTCCAAGACACATATGAATCCAAACAGACTTTCTACATCTAGGGAGGAGGGGTAGCTCAGAGGTTTGAGCATTAGCCTTCCAAATTAGGGGTGTAAGTTCAATCCTTGAGGGGGTCACTTAGAGAGCTGGGGCAAAAGTCAGTGCTTGGTCCTGCTAGTGAAGGCAGGGGGCTGGACTCAATAACCTTTTAAGGTCCCTTCCAGTTCTGGGAGACAGGTATATCTATTATTATACAGACTGAGATACTAGAGTTCAGGCTGATAGGTATCTTTTGTTTTTCAATGGGAACCCCCCATGTCAAATATGTGAGTTGAGGGGTTAGTAATGACAGCAGTAGGGGCTGTGGTTCTCCATTAGCTTTTATGGGAGGGGACTCTATTGCCATGAGCTGGCTGCTCAAAATTTTCTCTCTTTCACTGTTATTCATCTCAGCTTTATTGCTGAAAATCATCTCTGAGGATTGATTGAAGCTTACACATTAACTTTTGGTCCTGGAAGGAGAGATGGTAAGTGAGAGAGCCCAGTCCATTGAGAGCCTTGAAAATCAAGACCAGGAACTCAGACTAGGTCCAGTGCCTGGTGGACAGAGCCGGCTCCAGCTTTTCTGCCACCTCAAGCGGGGGGAAAAAAAAAAAAGACAGATCAGCTGCAGCTCATTCACCCCGCTTCATTTTTCGGCAGCAATTTGGCGGCGGGTCCTTCACTCCCTCTCTTCTTCTTCAGTGGCACTTCAGCAGCAGCTCAAAGAGGAAGAGAGGGACCGAGGGACATGCCGCCGAATTCCCGCCGAAGACCTGGAGGTTGTGCCCCGATACTGGACGGAGGGCTGCCCCTTTGTATTGGCAGCCCCAAGCACCTGCTTCCTTCGCTGGTGCCTGGAGCTGGCCCTGCATAAAGCCATTCCACTGGCCCTGTATCAGAGGAGAAATTGCCCAGTGGACAGATTGCTAAGTTAGTGACCCCCATACACCCACAGGCCTGGCACAGACAGCCTTCAGTGAGGCCAGAACAAAGGACAGGCAGTTTTATCAAAGATGGACCAAGTAACAAGGAGCATTACTGAGCACAGTGCTCTACTATGGCAAATAAGGAGCATTCTCATGCTTGCCCAGTGAGCAAGACAGAGCATGCATGATGGAGAGCCAGGTAGGTGGCACCACATATTGGTGCTCAGTAAACCATGTAGGTTTTTAAAAATACCACTAATTTCTTTTGTTGAGAAGATTCCTGGGACTTGTCCAGCCATCACTGTAGTTTGTCATATAGCTGATCTTCCTAACTGCTAGAAGAGGAAAAAGAGTGTCCACAAAACCAGAAGTCCTGTGACACCAGCTGTGGGAAAGACTGTGTTGGGTCTAAGAACAGTCCCCATCTCTCCTGACATCTCAGTCATGTGTATACAGCCCTGCGGTGAGATCACACCCTGCTGCAGCTGGGCCAGGGGACTGCCTGCCCTTAGGAAGGGAATTACAGCTCTGGGCAACAGATGCAGAGCACTGCACTGACCAGAGCTCATGCCCAGGGTCAGAACATGCTGCTTTAGCTAAAAGGGACTTGGGTCCGTCACGCTGGGACACTAGTGTTAAACCTGAACCTGATTAGGTTAGATTAGATTTCAAATCCAATGGCCTCTTTCCCCCCTTTGTACCCTAACTCCATATAAGGGCCAGCTGGGAGGAGGCAGCAGAGCTGGTAGTGAGAGACACAAGGAGGAATAGATAAGCATGAGAGAGCGGATGGGAGGGCCCTGCCAGGAGGGAAATGGGGGAGATCCTCTCCCACTGTGAATTCTGTAATAGTGGGATCCTGAGGACGCATGGAGCAGACTGGGCTTGTGGGCAGGGCTCATTCGTTATAAGCTCAGCTCTCCAGCGTGTACATAATCAGGTAGAGCCAGCCAGACCTCCTGGGCCCAGCGCCTAGGCTGTCACCTGCCATGTACGTTACAGAGGCTGACAGGGTATGGCTGCCCCTAATGGGTTGCACTGTGAATATGCTCATCCCTGTACAAGACACAGTTCTGTACAGCACAGAGCCTAGGAGAGCCGTGTACCCAGAGTCAGGCCTGTAGCTGGGCCCTCCTGCTTTTCTGCAAAGCCTGGCAAGGGCAGCTCAGTTTGTATAGAGCAAGATTTTCTCATGGTGCCTCTGATCACTTTTTATTTTTCCAGCATCATTCCCTGCTGCATGGATAGGCCGAGGGTGTCCCGAGGACAGTGCCGACCCAGATCCCTGTGTCCTGGACTCTCCAGATCCCTGCAGGCTGTATACTGGGGCTCAAAGGGAGCCTCTGGCACAGTTACAAATAAACTTGTTTATGCCTCAGCTTTGCCATTGGGGATTCCTGAGTCTCACTGTCTCTCCTTTAGTTCTCTACTCAACAGTCTATTAACAGTGAGTTAAGGAATGTCAGGAGCCGGGGTGGGAGGCCAGGAGGTACATCAGGAAGTGAATGTGGTTGATTATTTAAGTTCCAGAAGCAGACATTGTAGAAACAGGGCCAAATGATCTTGTTACTGCCAAAGAGAAATGTCCTGACAGTATCTTTAGGCAGATCTCGCAAGGCGTGTGAGATAGAAGCTTTGACCTGAATCTAAATGGTCCTGCTCAAAACGTCTTCTAGTGTCAGAGATACATAAGGCCCTATTCAAAATCAGGAATCCACCAAACATAAAGAACATTAAACTGAGAGCTGTATCACTTGTGATATATCTCTAAAAATGAATGCAAAATGAGACAGACAGACACACACACATACACAGCAAACTCCCTCAGCTGGCAGCTAGAAAGCATCTCTGTGAGGCATCCTTCCATCTCTCTCCCCCAGGGAACTTCACAGAAGAAGCCGGTTTTCTTCCTGGAGTACACAGAAGAGTTAAACAACTGGGCTGCTTGGCTATGCTGTGAAAGGCAAGTGCCCTCTGGAAAGGAGCTCTTTGTGCTGACTTTCCCCACATTTTTGGACTATTCCTGGCTTCCACAGGTTAAACACTGAACTGAGCATAGTTTGCAAAAGTCCAACTCCTGTTGTGCTCCCAAATGTCTGTGGGGAGAACTGCAGAGCTCAGCAAAGCTCGGGGAGCTGGAGCCCTGCACAATCTATAGTCACATATTGGTTTTTCATCAGATTTTGTTGATCAGCAGAATCCTCCTTGAACCAGCCCACAATAACAAAGGGTTGAAAATTCTCCTGAGATTGACCCCTCAGCTACTCTCAGATAGACACATTGCAAGTCAGCCTCTGCTGAGTTCAAGAAAGACTCCAACTGGCCTCCCCCAGGATTTAATGAAACGTGTGGCACAGCCTTAAGGCTCATGAGTTATATGACATAAATAACCCTGAAATCTCAGACACAGTCAGGAGCAAAACCAACATCTGCTACCAGCCTTAGGTGTTTTCACCCAGGAGACCACAACTGCTCCCTTTAAAGGCCAGGATTAGGTGGGAACCACGCTGACTTCATCTCACAGGCCCTCCATCTGCGCCCACCCCTTTAAAAGTGAAATATAAAGTGCCCTGTTTAAAAACACAGAGAGAGCGAGAGAGAGAGCGACTGTATTCATGTTAACCTGAAACAGGTAGAAAATGCTGCCAGACAAACGACCCGTCCCAGAGACAGCAGCTTTGAGGGAGGGAACAGACGGCTTCTTGAGCCATGTGGGGATTATTCACAGATGGTGCTAGCCACAAAGGGAGCGTGGGCTTTGTCTGCTGGGCAGGAGGCTCTGCCAGACCAGCTCCCCTTTCTACTGAGGTGTGCTGGAGGTGGGAGGTGAGCTGCGATGCTTCACATACCTCAGCCAGGTCTCCCTGGGAATTTTCCTCCCTGGTGCTCCACAGGGGAAGAATCAGAGGCACCTACAAACTGGATCACACTGGCTGGCACAAGCAGGAAATTGTAGCATCTGCTGTCAACATCTGCAGCAATGCACAGTACAGGCTATTTGGCTTTAGGGGGGAAGGTCTGATTTGCTAGTAGGGAAGGCGATGGATAATGCAGAGAAGGCAAGAGGCTCAATTTCAGGTGGTGGCTCTCAGCTCTTTGGTTCAGCTGGTAAATCCAATCCTGCTTCACCTTAAGATAAACACACACAGAGCAGGAGTGAGAAAAGAAAAGCAAAAGGGGAAGAAAGTGCAGCTTTTGTCTGATGGCTGCAGATCAGTTGCTGGAAGATCATGGGCACAGCGCATGGCATGTTAACCACTCTCATGCACTGACCCCCTGGGAAAATGTGTGGCGAAAGCTTACTATTATCAATATTTTCCTCTGGCCAGTCTGTTCTGGGGAAGTTTCCACTATGACTGGGCTGGTCTGTACAGCTCGAGCTTGCTAAACTGGTTGCAGCCAAGTGTTGCAAGGTTAGATTTGTCCTAGTAACTCAGCCAGGCTTGTATTAGGCAGCAGGCTAAAAGGGAGAGACAGAGATGAGTCTGGAAGAACAAGGTGGAGTTGTAGCTGTCATGCCAGGGAGGGAGGAATAGAAAACACCTTTGGTTCACACCTCAGGATCTGCTCAGGATACAGCCAGGGAGATGGCGAGGTCATTTGGCTCCTCCTCCTCAGCTGGTCTGCTGAGGACGCCTTTCGGACTCAGGAGAAAGAAGGCAGTTCAGGTCCTGGGCCTCAGCCTCATGGTGACACTAGTTGATGTGGAGAGGTTGATGCTGCCCACTGGGCCCGTTCTGGCTGAATAAATGGCCAAGAGCACCTCCAAAAGAAATGACCAGAAAGCATGGCCACTTTCTCCCATGAAAATTGTCCAGTCAACTATTTTCCAGTAGCCCAGATGTGGCCACGTCCTCTCCTCTTGAGAAGTGTCTGCTCTGCTGTTCTAACAGTTAGGGAACTTCACCAGATGCCTTCAAAGGCGCTGCTCAGCCAGTCTGTCATCCACACACACTCCACTCACACCAGTTCTTTAACTACACTCTGAAGTTTCTTTCCTGACATGCTTATAGGTCACAGTGAGGCCTTGTCACCTTTCACCTGTTTTGGACAATTAGAGACTTCAGCCAAGGGGAGAGTTCAGCTCAGCAGCTCCCAGCTATTCATAAAAACAGCAGCACAAATTAAAGACTATGAGAAATAAAATGTCACACTGACACTGGCAGCGCTACAAATGTCATGGCTGGGAGTCCCTGGGTCTGCACTTTCTGATGGGGTGTGTAGAGGGACGAATGAGTCTTTAAGTCACCTTGCTGCTCCTCTGACCTTGGGGCTGACACGGTCTCTGACAGAACTAAGAACAGCCAAAGAGCTGCTCTACGTTGTGTCAATCGGAAATCACTCTGCCAACAAAGGATCAGCTGGAGTGCAGTGTTCTGCTCCCACCCTCTTCCAGCCAGCCCTGAAACTGCCCCTCTCCACCCCCTACACAGAGGCTGGCAGTGTGAGCGGCTACACCAGCTGAATGCCCCTCTGGATTCTTCTCCATTGGAGTTAGCTTGTTCCTTTCCTTCTCCATTTAGTAACATACTAAAGCGTAGAATTAATAAACAGCTGAAAATACTAATATATATAATTGCTTAAATAAATTTGTATCCTTCGAGATAGCAAAAATATCTACCAAACAAGTACAGTGTAAAGGCTCAATTTAGAAATCAATCAATATGTTGTAATGGTTATATCAACCAAGGAAAATGCACCTTTCCTTAGAAAATAACTGAAGTACAAATGGAAAAGATGATTAAAATCAGCAACTTAAATCAAAGTTTCCACTTGGTGATTTAAATCAATATTTAAATCGTGTTGGGTGTCAGAGTTTGTCATGTTTCCATGCCATACCGTACACATTTTCTGGTCAGCCATGAACCCTACAATTTTCCAATTAAAGTTCTTCCAGCATTTTTTCATGGTTTCATATTGTCGCAGTAGCAATTATTCAGACGCTCAGAGAAAACTATCACAGCTCTGGACACAAATCTCTGATGCCGTCCACATCTGCTCTCACCCATTGTGTGAGGTGCACGCTACGGAAAAAACCCAGATCATTTCCACCTGCATGAATCACCACCATGTCCAGTAGATCGCAACCTCGTAAGTCACTCTTTAGACGCTGCAGAGTGGAGAAAACATGATGCAACGGAGGCCACCTCTCTTCACCAAATCAGCCTGTCCTCAGCAATCCCCGTGTCATGGTGTTCTCCTTGCTGTCAGACGAACTTCTGCAAGTTTGTGATCCAGGACTTTCCTAGAATCCACATGCTGCCTGCCCTGGCAGTGCAGTGCGCATATTTCTTTTCCTTCAGCAGACAAAGGTGCATGTGTGTCAGTTCCAAACCTCCACATTCTGAGCTCCTTCCATTCTTTAATGTGTTTATTCTACAGATTCCAGCCTGGCTCCTCAAGGCTCTAACAGGCCATTTTGACAGCCAGCGGTTCATCCATTTCACAGAGGATTTTGATATTTCAAAATCTGGTTTCATTCTGATTTGGATTTAAAAGCAAAAAATTTCCCAGTTCTGTCTGACAAGGAATGGAGCCCAATGCCAGGGCAATCGGCTTGGTGGGCTGCACCAGAGCCACAAACCCTGGAAGTTCAGTTTTTGAAAACATCCTTTGTTCCGTTGCAACTGTACTGAAATCAAACCATCACCATGAACCGTTTCAAATTCGACGAATTGGCACATCCCAACAACAAATGTTTTGCTGGAATTTTTTCTTCCAGCTCCCCAGTGTAGGCTTGGAACATTCACACTTCAGCTGGACTCTGTGTTTAGTGGGGAGAGCGTGTAGCGAGCCAAACGCACAAATTCTTGTACACAGATTAGGTAATTAAGTGTCACTAGGTGGCAGGACACACCAGGACATATGCTAATAGTTTACAATTAGGTTTGGAAAGATTATATTTGATGGTAAATGGAAATTTCGTTGTACACACACACAAACCAATGGGAAAAAAATTAATCTGTAATAATCAAAATTTGCAAATGGGCAAAGTAAGAAAAACAGTACTTGAAAACTAGGGTTTGATTTAAGGCCATTTACTGTGTATATTTTGGCTTGTGATATTGACAGTTTGTGTTGATGGTTATAAAGGTTTAACTTTTGGAATTTCATTTATTGTCATGAAATAATTATCGCATAAACCCCTCACTGGCTGAACCCCCCCATCATTTCCCAAAACTGTGAAAAAGTAAATTGATAAAAATAGCAAAATGCCTTAAAAATAAACATTATCAGTCTAAATATAAAAAAATAAAAATTGAGTTCTACCTACCCGCCTTTTAAATACTAAAGCATATGACAGACTTGGGCTGCAGGCGGAAATCATTGTCCTGACCAGAGCTGATGGCAAGGGGACTAAAGTGTCTCTCTATCAAAGGATCACTCAGATACCTGGGATGTTCCTTTCGCCACTGTTACACCGGGATACAGGCTGGTGCTGAGCCTGAAATGGCCCATTCACATTGTTCTCAGCTCCAGGCTGACATGGACCTGGAGTGTATGGGAAACGTGGTGAGTAATGGAGGTAGTAGCGGGAAAAGGAGGGGGAGAAAATACAGCTGTGTTTTAACTGAAGTCTGCAGTGTCATGGGCTGAAAATGGGACCTGCTCTGAGGAGCTCAGAGTGAGAATTTCAGGAATCTAAGGAAGTTGCATCATGCCATTCACGGCTTTCACAGCACCTGGATTGGACTGGAGGGAATCCACAGTTAGAAGCTTCTCTAGAAGCAGCGGGTCCAGGATCTGTTCCTCAAGTGTAGACTTCCTCGTCATAACTGACTCTGTCACTGGGGGAATGGTTGTTGATGGGCTGTGTGTAAATAAACAGCTCCCTGGGTAACACAAAACTGGGATGAAAGGTGCCTGGGGGCCTCAGCCCCATGCTGCCTGAGCTCGTTTCTTCCCTAATCACTCATCTTCTGCTCTTGGGAGTTCAGTCACTGGATCTCTCTGCTTACCAGCAGGCCCTGCTGAATCCAGCGAGTGAACTTCAGAGCCCCTGTCAGCAAACTACAGTGTGCACTAGGTAGTACCATGTGCTGGAGTTTAGTGCACGGTCTCTGCAGGGCTTTTGAACACTGAGTGTCAGGGAAAGACGGGACATATCCAGCCATCAGCATAGACAGTTGTAGTGTTGGTCTTCATCATGACTGTGAATATAATCTTGAGCATCCAGCAAAGAGGCAGTAACGGCTTGAGACCCTGGGAAAGATGAGGCAGACTGTTGCGGCTCTGTGCCAGCGTTCACCCCCTCCTCAGTCTTCTCCTGCATCCCTTTGGCCTCCTTCCTGCCCCTCACATTTCTCTGTCTCCTATGAGTTTCCTCCCCACATCACACATCCTGCCCGAGGGTCTCGGGGATAACTGGGTATTTTATAGATGACCAATGCTGTACTCTGCCCTGCACAAGACAAACGCAATGCCTGTCCTCGATAGCTTGTCATAGAAAACCACTTTAAATCAGGCCAGTCAGGAGCTGTAGTGGAGGCAGTGGCTACATGGGGGCCGGGCCAGCAACCAGGCTGCACCTGCCCAAGGGTCATACCAGTGGGTGCGCAAAGTGGCATTTTCCTCTGTGGTCTAACCATTTTTTCCTTTCCCAGGCTAAGTTCCTGCTTCACTGACAGGCCAAAGGGTCTCCAGGAGAAGCACTGACACCGGCTGCCTGTGGCCAGGACCCCCAGGCCACTGTCATCGCTTACTGCAGGAAATCATTTCCCACAACTACGACTCAGGAACGACAGAAAAACCTGGGTTTCTCGGTCTTTCTGGTCTGATCTTGGGAAAGTGGATGCTGGTGGGTGGCTGGGGTCCATGCTCCAGGCCTTGAGGAGGAGGGATTATGAACATACAGACTTGACAGCACAGCAAAGACATGACAAAGCCTTGCACTCTGATTCCCCAGAGTGACATCACCCACAGCTCCATTGGGATGTGGAAATGAGGCTTCCCACCTGACTCTCACTGCCTGGGAAGGTGTGGATAGAGGGAAGCAGAATCTTCAGGTGGGGCTGGGGGTTCTCTCCTCATTCTGTCCCTGATGCCATACATAGAGGTTTAACTAGAGCGTCTTGCTCTGTTACAAATAAACTTGTTCCTGCAGAAGCGCGTGTTCTTTCTGATTCCTTGGCCAACCTTGCGGCTTCCTCAAAGGCTTCATTAGCAATGTGTGACTCTGGGCTCAACAGGTGTGCTCCTTGCTTGAATATTTGCACAATTGCTGGCGTTTGCTTTGTGGGGTGGAGCTGGGCGGGGTTCCTGGATGGTAGAGTTTATAAAATGCCCTGTTTCTTCCTGCCAAAACATTAGCAGCATTTGAGATGTGGGGGGTTCAGGTGCCAGGGACTGGACTGTGCTTGTCACAAATCTTCTGTTGTTCATGAGATGTGTGTAGTCTTTTAAAGGAAAAAAATCTTTGCTAGAAAGTCTTTTAAATGGCACCAGATGCCCTTGTTGGGAAAGAGGGAGGGTGAGTTACCAGTGGGAGTCTCAGCTCTCAGGTTCTGTTCTGCTCTTTCCTCTAAAGACAAAAGCACACAAAGCAGCTGAAAGCCAGGCAAAGCAAAGGAGAGGAACATGCAGAGGATGTCTCTGATACCCATGGCTAGGTTATTCTCTGATTAAACTAGGAAGGTAAGCCTAACTCTTACTAGACAGAGGTGTGATGGGATCCCCCTGGTGTGCAGCCTGGGACCGAGATGCAGCCTGTGACTGTGCCCCCCGAACGCTCCCCAGCCTGGACTGTCTCTCACAATGCCTTGCTAGTGACCAGCAGCAACTCCTCCAGGAGCTGTGATTTCTGAGCACAATGGCATGTGGAGCCCCACACCCAGGTAGATTGCACGCATGCTCCCAGAGCCACTCATGAATCACACCGAGAAAGGCACCAGCCAAATCCCCCCCAGTTCCCAGCACTGTACCCCAGGAATATACCATCTTGCACTGCTCAAGATCGGGAGTGCAAATTTATTAATTGGTTCACCACTTCATCAATGGAAAGTGGACATACACCAGCCTTTGCCAACCTGAGCAGATTTGCCCCACACTTCATACAAATTCACAGGTAAAGAGAAATAATTAAACAAATATATTGACTATAAAAGGTAGATTTTAAGTGACTATAGGTGCTAGGCAAAAGGTCAGAGTGGTTACCAAAATAAAATAAAATATAAGCACACAGTCTAAACTCTCAACCCTATTAGACTGGGCAACACCTAGATTAAGCAGTTTTTCTCACCCCACTGGGTATTGCAGTCCTTAATATACAGGTTTGTTCCTTAAACCTGGGCCAATCTTCTGTGTCGGAGTCTTGTCTTCTTCTCAGTGTCTTGCTGCTTGCAGCATAGGTGGGAGCAGGAGAAAGGCCCAGTATGTGTCCACTCAGTCTGTTTTATACTCTCAGTCCATGTGCTTGGGGAGCACAAGTCCAGGCATGCCTAGGGGGCATTGCTGAGTCTTTCCCAGCAAGGTTGAGCAATTTCCCTGGTGTGGCCTCATGCAGATGAGTCATTGCATTGTAGCTCCCTTGCTGGTCAATGGCTGTTGATGCATTGTTTGACACCCTGCTTGGGTGTTTGTTACTTTCCTTGCTGTTGCCTCTGGGGAGATAATATCTGGCTGATTCCCCAACTTACAGCATGCTTTAGTGACCACCATACAACACAATTCTCATAACTTCATATGCATTAAGGATGCACACATATGGATAGAGAAATGACTTTCAGCAGATCGTAACCTTTCCCCTGATACCTTACAAGGCATGCTTTATATGAGAGATCACTATTATTTGAAAACGAGGAATATGGTGGTTACAGTACGCTCCCCCAAGGTATAGAATGTCACAAGAGGCCAAAAAGATAAAGATAGAAAAGAATCTAGAAAGATGTGGAAAGTTGGAAACTGCCCAGTGGAGGGACTGTCTGAACCACAGGATGTCCCAGGCTGCTGTGGAATAACGTAAAAACTCCCCTTGCGGCATGGCAGGGCTTTGGTTTTTTTTTCTTTCTTTCTTGCCCAAGAATGTTTGGGACAGACACATGAACCTGATTGTGAAATGAACAAGGAAAGGGCAGGATGCTGGCAGGGCCCCAAGCACCTCCACTTTCTGCTCAGCCCCACCCCTGAGAGCTTTTAAATCCCAGCTGACTCAGCTTGGGGCATTCAGATCCAGCTCTCCAGCAGCACCATGCAGTCAGTTGGCGTTCTCCTCCTCGTGGGGCTCCTCACCCTCTGGACGGAGCTGCTGGCTGTCTCTGGGCAGAAGAAAGGTTAGTACAGAGAATGGCTGTCTCTAAGTCTGGCCTTGGGGGCAGCAGGCTCCAATCCCAATGGAGGGCAGAGTGCAAGGGCTCAAGAAGGGTGTGGAATTCAGTGTATCCATGGGCTGACCCCAGGGCCGCC
Source organism: Chelonoidis abingdonii (assembly GCF_003597395.2). Taxonomy (NCBI): domain Eukaryota; kingdom Metazoa; phylum Chordata; order Testudines; family Testudinidae; genus Chelonoidis; species Chelonoidis abingdonii. Next base: position 20,646,564 of record NC_133782.1, on the reverse strand, counting down.
CAGAGGATTCCGGGGGCCTGGGGTCTTCGGCAACGGGGGTTCCCTCTTCGGCGGTAATTTGGCAGCGGGGGGCTCCCGCTGCGGGTCTTCGGGGCACTTCGGCAGTGGGTTCCAGAATGGAAGGGCCCCCCGCCGCTGAATTACCGCCAAAGACCTGGCCGCACTTCGGCGGTGGGGGGATCCTTCCGCCACGGAGCAGAAGGACCCCCCACTAGCGAAGACTGGGAGCAGAAGAAGCTCCGGGGGCCCGAGCCCCACAAGAGTTTTCCGGGGCCCCCGGAGCAAGTGAAGGACCTCACTCCAGGGGCCCCAAAAAACCCTCGTGGGGGCCCCTGCGGGGCCAAGGGCCTGGGGCAAATTGCCCCACTTGCCCCCCCCCCCTCCCGGGCAGCTCTGGCTGACCCATCCCTACCTGGGCTCATTTCTCTCCCAATCTCTGTTTTCCTGTGAGTAAGGGGAGAAATTATTTTCTTAACTAAACAAGTTCTTCCAGAAATCTGTCCCCCGATCTGTCTCTCTGTCTAGCAATGCTAAGATACCATGGCAAGAGGCATTATATAAAAGCCTAAGATAGATATGTACCATGATAGTCATACTGTTCTCCTGATCGTGGTATCTGAGTACCTAATAAATAGACTTGGCAGAATTCAATTTCTGTATAATTTTGACGGCTAATATTGATGTTTATTTTTAAGCATTATTTTCAATGTTTATCTATTTACATTTTCACAGCTGCAGACAATTAAGGAGGGGTCAGCCAATAATATTTAGTGATAGTAGATATTCAAAAAATAAAGCTTTATAACCATTAAAATACAAATTGTCAACATCACATGTAAACATCCTAATAGGACAGTGAATGACATTGCCATTAGCCTGAGGGGTGGATTTCAATCAACAATCCCCTCACACAATACCAGGCTGTTCACACTGTGGCATTTTTCTGTTACAGAGAAACCTGGGACCTGCCCACCAGATTACATAAGATGCATACGGGCAGAACCTAATGAGTGTACCATGGATGATGAGTGCAGAGGAAATCTGAAGTGCTGTCATTTCGCTTGCGCCATGCGCTGTGTGCGCCCAGTAAGAAGTACGAGATACAGCTAATCAGAGTGTATGGTCTCATGCAGGGGGAATGTCTCTCTCCTCTGCTTCTCCTCCGCCACCACCCCGCCCCATGCACCAGGAGCTGTCTCCAGGATTCAGAGCCATCTTGGGTGCAGGGCCGGCTTTAGGCCTAGTCCACCAATTCCCCCTAATCGGGCCCCGCGCCGAAGGGTTCCCCGGGCCCAGTGAGAATCCCTTCCCTGGCTAGAGGCACCTTTTTAATTTTTACTCACCTGGCAAAGCTCTGGGTCTTCAGCGGCAGGTCCTTCGCTTGCTCTGGGTCTTCAGCAGCAGGTCCTTCAGTGCCGCCGAAGACCTGGAGAAAGTGAAGGACCAGCCGCCGAAGTACCGCCGAAGACTCGGAGCACTGCCCGGTGAGCACAAGCCCCACGTGTTTTTTTACGTTTTTTTTTTTTTTTTAAGTCATCCCTGCCAAGGCCCCATTGAAACTGTTTGAATTGGGCCCCACACTTCCTAAAGTCAGCCCTGCTTGGGTGGGCGCCTTTAGGGCCTTCAGTGGACAGAAAAATCCCTGTGGAGCCCTTAGTAAGAATTCAGCTGGTCACCTCATCCAGAGGCCTTGGTGGGAACCAAACACTGAATGAGAGGCGCTCTCTGGATTGGGTGGGGTTATAAGCAGCAATTAGAAGATTCTCCCGGAGCAGTGGAGGATACAGCAGGACAAAACCAACCCAAGATAATAGTGTCAACCTCCTAAGGATGCAGCTGTGTCTCTGTCACTGGAATGGGAGTTTATGGGTGGTGTTGATTTAAATAACTCCCCCTGGTACCTGGAGGCAGGGGTTAAATGTGTGTGCAGGGGGCTGACTCCAGTCCTGCCTGGACTCATCTTTCTCCAGTCCCCTCATCTCAAGGCGGCAGGTCTCCAGTCGCAGGACTGCTCAGCACTCGGGTCCAACAGGGCTTGGCTCTCTGCTGACCATTCAATGATCACTGTTTAGCTGTATTAACGCAGCAAGAAAGTATGATCCTGATGGGTTTCTGCACCACTACAAAGAGGCCTAGCACCCATGGAAAACTGATGTTTGAAATGCTTCAGGATCATGCTAATATCAGGCTGGTGCAGAAAGGACCAAACAGTGGAGACCATTCTCCCAGGCTGCTGTTGAGTAATGTGAAAACTCCCCTTGCAGCTTGGAAGGGTTTGGGAGTTTTATTTTTCTTGCCTAAGAATGGTCAGGACAGACACATGAACCTGACTGTGAAATAAACAAGGAAAGAGCAGAATGCTGGCAGGCCCCCAAGTACCTTCCTCCCCTGCCCAGCCCCACCCCTGAGAGCATTTAAATCCCAGCTGGCTCAGCTTGAGGCATTCAGACCCAGCTGTCTGCCAGCACCATGCAGTCAGTTGGCGTCCTCCTCCTCGTGGGGCTCCTCACCCTCTGAATGGAGCTGCCGGCTGCCTTCGAGGAGAAGTGAGGTTAGTACAAAGAGTAGCTGTCTCCAGGCCTGGCCCGGGGCAGAGAGAAGCAGGCTCCAATCCCACTGGAGGGCAGAGAGCAGGGGCTCCACAGGGGTCCTTGTATTGTATTGGGACATCTTCAGCTGCTGCCCCGGAGAGGTCACATTTGGAAACTTACAGGTCAATAATTTTCCTTAGTTGCAGCCTTTGTGCCCAAAGGAGTGGGGCTTGATTTGCCAATCAGGTTTAAGGACAGATTTTTAACCCTTGAGCTGCACCCAATGTTCTGGTTTCACAATTGCTTTTTAGACCAAGAAAAAGAGCAGCCCCTTTGTCTTTGCTGTGACCCCTGAGCCCAACTCAATCCATGGAGACAGATATGAAAACTCCCTGTTCTGTGGCATCTAGTCTAAACTGACAGTGGTGGATTATGTGTAACTCCCCTGAGTAGCAGGGGTCTGGAATTCAGTGTGTCCATGGGCTGCTGACCCATCCCTGCCTGGGCTCAATTTCTCTCCCAATCTCGGTTTTCCAGTGAGAAGGGATAGAAATTATTTTCTTAACTAAAGAAGTTCTCCCAGAAATCTTTGCCCATTTGTCTGTCTCCTCTGAGTCTCTATCGAACAATGCTAAGGTATCATGGCGAGAGGCACTATAGAAAAACTTGGGATAGATCTCTACCCTGATAGTCATACTCACCATCGTATCGGAACAAACAGTAATTAGGGGTGGCAGAATTCAATTTTCTTTTTGTGTAATATTGACAGATAATGTTTGTTTATTTTGAAGGGTTTTTTTCCCCAATTTTTATCTATTTACCTTTTGACAGTTGTGGAAAATTATGGTGGGCGGGTGGACCAATAATTACTTAATGATAGAAAACTTTCAAAAAATTAAAGCTTCGTAACCATTAAAACACAAATTGTCAACACCCATATGTAAAAATATCCAGGGTAAATATCCTTCAATCAAACTCTAATCTGCTCTCAAGCTCTCATTTTTCTGACTTTGCCCATCCATAAATTGCAACTATTGATGGAAATATTTTTTGTTGGTTTGTGTGTGTACAGTAAAATCAGAGTTTACTGATATTTACCAATAAAATATGAATCCTCCAACCGTGCTAACAAACACATATATATCCAAACAGATGTTTTACATATACACTGAGATACTAGATTTTGGGCTGACAGGTATCTTTTGTTTTTCAATGGGAAACCCCATGTCAAACAGATGAGTCCTGGCTTTTGTCCTGAGGTTGCAGGCATTGTGGTTATGCATTAGCTCTTGGGGGAGGGGATTCTACTGCCATGAGCTGGCCACTGAAACTCTTATTAGTCTCATCTTTATTGCTCAAAATCATCCCTGAGGATTGACTGCAGCTTGTGCGTTAGCTTTTGGCCATGGAAGGAACATTGGTAACAGAAAGCCCAGACCATGGAGAGCCCTGAAGATCAAGACCAGGACCTCAGATGAGGACTTGGAGAAGAAGCTGCTAGGAGGAGCGCTCATGATTAATTCCCTTTTTTCGTCCATCAGAAAGGACCTGGATCACAATGGCCCTCACAGGCCACTGTTGCAGACTGGACATGGTAGAATAGCCCTGTATGCTGACCAGTAGCTGTTGTTAAAGTCTTAAATTTTGATCCTGATAGGGCAGTGAATAACATTGCCACTAGCCTGCCAGGTGACACTGCTGGGTGGATTTCAATCACTTATCGTCTCACACAATACTAGGTTGTTCATACTGTGGCATTTTTCTGTCACAGTGAAAGATGGGACCTGCCCACCAGGGTACACAAGGTGTGTTAGGGCAGAACCTGACAAATGTGCCAGGGATGCTGATTGCAAAGGAAAAAAGAAATGCTATTAGTCCTGTTGTGCCATGCGCTATGTGAAGCCAGCACAAGGTATGTAACACAGTTAATGCAGAGCACATGGTATCATGCAGAAGGAATCTGTCCCCAATCCCAGTGAGCCCTGGATTCAGAGCGATCTTGGGCAGGTGCCTTTGGGGAGTTCAACAGACAGAAAAATCCCTGTAGAGCTCAGTGTAGGAATTCCACCAGGCGACAGCTGGTCACCCCCTCTAGAGACATTGGTGAGACCCAGACGCTGAGTGAGAAGACATGTCTGGATTGTGTGGGGTTATAAGCAGCAGTTGGAAGCTGCTCCTGGAGCAGCAAAGGGTACAGCTGGACACACCCAACCCCTGAGAAGACAGTTTCAACCTCATAAGGATGCAGCTGTGTCTCTGTCAGTGCAGTGGGAGTTCATGAGTGGTGTAGAATTAAATAACTCCTTGGAGGGTGGGTTAAATGTGTGCGCAGGGGGCTGACTCCAGTCTTGCCTGGCCTTAACTTTCTCCATTCCCCTCATCTCAAAGTGACGGGTCTTCTGTCACTGAACTGCTTAGAACTCAGGGCCCCTATTCTGGACTTCATCTTAGCTAAGTATAGCTCATCAGATGAGGAGGATGGAATAGGGGTGGGTTTCTGCCACCTTAGTCTCTCCCGGATTCTAAAGGCAGAGGAGTGGGCCCAGCATATTCAAGATATGCCCGTAACGAGCCATCTGTCAGCTGCACAGGGCAGGGAGGAATAGCATTCAATTCACCTGTCCATTCTCCAGCCACTCTTAGGCCAGCAGCTGCGAAGAGGACTCCATAAAGCCATTCCTCTGGCCCTGTACCAGAGGAGAAATTGCCCAGTGGGGAGAACACAGGGTTCATGGCCCCCATACACCCACAGACCTGGCACAGACGGCCTTCAGTGAGGCCAGAACAAAGGCCAGGTTGTTTTATCAGAGTCAGATCAAGTAGCAAGGAACATTACTGATCATAGGGGAGTGCCTTCCCATGAAAAGGGAATTGCAGCTCTGGGCTGCAGACACAGCACTGCACTGATCAGAGCTCATGCCCAGGGTCAGAACATGCTGCTTTAGCTGTGAAGGACTTGGGTCCTTGGCTTCCCCAGCACTCGTCATGCTGGGACGCTGGGGACAAGCTGAGGCTAAATCTGAACCTGATTAGATTTCAAATCCAATGGCCTCTCAGTCTTCTTAGACGCACCCTTTATACCATAACACCATATAGGGGCCAGCTGGGAGGAGGCAGCAGAGCTAGTAGTGCCAGACACAAGGAAGAAGAGACAAGCATGAGAGAGGGAGTGGGAGGGCCCTGCCAGGAGGGGAATGGGGAGATCCTCTCCCACTGTGAATTCTGTAATAGTGGGATCCTGAGGAGGCATGCAGCAGACCTGGCTTGTGGGCAGGGCTCATTCGTTATAAACTCAGCTCTCCAGCGTGTACATAATCAGGTAGAGCCAGCCAGACCTCCTGGGCCCAGCGCCTAGGCTGTCACCTGCCATGTACGTTACAGAGGCTGGCAGGGTATGGCTGCACCTAATGGGATGCACTGAAAACATGCTCATCCCTGTACAAGACACAGTTCTGTAAGCACAGAGCCTAGGAGAGCCGTGTACCCCAAGCCAGGCCCGTAGTTGGGCCCTCCTGTTTTTCTGCAAAGCCTGGCAAGGGGAGTTCAGTTTGTACAGTGCAAGATTTTCTCATGGAGCCTCTGATCACTTTTTATTTTTCCAGCATCATTCCCTGCTCCATGGATAGGCTGAGGGCGTCCCGAAGCCAGCGCTGACCCAGATCCCTGTGTCTTGGACTCTCCAGATCCCTGCAGGCTTTATACTGGGGCTCAAAGGGAGCCTCTGGCACAGTTACAAATAAACTTGTTTATGCCTCAGCTTTGCCATTGGGGATTCCTGAGTCTCACTGTCTCTCCTTCAGTTCTCTATTGAGCAATCTATTAATAGTGAGTTAAGGAATGTCAGGAGCCGGGGTGGGAGGCCAGGGGGTACATCAGGAAGTGAACGTGGTTGATTATTTAAGCTCCGGAGGCAGATATTGTAGAAACGGGGCCAAATGTTACCGGCAAAGAAAAATTTCCAGACATTATCTGTAGGCAGATCTCGCAAGGGGTGTGAGGTTCGAGGTTGGCCTGAGATCTAAACATTCCTGTTCCAAACATCTTCTAGTACCAGAGATGCATACGGACCCATTCAAAATCTAGAATCCACCAAACACAAAACCCATGAAACTGAGAGCTGTATCACTTGTGACATAACTCCAAAAACGAATACAAAATCACACACAGACAGACACCCCCCCCGCCCCCCCCGAAGTCTCTCAGCTGGCAGCTAGAAAGCAGCTCTGTGAGACATCCTGTGATCTTTCTCTCCCAGGGAACTTCACAGAAGAAGCTGGTTTTCTTCCTGGAGTACACAGAAGAGTTAAACAACTTGCTATGAAAGCCAAGTGCCCTCTGGAAGGGAGCTCTCCGTGCTGACTTTCCCCACATTTTTAGCACATTCCTGGCTTCCACAAGTTAAATACTGAACTGTGCATAGTCTGTAAAAGGCCAACTCCTGTTGTGCCCAGGGGCCTCGCACATCTCCATGGGGAGAACTGCAGAGCTCAGCAAAGCTCAGGAGAGCTGGAGCCCTGCACAATCCATAGTCACATATTGGTTTTTCTCCAGATTTCCTTTGCTCAGCAGAATCCTCCTTGAACTCTCCCACAATAGCAAAGGGTTGAAAATCTTCCTGAAATTGATCCTTCAGCCCATCACAAAGAGGCACCTTGCACAGACACATTCGCTACCCGCACAAGTCAGCCCCTGCTGGGTCCAAGACAGACCCCAACTGGCCTCCCCTGGGATTTAATGAAATGTGTGGCACGGCCCCCCGGCTCATGTGACATAAATAACCCTGAAGTCTCACACACAGTCAGGAGCAGAACCAACATCTGCTACCAGCCTTAGGTGTTTTCAACCAGGACACAACAACTGCTCCCCTGAAATGTCTGGATTAGGTGGGAACAACCCTGACTTCATCTCACAGGCCCTCCATCTGTGCCTACCCATTTGTGAGCGAAATAAAAGGTGCCTTGCTTAAAAACACAGAGAGAGAGTGAGTGCGCAACTGTGTTCGTGTTACCCTGAGTCAGTTAGAAAACGTTGAGGACTCCTTGTGGCCCCTTAGAGACTAACAAATTTATTTGGGTATAAGCTTTCATGGACTATAACCCACTTCATCAGATACATGGAGTAGAAAATACAGTAGGCAGGTATAAATACGAATGGCCTGTCCCAGAGACAGCAGCTTTGAGGGAGGGAACAGACGGCTTCTTGAGCCTTGTGGGGATTATTCACAGATGGTGCTAGCCACAAAGGGAGCGTGGGCTTTGCCTGCTGGGTGGGAGGCTCTGCCAGACCAGCTCCCATCTCTGCGGAGGTGTGGAGGTGGGAGGGGAGCTGTGATGCTTCACATACCTCAGCCAGGCCTCCCTGGGAATATTCCTCCCTGGCGCTCCATAGGGGAAGGATAGGAGGCACCTACAAACTGGATCACACTGGCACGGGCAGGAAATTGTAGCATCCGCTGTCAACATCTGCAGCAATGCACAGTACAGGCTATTTGGCCCCAGGGGGGAAGGTCTGATTTGCCAGTAGGGAAGGTGACGGATAATGCAGAGAAGGCAAGAGGCTCAGTTTCAGGAAGTTGCTCTCAGCTCTTTGGTTCAGCTGGTAAATCCAATCCTGCTTCACTTTAAGACAAACACACACAGAGCAGGAGTGAGAAAAGAGAAGCAAAAGGGGAGGAAAAGGCAGCTTTTGTCTGATGGCTGCAGGTGAGTTGCTGGAAGGTCATGGGCATAAGCATGTGGTATATGAGCCGGTTAACCACTCTCATGCACGGACTCCACTCGGAAAATGTGTGGCTAAAACTTACTGTTTTCCGCTGGCCAGTCTGTGCTGGTGACGCTTTTATTATGACCCAGCTGTTCGGTATGGCTGGTAGCTGGCTAAACTGAACGCAGCAGAGTGTTGCAAGGCTAGATTTGTCCTAGTGACTCAGCCAGGCGTGCATTAGGCAGCAGGCTGAAAGGGGAGACAGAGAGGAGTCAGGAAGAACTAGGTGGAGTTGTAGCTGTCACACCAGGGAGGTAGGAATAGACAACACCTTTGGTTCACACCTCAGGAGCTGCTCAGGATACAGGCAGAGAGATGGTCAGGTCATTTGGCTCCTCCTCCTCAGCTAGTCTGTTGAGGACACTTTTCAGACTCAGGAGAAAGGAGGCACGTCAGGCCCTGGGCCTCAGCCTGATAGTGACACTGGCTGATGTGCAGGGGTGGCTCTATGGTTTTTGCTGCCCCAATCATGGTAGTCAGGGACCCTTTGGCGATGTTTCTGTGGGAGGTCCACCAGTCATGCGGATTCGGTGGCGGTTCTGCGGTTGATCTGCCAGTTCCGTGCCTTTGGCGTACCTACCGCCAAAGACACAAGACCAGCGGATCTCCTGAAGAAACACTGCTAAAGGCTGCCTGACTGCCACCCTCATGATGACCGGTACACTGCTCCCCTGCCTCCCGGCTTACCACTCCAGGCATGCTCTTGCTGTGCTGGTGCCTGGAGCCGCCCATGTTGATGTGGAGAGGATGATACTGCCCACTGAATAAATTGCCAAGTGCTTCTTCAAAAGAAATGACTAGAAACCATGGCCACTTTCTCCCATGAAAATTATCCAGTCAAAACAATTTTCCAGTAGCCCAGATGTGGCCACATCCTCTCATCTTGAGAAGAGTCTGCTCTGCTGTTCTAACAATTAGGGAACCTCACCAGATTCCTTCAAAGGCCCTTTTCAGCCATTCTATCATCCACACATTCAGCTGGAGCGCAGTGTTCTGTTCCCACCCTCTTCCAGCCACCCCTTAAACTGCCCCTCTCTGCCCCCTACACAGAGGCTGGCAGAGTGAGTGGCAAGGGCTGGCTACACCATCTGAATTCCCCTCTGGATTTTTCTCCATTGGGGGAAGCCTCAGCTGCCCCTTTAGAGCAGCTTGCTGGCTGCTTTGCTCTGCCTCAATAGCTCTAAGTAGCTGGAAGAAGGGCCAAGGTTTTGGCTATAGGACTTGCTTAAGCTGAGGACTAACACGCCCCACAGGAAATCCATTCGTTTTCACATACCAGTGTCATCTCTGTTCGTCAGCAAACGCTCAGCTTGATTTGGACGGTCAAGGGACATACAGCAGGGAAGCACCGAGTAAGGTGTCATCAACAAACCATGTAAGTGCTCAGACTCAGAGATGGAATCACTTCTGTTACTATTACACTGCATACTCATCAGCTCGGCTGGTTGAGCCAGTTGTCCAGCTGCTACCGGGACAACTTTGCTACGGTAATTAAAATACAAACAAGGCAAAGCAGAGTTTAAAGAAGGCTGCATTTTGCACTCTATACCTGCAGGAATTATGTAGAGCAATTAAAAGCATGGTCCTGATTCTTCATGGCATTACTCCAGTTTTACACTGCTATGGTTTTGCTCACTTCATTGGAATCACACTGGGATAACATAGCAGAGAATCAGGCCAGTATGTTGTATTGGACCTTGAGAGATCAGTGGAGTAATTCACCATAAAAACATTTCTTCTACCATGGTCCACCTGCAAGGTTTCTGATCAAGCAACTGGTCCCTCACATTGCACCAACAGGTAAGTGTAGAGGAAAATTGATCCTCTTGATCAAAGCGAAGCCACATCTGGTTCATTTCCCAACATATCAGTGTCTGTTTCTTAAAGCTCTCACAGATTTTCTCTCTCATTTCTCCCTGTCATCTTGATGATAAACAGATTGTTCCCTCTCAGGAGAGCATGCGGGAAATCTTTAGGAAGAGGGAGAGACCATGTTAGCTTGTTCCTTTCCTTTTCCATTTTGTAAAACACTAAAGGGTAGAATTAATAAACACCTGAAAATATTAACCTATATAATTGCTTAAATAAATGTATATAATTATTGTGTACTCTCTTCGATGGCAAAAGATGCACCAAGTCTAGTCTTAGATGGCAATCAATATGTTGTAATGGTCATACCAACCAAGGAAAATGCAACTTTCCTTAGAAAATAACTGAAGTACAAGTGGAAAAGATGATTAAAATCTACAATTTAAATCAAAGCTTCCACTTGGTGATTTAAATCATGATTTAAATCACTTATTTAAATTGCCTCGATTTAAACCAATCCCTCCTGGGTGTCAGAGCTTGTCATGTTTCCACGCCATATTGTACACATTTTCTGGTCAGCCATGAACCCTACAATTTTTCAATTAATGTTCTTCCAGCATTTTTTCATGGTTTCATATTGTCACAGTTGCAAATATTCAGATGCTCAGCCAAATCAGAGAAAACTATCACAGCCCTGGACATAAATCTCTGATGCCGCCCAAATCTGCTCTCACCCATTGTGTGAGGTGCACTCTAGGGAAAAAGCCCAGATCGTTTCACCTGCATCAATCACCACCATGTCCAGTAGATCACAACCTCATAACTCCCTCTTAAGATGCTGCAAAGTGGAGAAAACATGGTGCAATGAAGGCCAGCTCTCTTCACCAAATCAGCCTGTCCTCAGCAATCCCCATGTCATGGTGTTCTCCTTGCTGTCAGACGAACTTCTGCAAGTTTATGATCCAGGACTTTCCTAGAATCCATATGCTGCCTGCCCTGGCAGTGCAGTGAGCATATTTCTTTTCCTTCAGCAGACAAAGGTGCATGTGCTGTCGGTTCCAAACCTCCACATTCTGAGCTCCTTCCATTCTTTAATGTGTTTGTTCTACAGATTCCAGACTGGCTCTTCAAGGCTCTAACAGGCCATTCCCACAACCAATGGTACGTTCATTTCATAGAAAATTTTGATATTTCAAAATCTGGTTTCATTCTGATTTGGATAGAAAAGCAAAAATTTCCCAATTCTGTCTGACAGGGAATGGAGCTCAATGCCAGGGCAATCGCCTGGTGGGCTGCCCCTGAGCCACAAACCCTGGAAGTTCAGCTTTTGAAAACTTCCTTTGTTCTGTTGCAACTGCACTGAAATCAAACTGTCACCACTAAGCGTTTCAATTTCAATGCATTGGCACATTCCAGCAACAAATGTTTTGCTGGTATTTTTCTGACTAGCTCCCCAGTATAGGCTTGGAACATTCACACCTTCAGCTGGACTCTGTGTTCAATGGGGTGAGCATGTAGCAAGCCAAGCACACAAATTCCTGTACACGCATTAGCTAATTAAGTCTCACTAGATGGCAGCACACACCAGGACACGTGCTTCTAGCGTGTAATTAGGCTTTTAAGGATAATATTTGTATTGGTAAATGTTAGTAAAAGGCAATTTCAATGTACACACACAAACTAATGAGGAAAAAAATCATCTATAATAATCAAAATATACAAATGGGCAAAGTAGGAGAAAATATTAAAGAAAGGTGATACAAAGGGTTTGATGTGTCAGTCGTTGGTCATCGGGGGAAACATACAGAGCATGGGGGGACGCTGGCAACTGGTTACGGTTCAGCATATAGTACACACAGCCTGTAATGTCCCCAATGCGGGGTTGTCAGGTGGTTTGGGTTCAAGATATGTAGGTCGGGCAGTGAGGGTACATCGCTCATAGAGTGGGCTACAACAGTCGTGGGTATGAGATATATCGGGGCCGGGTAATTGGGGACAGTGCGTGTGACTCCTACGTGTGGGTCCAGATTGGTAAGTATTCAGGACTCAGGTGGTTAATCAGCTGGTGTTTGGTAGGGGTGGTTAGTGAAGCGCCAGTCTTCCGTCGAGCTGTCCCCCTCGCTCCCCCGTTCGCGCGGGTGCGTTTGGAAGCTAACATCGCCGCCTTTATCTGTCATTATCCGGTATCGCGACCGGCGACTCAGCGCGGCAACGTGAGTGTTCGCATGGAGCCGTTTTTGACTTTTAAGGGTATTCTACTGTGTAGTATTTTGATCTCATTTGATGATGACAATTTGTGTTTTAATGAGTTCTAAGCTAACTCTGGATCTAGTTTTACTGTTCATTATCAATAACTATCGCTAACTCCTCATTGTGTGGAGTCCCCCATCTCATTTCCACAAACTCTGATAAATGTAACTTGCTAAAAATAGCAAAATGCTATAAAACTAATGGATATTATCAGTTCATATATATTATATATATAAATTTCCCTTCTCACCCCTATGGGTGGATTGTGTCTTCCGTCAACCTCGGTGTCCTCTACCAGAGGCTGGCGTTTTGAGGTTTCTGCGCAGTATTTAGTGTTCTAGCACTGCCACTCTTCTGGACAGAGAGCTCTGATGTTCTGGGTATCTGCTGGTAGCACTCACTGCTTAGGAGTACAGCCGCGAGTGCTCTTACACCATGGATTCACTTTTGGCCGTTCACTTTCCACATCGCTCTTAGTCCTCTTCAGCCCTCGAGTACTTCTCCAGCTTCTATATTGCCGTCTCCTGATGTTCTGTCCATTGCCTGCTTTATGATCGATCACCACTGCTGTTTCTGGTCTTGTCCTATTACCATGTCTGGTGATTTGGCAGTACTGCGCTGTCGTCTGGATGAAGTCCACAGATCTTAGCCTGCTATTTCCACAACCTTCTGTGGAATTCCCTTGGTCTTGGAGGATCTAGCATACGCTGTTGAGATGTTCCGACACAATGCCAGCCACTTGGTTGTGCCATTCAGTGATTGCTTGTTATGCCTGCATCTACATCCTGCCACTATTTGTTGGACTGTCTTGAGGCTTTCTGCACAGTCTGCACCTTGGGTTCCTTCTAGTGTGGTAGACCCTGCTTCAAATTGGATCTGGTGCTTCAGTAGCTGTTCCGGTGTGTGCTCATGATCGTGCCTCAGTAGCTGTCTTTTAGTCCAGCCCTTTCAGCCACTGGTAGGCGATTTCCAATGATCAGCCCCGGCACTATTGCGATGGTACATGCCTGCAGGGTCTTGTCTTGCCATGGCACTTCTTCTGTTGGTCTTCCTCCATGTCTGCTGCTGCCTGAGGCATCTCTCAGCAGCTCTCTTTGGGGGGCCATCTTATGATGTACTCCTGGATGTGTCCGGGTTTCATCCGGACAGAAATGGCTTTGCGCTCGCCAAGGCCCGCCCGCCTTCTTTCCAGCTGGTATACAGTTCTCTGGTGTGTGGACTTGGGTGGAACGCCGTGCATTGTAGAGAGCTTTCCGGGGTCTTACACATCAGCAAGCCTCCTGTCCTCCTTTTGGCCAGCTCGTTACTCTAGGCGAGGGTATCTGATGACTGACAGGGCGTATCCGTTGATGGCATTGCGATCTTTTTCTTCCGCAGCTGACTGGCTTTAGGCCTGTCTTATCTTTGTGATTACTTGATGTTGTGTCTTCCTGCCTCTTCATAGTATCTTGTTTCATGTACTGTTGGGACTCCAAAGGACTTGTAGCTCGGTTCTGTATGTCTGCTATGTGGCCCGTCGGTATTCCACCCCATCAGGTCTGACTACATTCCTCTGTTTCACTACATCCTGCCACACTTTGCCAGTCGAATTGATCCGATATCCTTTGTAGTCCGGTCAGGTGGATTTAGCAAGTCAAATGTCTCGTTTCATTTACTTAGCATACAGCTGATGTATCCATGGTAGAGGAGGTGGTGATGGTAGTTCCACTTCTGAACGACCGTATCGTCCTTGTGATTTATTGGTGAGGGGGGTTTAAGGCTATTGCAGAAACGAGCGCGGGACGTGCTATCACTGGGTGATTATGCCCACTTGATGGCACTTGTTGAAGCTGGCTTGATTGACTTCTGTGTTGGATCTTACATTGTCCTTGAGTTTTGAGGGAGCGGTCCTTATGTCCTGTTGACTTTTGTATAGCGCCAGACATTCCGTCCGGTTGTGAAAGCATTGGTTCGTAGGCTTTCCTGCTGTCAAATCAGGCTGTGCTCAGATGTCTGTCTAGACCTTGGTCTTGGCGATGCTCTATCTATGAGCAATGGATGTTTTTATGATAAAATATATATAAGCAAATGAAATAATCATCAATGGAGCGTAAGAAGTATACCAGAGGGCACATAGCAGACATACAGACACACGACAAGTACTTGGGCATCCCAAGTAAGGGATACCACGATGAGGAAGCAGGAAAGACTCGCAACATCCATGTATCACCAAGGATGAGACGGCCTGAGAGCCACGGTCAGTGGGAAGAACAAGATCCAAGCTCAACATATACGCCCTGCTGGTCATTTTTCAGATACCCTGCCTATAGTGAGGTTGGCCACGGAGACATGGAGGCTGCTGATGATGAACGCACCCGAAGCTCCTCACAATGGCACGGAGGTTTCCACCCTCAAGTCCAACACCAGAGGACTGTCTATACAGCCGGATAGAGGCGGGGGTTGGTGAGCGTCAAGCACTGTCTGGATGAAACCCGGAACATCCAGGGTACGATCAGTTAGATGGCCCCCAAGATTTGACTGCTGAGAGAATGCCTGAGGCAGCCGCAGACATAGGGAGCAAGCAGAGAAGAGCGGATGGCAATGACAAGACCCTGCATGGGATGTACCATCGCAGAATAGCTTGAGGTGTGCTGACGTTGGGAAATCCGTACCATGGCTGGAAAGGCTGGGACTAAAAGACAGCACTGAGCACTGATCATAGCAGCACAGGAAGGCACTGGAGCACAGCATCCTAACATTGTAAGCAGGGGTTCTACCACACGAGGGAGGACCAAGGTGCGGACTGTGCAGAAGAGGCGCAGGAGACGTCAACACATAGTGAGGATTGGTGAGATGAGGCAGGAACAGCATACACTGACGGCACAACCAAGTGGTGGATTGTGTACAGGAAATCTGCAACGCGTATGGGGCTAGACCTCCGCACCAGATGGGAGATTCCACAGAAGGTTGGAGGAATAGCAGGGCTAAGATTTCTGTGATTCCCATGATCGCGGGAACGGAGGTACATGGCATCAACAGACATCGTGGTAATAGACCAAGGACCAGAAGCAGCAGTGTGTATGATATAGCGAGTGCAGTTGACAGCAACTAGGAAGAATTGTGAGAGAAGGCTTGGAGAAGTACAGGGCCTGAAAGAGCGGAACTAGAGGGATGTGGAAGTGGAGGCCAAAGTTTGATTCAGGTGGTGGTAGGAGCCTCGGGGCTGTGATCCTAGCTGGTTGAGTGGCTCAGCAGAATCAGGAAAAAACAGTCGAGCTCTCTGTCCAGAAGAGTGCAGTGCTAGGAACAGCTAAGATACTGCGCAGAACCCTCAAACTCCCAGGCCTCTGGTAGAGGATCCGAGCTTGAGGAAGACACATACCACCCATAGGGGTGAGAAGGGAATTTTTTTTTTTTATAAATTGAATTCCACCAACCCTACTTTTAAATACCAAAGGGTATGACAGCCATAGGCTGCAGGCAGAGATCACTGCACTGACCACAGCTGATGGTTAGGGAACAAAAGTGTCACTCTATCTGGATATCTGGTATGATGGATTCCTTCCCGTGCTGCCACCTGGAATTGGGGTACCACTGAGCCCCCTGATCCACCAGCCTGGACTCCTTTTTACACTGCACTGCTGTGACAAGCTACAAAATCTTCCAGCCTGCACTTTCCCCAGCATAATACCAGTAGGGACACACGCAGCTGCAGTTAGAAGCAGGATCTCTGACCAGCCCCTGCATGGGAAAGCTATTCTCAGCTCCTTAGGCACGTACACCCTCTGGAGTATAAACCCAAAATTATACTGTCTTGTGCTGCACAGGGAACTGTACAGTATAAGCTCATAAAATCACCTCCTCCCCCCAATTTGGAAAGGAATATGCAACAGCCTTTTGCCCCTGAGTTATTATTCCCATACACAGGTTTACATAAAGCAATGATAAGTTTATTATCTATAAAAGATAGATTTTAAGTGATTATAAGTCATAGCAAAGTTAGCTGATTAAAGTAGATTACCTAGCAAAGAAACAAAACTGGAGACTAAACTTAATATACTAAATAGATTGGATATGAATAGCAGATTCTCACCCCTAACAGATGATACAAGCAGGCTGTAGATTCTTAAGGGCCAAGCTGCACTTGCTTACAGGTTGGAATTCCCAGGTGTTCCATTCATAGGCTAAAAATCTCTTTTGCCTGGGTCCAGCACTTCCCCCAGTTTAGTCTTTGTTCCTCAGGTGTTTCCTGGAGTCTTCTTGTGAGGGGAGTGAAGAACACCAGATGCCATCACTCCCTGCCTTATACAGCTTTGCATAAGGTGGGAAACCTTTGTTTCAAAGCTTGGTCCCCAGACTTGTCTGTTGAAAAACACTGACATCCCAAGATGGAGTCTAGAGACATATAGTCTCATCACATGTCCTTGTAGAGTCATAGCAGCTATCACTAACAAGCTGTTTGGAGTGTTCACAGGAAGGCTTCCCAGATGGGAAATAAGCTTCTCCTAAGGCCTATTATTTTTCCCTAATGGCCATTCCCAATCCACTATCTAGAACAAAAACGTCTTGTTTAATGGGCATTACCCAGGTGTAACTACATTTGAAATACAGATACATAGTCAATACTCATAACTTCATGATACATGCACACAAATAGGATAATCATATTCAGCAAATCATAAGCTTTTCAATGACACCTCACATGACTTATCTTACAAAAAACACATCATAACTATGTCATAATCACATCATCATCATATTACTATGAAGAATACGCAGTGCAGTGTCACACATGGCACCTTCCTTTCACAGTTCCCCAAGCCATTGTTACACTGGGATACCATGGACAGGCTGGTGCTGAATCTGAAATGGCCCATTCACATTGTTCCAAGCACAGAGATCAGCTCCAGGCTGACATGGACCTGGAGTGTTTGCGAAACGTGGTGTACAGTGGAGGCTGTTAGCAGGATTTGTTGTGTCTAAACCATCCAAGACAGGTGCTATCCGGCCTCCTTTTGAAAACCTCCAGTGAAGGAACTTCCACGGCCTCCCTCAGCAGTCTGTTCCATTGTCCTACTGGTCTATCAGCTAGGAATTTTTTCCTGAGATTTAATCTAAATCTGCTATGCTGTAGTTTGTCACTCACCTCTGGATCCTTTCCAGTTTTTCTACATTCTTTCTATTAGGGCTGTCAAGCGATTAAAAAATTAATTGTGATTAATCGCTCTGTTAAACAATAATAGAATACCATTTATTTAAATATTTTTGGCTGTTTTCTACATTTTCAAATATATTGATTTCAGTTAGAACACAGAACACAAAGTGCTCATTTTATATTTATTTTTAACACAAATATATGCACTGTAAAAAACAAATAGGTGTTTTTCAATTCACCTAATACAAGTACTACAGTGCAATCTCTTTATCATGAACGTTGAACTTACAAATGTAGAGTTATGTACAAAAAATAATTGCACTCAAAACTTTAGAGCCTACAAATTCACTCAGTCCTACTTCTTGTTCAGCCAATTGCTCAGACAAACAAGTTTATTTACATTTGCAGGAGATAATGCTACCCGCTTCTTGTTTATAATGTCACTTGAAAATGAGAACAGGCGTTCACATGGCACTTTTGTAGCTTGCATCGCAAGATATTTACGTGCCAGATATGCTAAAGATTCATATGTCCCTTCTTGCTTCAACCACCACTCCAGAGGACATACTTCCATGCTGATGACGGGTTCTGCTCGATAATGATCCAAAGCAGTGCAGACCTATGCATGTTCATTTTCATCATCTGAGTCAGATACTATCAACAAGGTTCATTTTCTTTTTTTGTGGTTCGGATTCTGTAGTTTCCACATTGGACTGTTGCTCTTTTAAGACTTCTGAAAACATGCTCTACACCTCATTCCTTTCGGATTTTGGAAGGCACCTCAGATACTTAAAGGGCTGGTCTACACTACGGGGGGAAATCGATCTTAGATACGCAACTTCAGCTACGTGAATAACGTAGCTGAAGTCGAATATCTAAGATCGGATTACTCACCCATCCTCACTGCGCGGATCTATTTGTCCGCGGCTCCCCCTTGTCATTCCGGCAACTCCGGTTGGGGTTGGTTGGGAGTTCCCGGAACGATATAAGCGCGCTCAGGATCGATATAGATAATTCAATCTCAGATTGAGACGCGATACGATCCCCAGCAATCGATTGTTAAACCTGCCGTACTGCGGGTAGTCAAACGTAGCCTTAAACCTTGGGTTTAGTGCGTAGACTTAACTAGAAATCCATGTACCTTCTTTGGCATTTGTCAAATCTGCGCATGATAGTGTTCTTTAAAACGACAACACTAAGCTGTGTTTGTCTCCGAATTGTGAATGACACAAATATTGGCAGACATGTGCGGTAAAACAGGAGCAGGGAGATATTACAATTGTCACCCAAGGAGTTCAGTTCCACCAAATTTCACTCAGTTAATGCATGATTTTTTAATGAGCTCAATCAGCATGGAAATGCATGGGCTCTTGATATGGTGGCCAACTGCATTTGAAGGGGACATCTGAGATGTTGCATATCACTGGCATGTTAAATGAACCTAGGCAATTGCCATCGTGCCACGCAAACACTTGTTCTCATTTTCAGGGGACATTGGAAATAAGAAACAGGCAGCAGTGTCTCCCGTAAATGTAAACAAACTTGTTTGTCTTAGTGATTGTCTGAACAAGAAGTAGGACTGAGTGGCCTTGTAGGCTCTGAAGTTTTAAATAACTGCACTCAAAAACAAAATGTAACAAAAAAACTACATTTGTAAGTTGCATTTTCATGATAGAGATTGCTCTACAGTATGTGTGACAGGGCAAACTAATGCCCATGGGCCGGATCTGAACATTCATGGCCCTCCATACAATTTCTATTCACCAATTTGGCCCTCAGGCCAAAAAGTTTGCCCACCCCTGTTGTATGAGGTGAATTGAAAAATATTATTTCTTTTATCATTTTTACAATGCAAATATTTGTAATAAAGAATATAAAGTGAGCACTATACACTTTGTATTCTGTGCTGTAAATTGACAGCAAATATTTGAAAATGTAGAAAAACATACAAAATATTTAATAAATTTCAATTGGTATTCTATTGTTAACAATGGGATTAAAACTGTGATTAATTGCGATTAATTTTTTTTAGTTAATCACAAGTTACCTGCGATTAATTGACAGCCCTACTTTCTATACATTGGTGACCAAAACTGGACACAGTGCTCCAGCTGAGGCCTAATCACCACGGAGTAGAGCAGTGCTATCACCTCACAGGACTTGCGTGCTATGCTTCTGTTAATGCAACCCAAAATTGCATTTGCTTTTCTGTAGCAGCATCACATTGTTGACTCATGTTGAGGTTGTGACCCACCACAACTCCCAGATCCTTCTCAGCAGTGCTGCTGCCAAGCCAGTTGTCCCCAATTCTGTACTTTTGCGTTTTGTTTTTCTTCCCTATGTGTCGCACCTTACATTTGTCTTTGTTGAATCTCATTTTGTTGTCCATTGCCCGGTTTTCTAATATATAAAGAGCCCTTTGAGCTTTAGCACTATCCTCCAAAGTGTTTGCAACCCCTTCTAGCTTTGTGTCATCTGCAAATTTGATCAGCATGTCTCTATTCATACATCCAGGTCATTAATAAAGATGTTAAGTAACACCAGACCCAGAACTGAACTCTGTGGAATCCCACTTAAGACCTCCCTCCAATCTGACATCATTCCATTAATAGTTACTCTTTGTTTGTAGTTGTTTAACCCATTAGGTAGCCATTTAATGGTAGTTCTGCTGAGTCCACATTTCCCTAGATTACTTATCAGAATGCCACATGGGACTGTGTCCATGTCCCTTTATTTCCACCAGTCTCACACGTTGTCTCTCAGGGGGGTTGCCCTGCAGACTCAGACCCTGCCCAGACAGCACAGCGAGGCTATGGGATGGCCTGGTACTCGAGTTCCCCTGAACAACATCACCCAGAGCCCCAATGGGATGTGGCAATGGGACTTTTCCCTCCTGCTCTTATTGCCTGGGAAGGTGTGGATTGGGGAGAGCAGAATCTTTAGCTTGGGACAGGTAATCTCTGCTCATTCTGTGCCTGACACCATACAATGCGGTTTAACTACAGTCTTGCTCAGTTATAAACAAACTTGTTCCTGCAGAAGCTCTTGTTCTTCCTCTCTTCTTGGCCAACCTTGCGGCTTCCTCAATTGCTTCAATAGCAATGTGAGAGTCTGGGCTCAATGGGGGTTCTCTTTGTTTGACTGTTTGCACAATTGCTGGTGTTTTCTCAGTGGGGTGGATCTGGCAGGGGTTCCTGGACAGGAGAATTTATAAGGCACTCTGTTTCTTCCTGCCAAAACATTAACAGCATTTGGGACGTGGGGGGTTCTGGTGCCAGGGATTGGATTGTGCTTGTCACAAATCTTCTGTTGCACAGTCTTTTAAAGGAAAAAATCTTCACTAGAAAGTCTTTTAAATGGCACCAGATGCCCTTTTTGGGCGAGAGAGAGGGTGAGTTACCAGCATGGCTCTCAGCTCTCGGGTACTGTTCTGCAATTTTCTCTTAAGACAAGAGCACACAAAGGAGTTGAGAGCCAGGCAAAGCAAAGGAGAGGAACATGCAGCTGATGTCTCCGATATCTGCAGTGCAGTCAATTAAACCTGGCAGCTAAGCCCAACTCTTACTAGACAGATCCCAAAAAGATAAAGACAAAGAGTCTAGAAGGGGGTGGAAACTGCCCCAAACAGAGGGACCATCTGAACCATAGGATCACATCACAACTCAAGCGATTATCAGGACACAGCTATGGGGAGGGTGATATCATTTAGCTCCTGCTCCTCTCCAGAACAGGTCACAACATCTTCCAGGATGAAGGAGGAAAAAGGGCCCCATGTTGGGCTTGTCAATCCCTGGGTCCCAACATGTGGCAGCCGTGACCAGGATGGCAAGGCTGTGTGACGAGGTGGGTGTGACACTGCCCAAAATCCCCTGCCAAGTGCTCCCGAGAAAAGGACTATCCAAAAGCAGGGGCAACCATTTCTCATCAAAAGTGCCCAATCTAAACATGACCTGCATTAGAGAGGAGCATCTGCTAATGGCTGGTCTCCGTTAGAGGTTAATGAGCAGACTACAACTTGTAGGTAAAGGAGATAATCCTTTAGCTCAAGCAGTCAAAGCTCATGCAAAATTCAAACCCTATGGACAGCCAGTGAGATTCCTACTTCCAAATGATTTTCCCGGGGCCCACTTCCTTCTCAACGTGGGAAGACCCTACTCTGCTGCTCTAACACTTGGGTAGCCTCACCAAAAGCCTTAAACGGCCCTGCCCAGCCATTCCATCACTCCATACAAATGCTGCTCCGACCAGTTCTTTAACTCCACTCCGTGGTTCCCTCCTGACATGTTTCTAAATTATTATGACATTCCCACCACCTTTCACCTGCTTCAAACAATTCAGCTGAGGGGAGAGCTCAACCCGACAGCACCCAGCTATTCACAGAAAAGCAGCAACACAAATTAAACACCATGAGAAATAACAGCTCCCTGAGCTTGCGAGAACTACAGGCGTCATAGCTGGCAGCTCCTAGGCTTCAAGCTGTAGAATCTGGTTCAGCTAATTACTCACATACTCCCCTCCGTGAACCATTTCATTCCAATGTATTGTTTAGTGGCATTTTAAGCCATGGCCCGTTGCACAGGCCTCTGGGTGCAAACACAAATCAGTAACAAACTGCCCCAAACCAACAGCAGCAGAAAATCGGCTGAGCGCTTTTTGGGCACACGGCCCTATTCCAAAGGCCTCAGAAACACTAATCCCAACCCATCACACAGGTACAGAGAGTCTTCCATACAGCCCTGCCTGGCTAACCTGATTGCTGCCAGGCAGTGCAGGCTACCTCAGGCAGTGAGAAACTGACAAAGGAAGAAAGTTCCAGTGACCCTGTTGCTCCCAGGTCTGTTCCATCCCCAGCCATCCCCAGGATTTCCCCAGCATCCGGGGCTGCTGCAAGGCTGGCTCTGCCACTGATGGCGTTGCCTCTTGTGCTGGGGGAGTTCCCTGTGGGGAGCTTTGCACAAAGGGGCCACTGGGCAACCATGAATTGGGCCCAACAGTGCTTGGCTCTCTGCCAGTCAGTAAGAGCTCAGCTTTAGTAACTCAGCAAGGAAATACCAGGCTGATGGTTCTTAGCGACACCAAACAGGGGCCCCGCGCCTAGGGAAAACTGCTGCTTCAAATGCTTCAGGATCATGCTAATGTCAGGCTGGCGCAGAAAGGGCCAAAGGGCGTAGGCCATTCTTCCAGGCTGCTGTGGAGCAATGTAAAGACTCCCTTTGCAGCATGGCAGGGCTTTGGGTTTTTTTAATTATTTCTTCCCCAGGAATGGTCAGGACAGACATGTGAACCTGATTGTGGAATGAACAAAGAAAGGGCAGGATGCTGGCAGGCCCCCAAGCACTTCCCCCTCCCCTCATCCCCACCCCGGGGAGAGTTTAAATCCCAGCTGGCTCAGCTTGGGGCTTTCAGACCCAGTTCTCTGGCAGCACCATGAAGTCAGTGGGCATCCTCCTCCTCCTCGTGGGGCTCCTCACCTTCTGGATGGAGCTGCCAGCTGCCACAGTGCAGAAGCAAGGTTAGTATAGACAGTAGCTGTCTCCAGGCCTGGCCCGGGGCAGAGGGCAGCAGGCTCCAATCCTACCAGAAAGCAGAGCAGGAGCTCCACAGGGGTCCTTGTACTGTGACCCTTCCAGGGCCGCAGCTGAAGATGTCCTATTTGGAAACTTACTGTGCAATTCTTTGCCTTATTTGCAGCCTTTGTGCCCAAAACATTGAGGCCTGATCTGCCAGTCAGGCTTAAGGACAGATTTTAACTCTTTGATGGCTGTACCCAATGTTCTGGTTTCATAATTGCTTTTTAGACCAAGCAAGGGAGCAGCCTCTTTGTCTTTGCTGTGACCCCTGAACACTGCTCAATCCATGGGGGCAGAAATGAAAACTCCTTGTTCTGTGGCATTTAGACTAAACTGACAGTGATGGATTATGTGTAACTCCCCTCAGTAGCAAGGGTCTGGAATTCAGTGTGTCCATGGGCTGCTGACCCATCCCTGCCTGGGCTCATTTCTCTCCCAATCTCGGTTTTCCAGTGAGAAGGGGTAGAAATTATTTTCTTAACTAAAGAAGTTCTCCCAGAAATCTTTCCCCATCTGTCTGTCTCCTCTGTGTCTCTACTGAACAATGCTAAGGTACCATGGCGAGAGGCACTATAGAAAAGCTTGGGATAGATCTATACCCTGATAGTCACACTCACCATCGTATCGGAACAAACAGTAACTAGGGGTGGCAGAATTCAATTTTCTTTTTGTGTAATATTGACAGATAATATTTGTTTATTTTGAAGGTTTTAATTTTTTTTTATCTATTCACATTTTCACAGTTGTGGAAAATTATGGTGGGGGGGGGCATCAGCCAATAATTACTTAGTGATAGACGACATTCAAAAAATTAAAGCTTCGTAACCATTAACACACAAATTGTCAACAGCCACATGTAAAAATATCCAGGGTAAATATCCTTCAATCAAACTCTAATCTGCTCTCAAGCTCTCATTTTTCTGACTTTGCCCATCTATAAATTGCAACTGTTGATGGAAATATTTTTTGTTGGTTTGTGTGTGTACAGTAAAATCAGAGATTACTGACATTTACCAATAAAATATGAATCCTCTAACCCTGGTGAGAGGCACTCTATAAAAGCTTAAGACAGATACACATTGTGATCATTATACTGCGCTCCTCATCTTCATATCTGAGCACATAATCAATTGATGTGGCAGAATTCAATTTTCTTTTTGTATAATTTTGATGTATAATATTGATGTTTATTTTTAAGTATTATTTTCAATTTGTATCTATTTCTATTTTCACAGCTCTAGAAACGTAAGGGTGGCTCAGCCAATAATTATTTCATGAGAGTAGACACTGAGACTGAAAACATTTAAGCTTTATAACCATTAAACCACAAATTGTCAACATCACAGGTCAAAATATCCAAAGTAATTATCCTTAAATCATACTGTAACCAGCGCTTAAGCTCTCATTTTTCTGACTTTGCCCATCTGTAAATTTTGATTATTCTTGATGAAAATATTTGTGTCAGGTTGTGTGTGTGCAGTCAAATCGATGTTTACTGACAAAACACGAATCCCTCAACTCTGATAATAAACACACCTAAATCCAAACAGATGTTCTCCATATAGACCAAGATGAATCCTTGGTTTTGTCCTGAGGCCACAGGGATTGTGGCCATGCATGAGCTCTTGTGGGAGGGGACTCTACTGCCATGAGCTGGCTCCTCCACGTTTATTAGTCTCAGCTTTATTGATGAAAATCATCCCTGAGGACTGATTGCAGCTTGTGCGTTAGCTTTTGGTCATGGAAGGAGCGATGGTATCTGAGAGAGCCCTGTCCATCGAGAGCCTTGACAATCAAGACCAGGATCTCAGACTAGGTCCAGTGCCTCGTGGACAGCTAGTGCAGCGATTGCAGCTGTGGACAAAGGAGCGCTCACATTCCTGTCTCTGTTCTGCTCCATCACAAAGGGCCTGACTCACAATGGCCTTCCCTGTCGCTACTGCAGATTGAAAGCAGCAGCAATCAGAGCTAGGTGGCAGAGCCACGTGTCCTGACTAGTAACTTTTGTTCAGGTCAGGAATTCTGATCCTCAAAGGACAGTGGAGGACATTGCCTCTAGCCTGCTAGGTCAGTAGATCTCAACCAGAAGTCTGGGCCCCCCTAGGGGGGCTTGAGCAGGTTTCGGGGGGGGCCTCCAAGCAGGACCAGCATTAGACTCACTGGGGCCCAGGGCAGAAAGTCAAAGCCCCACCGGATGGGGCTGAAGCCAAGGTCCTTGAGCCCCACCACCCAGAGCTGAAGCTGAAGCCTGAGCAATGTAGCTTCATGGGGGCCCCTGTGGTGTAGGGCCCCAGGCAGTTGCCCTGCTTGCTACCCCCTAATGCCAGTCCTGGCTTTTATATGCAGAAAACCAGTTATTGCGGCACAGGTGGGCCGTGGAGTTTATATAGCATGGGTGGGGGACGCTCAGAAAGAAAAAGGTTGATAACCTGTGTGCTAGGTGACACTGCAGGGTGGATTTCAATCAACAGTCCCCGCAGCCAATAGGAGGGTGTTCATACTCGGGCTGTTTTCTGATACAGTGAAAGCTGGGACCTGCCCATCAGATTACACAATGTGTTATCAGGCTGAAACTGATGAGTGTGCCACGGATGATGACTGCAAAGAGCAGAACAAGTGCTGTTATTGCCAGTGTGCCAAGCGCTGTGTGGAAGCAGCAGAAGGTACGTGAGAATGTCCATGTGGACATTTAGGGTCTCGTGCAGGTGAAGTGTCTGCCCCATCCTGATGAGCCAGGCTTGTCTGCAGGATATGGAGTGATCTTGGGCAGGCGCCTTTGGGGATTTCAATGGACAGAAAAATCCCTGTGGAGCTCTGAGTAGGAATTCCACCAGGTGACAGCTGGTCACCCCATCCAGCGGCCTTGGTGAGAACCAGATACTGAGTGAGGGGAGCTGTGTGGGTTGGGTAGGGTTACAAGTCATGGGTGGTGCAGAGCTAAATAACACCCCCTGGTACCTGGATGCTGTGGTTAAATATGTGTGTGCAGGGGACTGAATCCAGTCCTCCTTGGGCTCATTGTTCTCCAGTACCCTCATCTCCAGGTGGCAGATCTCCACTCACAGGACTGCTCAGCACTCAGATGCCCTATTCTGGGCTTCATCTGAGCTCAGCTTAGCTCATCAGATGAGGAGGATGGGGTGGGTCTCTGCCACCTTAGTCCCTCCTGGATTTTAAAGGCAGAGGAGTTGACCCAGCATATGCAAAAGTGGCCCATAAGGAACCACCTGTCAGCAGCACAGGATAGCCAAGAATAGCATTCAATTCACCTGTCCCTTCTCCAGCCAACTAGGCCAACAGCTGCGAAGAGGGCTGCATAAAGCCGTCCCACTGGCCCTGTACCAGAGGAGAAATTGCCCAGTGGGGAGAGCACTGGGTTCATGGCCCCCATACACCCACAGACCTGGCACAGACAGCCTTCAGTGGGGCCAGAACAAAGGCCAGGCAGTTTTATCAGAGACTTACCAAGTAACAAGGAGCAATACTGAGCACAGTACTCTACTATGGCAAATACTGTGGCCTCTCCCGTGCACTCAGCCAGCAGGGGGTTGGACTAGATGACCTCCTGAGGTCCCTTCCAACCCTAATATTCTATGATTCTATGACAGAGAGTGTGTGATGGGGAGATACATAAGGCCAGCTAGGGGGCACCACACATTGATGTTCAGTGAGCCATGTACGCTTTTATATACCATTAATTTCTGCTGTTTCAGAGACTCCTGGGACTTGTCCAGCCATCACTGTAGTTTGTCCCATGGTTGATCCTCCTAACCACTGTGAAAAGGACAGCAAGTGTCCAGAAAACAAGAAGTGCTGTGACACCGGCTGTGGGAAAGATTGTGTTTGGCCTCAGAAGGGTCCCCATCTCTTCTAACACATCAGTCATGTGTATACAGCTCTGCGGTGAGATCACACCCTGCTCCAGCTGGGCCAGGGGACTGCCTGCCCTTAGGAAGGGAATTGCAGCTCTGGGCTGCAGACACAGAGCACTGCACTGACCAGAGCTCATCCCCAGAGTCGGAACATGCTGCTGTAGCTGTGAGGGACTTGGGTCCAAGGGACTTGGGTCCTTGGCTTCCAGGCTTCCCCAGCACTCATCATGCTGGGACGCTAGGGACAAGCTGATGCTAAACCTGAACCTGATTAGATTTCAAATCCAATGAGCTCTCAGTCCTCTTAGACACACCCTTTGTGCACTGACCCCATATAGGGGCCAGCTGGGAGGAGGCAGCAGAGATGGTAGTGCAAGACACAAGGAAGAGGAGACAAGCATGAGAGAGGGGTTGGGAGGGCCCTGCCAAGAGGGAAATGGGGGAGATCCTCTCCCACTGTGAATTCTGTAATAGTGGGATCCTGAGGACGCATGCAAGAGACTTGGTTTATGGGCAGGGCTCATTCATCATAAGCTCAGCTCTCCAGCACGTACATAATCAAGTAGAGCCAGCTAGACCTCCTGGGCCCAGCGCCTAGGCTGTCACCTGCCATGTATGTTACAGAGGCTGACAGGGTATGGCTGCACCTAATGGGTTTCACTGAGAACATGCTCATCCCTGTACAAGACACAGTTCTGTACAGCACAAAGCCTAAGAGAGCCATGTACCCAGAGCCAGGCCTGTGGTTGGGCCCTCCTGCTTTTCTGCAAAGCCTGGCAAGGGCAGCTCAGTTTGTACAGTGCAAGATTTTCTCATGGAGCCTCTGATCACTTTTTATTTTTCCAGCATAACTCCCTGCTCCATGGATAGGTCGAGGGCGTCCCGAGGCCAGCGCTGACCCAGATCCCTGTGTCCTGGACTCTCCAGATCCCTGCAGGCTGTATACTGGGGCTCAAAGGGAGCCTCTGGCACAGTTACAAATAAACTTGTTTATGCTTCAGCTTTGCCATTGGGGATTTCCGAGTCTCTCCTTCAGTTCTCTATTGAGCAATCTATTAATAGTGAGTTAAGGAATGTCAGGAGCCAGGGGTGGGAGGCCACGAGGTACATCAGGAAGTGAATGTGGTTGATTATTTAAGCTTCGGAGGGAGATATTGTAGAAACGGTGCCAAATAATCTCATTACAGCCAAAGAAAAATTTCCTGACAGATCTCACAAGAGGTGTCAGGTAGGAGTTTTGCCTGAGATCTGAACATTCCTGCTCAAAACATCTTTTAGTTCCAATGATACACAAGGCCTCATTCAAAATCTAGGATCCACTGAACGCAAAGTCCATTAAACTGAGAGCAGTATCACTTGTCCCATATCTCCAATAATGAATGCAAAATGAGACAGACACACACAGAGAGAAAGCAAACTCCATCAGCTGGCAGCTAGGAACCAGCTCCAGGAGGCATCCTGTGATCTCTCTTTCTCCCAGGGAACTTCACGGAAGAAGCAGATTTTCTTCCTGGAGTACATAGAAGAGTTTAACAACTGGGCTGCTTGACTGTGCTATGAAAGGAAACTGCCCTCTGGAAGGGAGCTATACGTGCTGACTTTCCCCCCATTATCAGAACTTTCCCCCGTTCGAACAGATTAAACACTGAACTGTGCATAGTCTGCAAAAGTCCAACTCCTGCTGTGCCTAGGGGCCTTGCACATCTCCATGGGGAGAACTGCAGAGCTCAGCAAAGCTAAGGAGAGCTGGAGCCCTGCACAATCCAGTCACATATTGGCTTTTTTCCAGATTTCCTTTGCTCAGCAGAATCCTCCTTGAACCCGCCCACAATAACAAAGGGTTGAGAATTCTCCTCAGATTGACCCCTCAGCTGCTCTCAGATAGACATGTTGCACAGACACATTCGCTACCCGCACAAGTCAGCACCTGCTGGCTCCAAGACAGACCCCAACTGGCCTCCCTTGGGATTTAATGAAATGTGTGGCACGGCCCCCTGGCTCATGTGACATAAATAACCCTGAAGTCACACATGCAGTCAGGAGCAGAACTAACATCGTCTATCAGCCATAGGCGTTTTCACCCAGGAGACCACAACTGCTTCCCTGAAAGGTCTGGATTAGGTGGGAACCACGCTGACTTCATCTCATAGGCCCTCCATCTGCACCCACCCCTTTGTGGGCGAAATAAAAAGGTGCCTTGTTTAAAAATACAGAGAGAGAGTGCAAGTGCGTGACTGTGTTTGTTACTCTGAGCCACTTAGAAAACGCTGAGGAGTCCTTATGGCCCCTTAGAGATTAACATATTTATCTGGACTGTGACAAAGTTCCTCCTCTACCTTGGTGGGTCCTGCTCTTATTGGCAGATTTGCTCACTTCGGTGATCTTCCCCACAGGCTGAGTCAGCTCCTCCTGTGTCTGATCAGGAGTTGAGAGGTTTGGGGGGAACCCAGGCCCGCCCTCTACTCCGGGTTCCAGCCCAGGGCCCTGTGCATTGCAGCTGTCCATAGTGCCTCCTGTAACAGCTGCATGACAGCTACAACTCCCTGGGCTACTTCCCCATGGCCTCCTCCAAACACCTTCTTTATCCTCACCACAGGATCTTCCTCCTGGTGTCTGATAACGCTTGTCCTCCTCAATCCTCCAGCAGTACACGCTCTCACTCTCAGCTACTTGCTCCCAGCTCCTCACACACACTCCTCCTCCTCTGGCTCCTCCCTGCCTGACTGGAGTGAGCTGCTTTTTAAACCCAGGTGCCCTGATTAACCTGCCTTGATTGGCTGCAGGTGTTCTAACTAGCCTGTCTGCCTTAATTGGTTCTAGCAGGTTCCTGATTACTCTAGTGCAGCCCCTGCTCTGGTCACTCTGGGAACAGAAAACTACTCATCCAGTGACCAGTATATTTGCCCTCTACAAGACTCCTGTACCCCACTGGTTTGGGTCTGTCACAGGACATAAGCTTTCATGGACTATAACCCACTTCATCAGATGCATGGAGTAGAAAATACAGTAGGCAGGTATAAATACGAATGGTCTGTCCCAGAGACAGCAGCTTTGAGGGAGGGAACAGATGGCTTCTTGAGTCATGTGGGGATTATTCACAGATGGTGCTAGCCACAAAGGGAGCGTAGGCTTTGCCTGCTGGGTGGGAGGCTCTGCCAGACCAGCTCCCCTCTCCGCGGAGGTGTGGAGGTGGGAGGTGAGCTGTGATGCTTCACATACCTCAGCCAGGCCTCCCTGGGAATATTCCTTCCTGGCGCTCCATAGGGGAAGGATCGGAGGCACCTATAAACTGGATCACACTGGCTGGCACAGGCAGGAGATTGTAGTATCTGCTGTCAACATCTGCAGCAATGCACAGTACAGGCTATTTGGCCTTAGGGGGGAAGGTCTGATTTGCCAGTAGGGAAGGCGATGGATAATGTGGTGGTTCTCAGCTCTTTGGTTCAGCTGGTAAATCCAATCCTGCTTCACCTTAAGACAAACACACACATAGCAGGAGTGAGAAAAGAGAAGCAAAAGGGGAGGAAAAGGCAGCTTTTGTCTGATGGCTGCAGGTGAGTTGCTGGTAGGTCATGGGCACAAGCATGTGGCATATGAGCCAGTTAACCACTCTCATGCACGGACTCCACTCGGAAAATGTGTGGCTAAAACTTATTGTTTTCCGCTGGCCAGTCTGTGCTGGGGAAGTTTCCACTATGGCCAGGCTGCTTGGTATGGCTGGTAGCTGGCTAAACTGAACACAGCAGAGTGTTGCAAGGCTAGATTTGTCCTAGTGACTCAGCCAGGTGTGTATTAGGCAGAAGGCTAAAAGGGAGAGACAGAGAGGAGTCAGGGGAAACAAGGTGGAGTTGCAGCTGTCACGCCAGGGAGGGAGGAATAGACAACACCTTTGGTTAACACCTCAGGAGCTGCTCAGGATACAGCCAGGGAGATGGTCAGGTCATTTCGCTCCTTCTCCTTGGCTGGTCTGCTGGAGGCACCTTTCAGACTCAGGAGAAAGGAGGCAGTTCAGGCCCTGGGTTTCTGCCTGATGGTGACACTGGTTGATGCTACCTGGAGCCGCCCCCACTCCCTCTCCTAGGCTGAATAAATTGCCAAGAGCTCCTCCAAAAGAAAAGTCCAGAAATCATAGCCACTTTGTCCCAGGCAAAGTGCCCCGTTAAAACTATTTTCCCGTAGTCCAGATGTGGCCATGTCCTCTCCTCTTGAGATGCGTCTGCTCTGCTGTTCTAACAGTTAGGGAACCTCACCAGATGCCTTCAAAGGCCCTGCTCAGCCAGTCTATCATCCACACACACTCCGCTCACACCAGTTCTTTAACTACACTCTGAAGTTTCTTTCCTGACATGTTTATAGGTCACAGTGAGGCCTTGTCACCTTTCACCTGCTTTGGACAATTAGAGACTTCAGCCAAGGGGAGAGCTCAGCCCAGCAGCTCCCAGCTAGTCATAAAAACAGCAGCACAAATTAAAGACTGTGAGAAATAAAATGTCACACTGACACTGGCAGCGCTACAAATGTCATGACTGGGAGTCCCTGGGTCTGCGCTTTCTGATGGGGTGTGTAGAGGGACGAATGAGTCTTTAAGTCACCTTGCTGCTCCTCTGACCTTGGGGCTGACACAGCCTCTGACAGAACTGAGAACAGCCAAAGAGCTGCTCTACGTTGTGTCAATCGGAAATCAGTCTGCCAACCAAAGATCAGCTGGAGTGCAGTGTTCTGCTCCCACCCTTTTCCAGCCAGCCCTTAAACTGCCCCTCTCTGCCCCTACACAGAGGCTGGCAGAGTGAGTAGCAAGGGCTGGCTACACCATCTGAATTCCCCTCTGGATTTTTCTCCATTGGGGGAAGCCTCAGCTGCCCCTTTAGAGCAGCTTGCTGGTTGCTTTGCTCTGCCTCGATAGCTCTAAGTAGCTGGAAGAAGGGCCAAGGTTTTGGCTATAGGACTTGCTTAGGCTGAGGACTAACACGCCCCACAGGAAATCCATTCGTTTTCACATACCAGTGTCATCTCTGTTCGTCAGCAAACGCTCAGCTTGATTAGGGTTGTCAAGGGACATACAGCAGGGAGGCACCGAGTAAGGCGTCATCAACAAACCACTAAATGCTCAGACTCAGAGATGGAATCACTTCTGTTACTATTACACTGCATACTCATCAGCTCGGCTGGTTGAGCCAGTTGTCCAGCTGCTACCAGGATGACTTTGCTATGGTAATTAAAATACAAACAAGGCAAAGCAGGGTCTAAAGGCGGCTGCATTTTACACTCTATACCTGCAGGAATTTTGTAGAACAATTAAAAGCGTGGTCCTGATTCTTCATGGCATTACTCCAGTTTTACACTGCTGTGGTTTTGCTCACTTCATTGGAATCACACTGGGGTAACATAGCAGAGAATCAGGCCCAGTAGGTTGTATTGGATTTTGAGAGACCAGTGAAGTAATTCACCATTAAAACATTCGTTCTACCATGGTCCACCTGCATAGGAGTCTGATCTAGCAACTGATCCTTCACATTTCACCAACAGGTAGGTGTAGATTAGAAGAACGTAGATTTTCTTGATGCTCTTTATCAGAGGGAAGCCACATCGGGTCCATTTGCCAATGTATCAGAGTCTGTTTCTTAAAGCTCGCACAGCTTTTCCTTCTAATTTCTCCCTATCTGTCATCTTGATGATAAGCAAGTTGTTCCCTCTCAGAAGAGCATAGCTGGGCTCTTTAGGGAGAGGGAGAGAAGATGTTATGTTGTTTCTGTCTCTCAGTTTTTATTTATGTGTTAGTTAATTGGCATCAAGCAGGAGTTTGCAAAGATGAAAATGTCCATGGCTTTCTCTGACATTGTTTCCTGTTTAGCAGTTAAGTTGGCATCTTTTGCACAGGAACACAGGGATGTGAGGATTGCCATGCCATAGGACATCAGTGGTCCATCCACCCGGCGTTCTCTCTCTAAGGAGGTGTAAGAAATGTCCATGTTGGACAATCGTGGAATAAATGTGACCACTTTGCAGATCTATCTACCTACATACTTATCCTGCCCCATCACCATAGAATCTGAAGCTGTCTCTCACCATCTTTACAGTCTGTCTACACTAGGAGCTGGGGGTGTGATTCCGCATATCACACAGACATACTGACACTAGATCTCATCGTGCTAGTAGTGTAGCTGGAGTAGCACAGGCTGGGGTGAGCAGCGGCACAGGATAACTGTGCCAATTATGTACTCATGGGTTTCTGGCAGGTTTGTACTCAGCATGGCTAGCTAGTGTCACCATTTGCTGCTCCCTGTGCTACCATGACTACACTATTATTGAGATGAGAGCTAGTGTGGTACATATATGCAGCCAGGGGAATCAGACCCCTCTATCACTTGGTGTAGACAGAACTTTAATGTATTTGCCCTTGTAACACCCCTGTGAGGCAGCAAAGTGCTATTCTTCCCATTTTACAGAAGAGGAACTGAAGCAGGGAGACTCAGGACCAGATTTTCAGAGGTGTTTAGGCAGATAGTAGCCTTGAAGTATTTTCAAAAGCACCTGTGCACCCAACTCCCATTGATTCCCTCTGACGAAGATGTCAAATCTGCTGCTGAGCAGGAGACAATGTCAGAGGGAACCTTAAATATTTTTATTTCCATGGGAGCTTGATGTCTAGTTGTTTGAAGAACCCTATTAATCGCCTATCTGCATCTTTAGCCACATAAATCCCTTTGAAAATCTGACCTTATGTAACTTGCCCAAGGTCAGATAGAAGGAGCAAGATAGAATTGAATCCAGGTCTCCCAAGTCTTGAGCGTACACCCTGATCTAAGGGAATCCACTGTATCTGCCTATTCAGTGGCTCCCATCAGGTTTTGCATGAAGTTATGTCAAGGCAATCACCACAGCTTCTCTAGGGCAATGGTTCTCAAACTTGGGCCGCCGCTTGTTCAGGGAAAGCCCCTGGTGGGCCGGGCCGGTTTGTTTACCTGCCACATCTGCAGGTTCGGCTGATCGCAGCTCCCACTGGCTGCTCCAGGCCATTGGGGGCTGCAGGAAGCAGCGCGGGCCGAGGGACATGCTGGCCACCCTTCCTGCAGCCTCCATTGACCTGGAGCAGCCAGTGGGAGCTGCAGTTGGCCGAACTTGCGGATGTGGCAGGTAAACAAATCGACCCAGTCTGTCAGGGACTTTCCCTGAACAAGTGGCAGCCCAGGTTTGAGAACCACTGCTCTAGAGGCAATGCTGAACTCAAAAGCCTTAGAGTGAATTGCTGTTCATCATCTGTAATTCACATGGTTTGTGAATCAACTTGTAAAAGAGCAGAGTGTGGTCTAGGCAGACCAGGTCACAAGTCTGTCAGCACATTTCTGGGTTAAACCTATTGCTTTAAACTCCTTGAATACATGTGTTTTTGGGAGCAGAGGGGAGGTGGCGTGCTGTCAGGTGGAGGCCTTTGTCCCAGGGTGTTGCTGAGTAATATGGGGAACTCCCTATTTCTGACAGGGGCAGAACCTCTCAGAAACTAGGCAGCTACTTTGTTCTTGCCCAAGAAGGGGTGAGGCAGACACGTGCACTGGCTCATGAAATGGAGGGGAGGAAGGTCAGGATGTTGAAAGGAACCCAAATGCCTCCTCTCCTTCCCAGCCCCACCCATCTGAGATCTTAAATCCCAGCCTGGCTCAGCTATGGGAATTCACACCTGGCTCCCAACAGCACCATGAAGTCAGCGGGCATATTCCTCCTTGTGGGGCTTCTCACCCTCTGGGTGGTGCTGCCGTCTTGGTCTGGCACAATCTTACCCGTGCAACAAATCCCCAGAGGTAAGTGCTGAGAACAGCCTCTCACAGCTCTACCCTAGGGGCAGCAGGCAGCAGGCTCCTGTCCCATGGGAGAGCAGAGAGCAGGGGGCTCTTCAGGCTGTAGTGAGTGGTCCGCTCCCCAGACAGCACTAACAGGGCTGCTCTCTTTACTGACACTCAGCACCCGACGTTCTGGGATCACAACTGCTCCTGCACCAGGGAAAGGAAATGTCCTTGTGCCCTGATATGAGCCCAAAGGCCACCTCACTCGCAGGCTCTGTTTGGGATTTTATACTGTTCAGATACTGAGCCTGAGAAGGCACAGAGACCACGGAGTGAGGCTCAGTGCAGTAGGTGCCGAAGTTGCAGTTTCTCAACATGAATTTCATTAGCTTGGTTTGGTCTGAGCCTGCAGGGCCACTGAGGGGTTTCGTTGTGGAAGGGTTCTCAGCCAGACACGCCAATGCATCCCTCACTTCAAGGGATGCCAGTCATTTTTAGTCCCAATGTTACCCTCATTCCACACAAATGTGGCATTCCTGGACTTTTGTCGTCAAAAGGTATTCGGATCCAAAATGAAGAATGATAAGGCTGAAGTTACAAAGAGAATCATTGGCCCTAAGGGGATGAATCCCACAGAACTGTACCTTTCCTGAAGGAATCAGTGGTTGTGTCCATTTTTTGGATCTTGAGTGATCATTGAAGTAATTAATCCTCAGAACATTTGTTCTACCACTGCCCACCTTCATAGGATTCTAAATCAAATCACTGGTCCCTCTTATTGCATAAACAGGTAGGGGTAGAAGGACATCGATTTTCTTGATGCTCTTGATCAGAGCAAAGCTACATTTTCCTTTCTATCAGACTGTTTCTTCAAAGTCTCACAACTTTTCCTTCCCATGTCTCCCTATCTGTCCTCTTGATGTCTAGCAGGGTCTTCTCTCTCAGGAGAGCACGGCTGGAAGTCTTTAGGGAGAGGAGGTGTTATTTCGTCCCTTGCTCAGAGTTTTTATTTGTGTTAGTCACTTGAAAACAAGTGGGAGTTTATAAAGTACAAATGTTCTAGGGCTTCCTCTGGCCTTGTTTCCTGTTCAAAGGATGTAGGAATTACCATGTCAGATGAGATCATCAGTCCATCTATCCAGTATCTTCTCTCTCAGCCTTAAGTGACTTGCCCAAGGTCAGCCAGAGAGAGTGGGGTAGAATTAAACCCAGGTCCTAATTTCTGAACCAAAGCCAGTGTTTCTGCCCAGTTCAGGGACTCCCATCATGTCTTGGATAAGGTTATCTCAAGGTATTTATCATCTTGGGGCAATGTCGAACTCAAAGGTCCCGGAGTAAATGGTTGTTCATCATGTGCATTTCACCAGCAAAAAGTGAAGCTGAATTCAGGTGAAGTTGAACCAGTGGAACTTTATTCAACCCTGTGAACTGCTCTGTCCATGTGGCTGTGTTGCTTCCAGCCCAACTCCTCACATTCCCAATTTCCCTGTCTCCTCAATGACAGTCTCCGTAGGGAACATGGGCTCTCTGATTCCAGTGCCACTGATCCTGATACATCTTCCCTATTTTACAAACATCTTAATATATACGTTAAAAACAAATAATTGACACCCAGACCCCCACCTTATGTCCCTTCAGCCAGAGGTTGCTAGAATATAGCCAAGTTAGAGTCTTATCTTCGCCATAGACTCTCAGGTGGCTACATAGTCTCTGAGATAGTTTGGAGTCCCCAACTGGTGACCACACCGTGGGTGACCCATCTATCTCCTGTCTCCAAGTCTAGCAAAATATGTCTCTGTGAAGTCTCCTCCCTCCCTGTGCTGTTGGCCTCTGGATGGTTCTGTCTTTTCATTCTCTGATGAGCTCTGTATCTCTGTAGGCCCTCTCTTGGTGTTGTGTCTGCGGCTTGTAAGAGCCTCCAGTTCCTTCAGATCATCTCTCCCTCTTGTGCAGTCCAGTCATATGACCTGGATATCACCACACCCCGCACAGATCCTTTAGTCCACTCCTTCTGGTGTCTCTTTAATGGTTGGATCCTCCACAGGGGTATCTGTCATCAGATCCAGTAGGTCCTTGGCTGACCTGTCATACTCTGTTAGCTGATTTCTCCAATTGTTGGCCATTTCCTCTTGGCATGTTCCCAGCCTTCTGGCTGCAACAGGTCTCCCCTCATTGATAGCAGGGTCGTGGTCAGTGGCTGCACTGGTACTGTTTTGGCACCCCCTTTGATGGGGTATGCCTGTGTGCCAAAAATGCCAACAAAGGGACCAAACCCCAAGAAACTGCCTTGTGTAACAGTCTCTTAGCTGTTTTCACATCTGATTCCACCTCATCATTAGTCTATGGAAATGCCAAGGAGTCAAATTCCTAATTTGCATGCAAATTCCTTAAACTTTTCCAAGGCAAATGGAGGTTCGTTTTCAGTGAATATAGTGTCCAGAATGCCATACCTCACAAGGCGGGCTGCCAGTTTGCCAATCACTGACTTGCTTCTTGTATCAGGAAGGGCATTGACCTCCGACCAATTTGAACAATAGTCCACAGCAATCACGCATTGCTTTTCTTTTAAGGTAAATAAGTCAATTCCCACCTAGGTTGGGTATGCAGCTCATATGGTAAGAGAATCTCTTTCCCCCGCTATCACATGACTGGCAGCTGTCACATCCTTCTATCAAGGGGCAGAGTCATGTATTCATTCCTGGCTAGTCAAGACACTCCTGAACTTGTGTAAGGCAGTTGTCAATGCCCAGATCTGAGAGATGGCATCCTCTCATAACTAGATGAGGACAACAGCTCTCTGCCCACAAAATATGATTCCATCCTGCACACTCAGCTCATCTTTAATTTGCATATATGGTTCTGCTCCTCTCAGTACTTGGCTTTTGTCTGCTAAGATCGCTCTGTTGAGTGTCCTTGTCCATAACTTCCTTGATTTCTATCAGCTTCACTGTTGAAACTACGAGACCGTGCACCAGGTTAATGGGTTCAGTGTCCTGACCCCCTTCCCCCATCTTGCTGATGCTGGTCTCAGGGTGTCCGCTAGCACCAGGAGTCATCTTGGACAATATTTGGACAATATCTGATCTCTACCTGGTAGAGTTGGAGGGGCAGCAACATGTGCTGCTGTCTCTTTGGAGCACTAAGAAGGAGTTTTGCTGTGATTGGCTCTACAAGTTTGTGGCCTGATTGCACTAATGGCCATAGGTGCACTGATGGAATCACTCCATTCCAAATACCACAGCCAGAAGCTCTTCTTCTATTTGGACGTGCCCCTGTTCTCTCTCAAACAGGGCTCTGCTGATATAAGCGACCACCTGCAATAGCAGGGATCTGGGATTACAGTGCCCAGAAGATTTGGCTAGAGACCTGCCTGGGTTCTTTCCCTCCCTAATTCTCATTTCCAGATGGTGAGGCTTCAGTCACTCACCCCTCAGCAACAGGGGTCCCGATTCTCCCTGCCATGCCCCATTTGTAGTTGTGTGCTTCTTCCTCCATGCTGACATGGCAGCATTTTACACCTACCTTGCAGAGCTGTGAATGACACATGAGGTGCCTGGCAGGAGAGGATTAGACCCAGGATAGTTCAATAGAGGCCTTTCAACTGACAGCAGAATTTCACAGAGTCCAGACTGGTCCTACCACAGTCTGCACTGTGCCTGATGGCAGGTGCCTCTCACTGGAGCTCAGCATGCTGCCTGGCATTACAAGGTGGTGGTTATACTGTGCACCTCTTTCTTGCAGAGAAATCTGGGATCTGCCCAGTGGTTTCTGTCAGGTGCAAGATGCTCAGTCTCCCTCTACCTTGTCAATCAGACAGCCAGTGTGCTGGGGCAGAGAAGTGCTGTGACACCAGCTGTGGATTGGGATGTATTCTAACTCAGCAAGGGAACTGCCTCATTGGTTATAGCCTGAGGTGAAAGGGGGGTTCCGCAAGGAGCTCTCACCCTGTCCCTGCTGAGCCAGGGACAGTATTTCAGTTTTAGCAAGAACTGATATTTGTGCCAAAAGCTTAGTTTGTTACCTTGTAACTAGGGCAGTCAAGCAATTAAAAAAAATTAATTGCAATTAATCGCACTGTTAAAGAATAATAGAATACCTTTTATTTAAATATTTTTGGATTCTTTCTACATTTTCAAATATATTAATTTAAATTACAACACAGAATACAAAATGTACAGTGCTCACTTTATATTTTTAATACAAATATTTCCACTGTAAAAAGCAAAAGAAATAGTATTTTTCAATTCCCCTAATACAAATACTGTAGTGTAATCTCTTTCTAATGAGAGTTGAACTTACAAATGTAGAATTATGTACAAAAAATAACTGCATTCAAAAATAAAACAATGTAAGACTTTAGAACCTACAAGTTCACTCAGTCCTACTTCAACCAAATCGCTCAGACAAACAAACAGTTTGGTTACAATTTGCAGGAGATAATGCTGCCCCTGTCTTCTTTACAATCTCACCTGAAAATGAGAACAGGCATTCACATGGCACTATTGTAGCCGGCCTCATAAGATATTTATGTGCCAGATGTGCTAAAGATTCATGACCTTTCATGTTTGAACCACCATTCCAGAATATATGCATCCATGTTGATGACGGGTTCTGCTTGAGAACGATCCAAAGCAGAGTGGACTGATGCATGTTCATTTTCATCATCTGAGTCAGATGCCACCAGCGGAAGGTTGATTTTCTTTTTTGGTGGTTCATGTTCAGTAGTTTCCGCATTGGAGTGTTGCTCTTTTAAGACTTCTGAAAGCACACTCCACGCCTCGTCCCTCAGATTTTGGACTGCACTTCAGATACTTAAACCTTGGGTCGAGTGCTGTATCTATCCTTAGAAATCTCACATTGGTACCTTCTTTGCATTTTGTCATATCTTCTGTGAAAGTGTTCTTAAAACAAACATGTGCTGGGTCATCATCCAAGACTGCTATAACATGAAATATATGGCAGAATGCAGGTAAAACAGAACAGGAGACATACAATTCTCCCCCCAAGAAGTTCTGTCACAAATGTAATTAATGCATTATTTTTTTAATGAGCATTATCAGCATAGAAGCATGTCCTCTGGAATGGTGGTTGAAGCATGAAGGAGCATACAGATGTTTAGCATATGTGGTATGTAAATACCCTGCAACGCTGGCTACAAAAGTGCCATGTGAATG
Source organism: Chelonoidis abingdonii (assembly GCF_003597395.2). Lineage (NCBI taxonomy): Eukaryota > Metazoa > Chordata > Testudines > Testudinidae > Chelonoidis > Chelonoidis abingdonii. The sequence continues at coordinate 20,606,683 of NC_133782.1, read as the reverse complement.
CCTGTTCTCACTTTCAGGTGACGTTGTAAATAAGAAGCAGTCAGCAGTATCTTCCTGTAGCGGTGCAGGGACTCACCCCTGCGGCACCTCCTGCTAGTCATCCAGGGAATTAGCTCCTCCAGCTTCCAGAGCACCCTCTGCAGGCCGGTGTCCTGCTTGCCACTTCGCTCCTGTGTCCCTCCCAGGACTTAGTACCCCGTTATCTGGGGTGCTGCCCCCTGGCAAGGCCACCAGTCTCAGGGTCTCCCCATCCAAGGGAACCCCCAACCCTCAATCCCCACCTTGTCTCAGTCATGGGCTACTGCCAGTCACCAACTAGCTCCATTCCCTGGGGCAGACTGCAGTATAAACCACTCATCACTAGCAAGGAAGGTTTGGACCTGCTGCCTCTGCCTAGCCTTGGGCTGTCCCTGGCAACCCCAGTACCTGGGTGGTCTTCTACTAGGCCGCAGCCTGCAGGGTTTCCAGGCCGGGGCTCCCAGCTCCCTTGGCCTTCCCCCAGCTCTGCTCCACTCCAGGTACCTTCTCTAGCTCCCTGTAGCCAGGCCTTTCTCCCTCTACAGCTAGAGGAGACTCTGTGCTCCTGGCTCAAAGCCTTTTTATAGGGGCCGGCTATTGTCTGTTTGGGGCATGGCTCCCAGCTGTGCATACTTCCTCAATCAGCATGGGAGCTGCTTGCTCCAGCCACAGCCCTATGCTAGGCTGTTCTAAGACCCGCAGGGCAGAAGAGGGTGACCCCCCCCGCTACACTCCCCTAAATGTACCAGGAACCCAATAAGTACACTCCCATAAATGTAAACAAACTTGTTTGTCTTAGCAATTGGCTGGAAAAGAAGGAGGACTGAGTGGACTTGAAGGCTGTAAAGCAGTGGTCCCCAGCCTCTTTTGTCTGGTGGGCACCAGACGAAGGACTGTGGTGGCAGTGGAGCAGCCACCGAAATACCATCAAATTTCTGCGGCATTTCAGTGATGACGCCTCTTGATGATGTCACTTGTCGGCGGCAAGCGGCGTCATCAAGAGGCTTTGCCGCCGAAACGCCACAGAAATTCAGTGGCATTTCGGCGGATGCTCCACTGCCGGCCAGGATGCAGGCACATTTAGATGCCCACAGGCACCGCATTGTGGACCCCTGCTCTAAAGATTTACATTGTTTTGTTTTTGTGTGCAGTTATGTAACAAAAAAAAAATCTAATTTTGTAAGTTACACTTTCACAATAAAGAGATTGCATTATAGTACTTGTATGAGGTGAACTGAAAAATATTATTTCTTTTATCATTTTTACATTGCAAATATTTGTAATTAAAAATAATATAAAGTGATAAAAGTACACTTTGTATTCTGTGTTGTAATAGAAATAAATATATTTGAAAACGTAGAAAAACATCCAAAATATTTAATAAATTTCAATTGGTATTCTATTATTTAACAGTGCAATTAATCGCAATTACTTTTTTTAATCGCAGTTAATTTTTTGAGTTAATCAAGTGAGTTAACTGTGATTAATTGACAACCCTACTTGTAACACAGGATTTGTTTGTTAGTTACAGCAAAACCTGGGACCTGTCCATTGATCGCGAGTACATGTCGCATGATAAACCCTCCTGATAAGTGTAAGGAAGACCGTGACTGCATCGGCCCCAAGAAGTGCTGCATGTCTGTCTGTGGGAAGGAGTGCCTTCCACCCAACCAAGGTACCACACTGGGCCAGTATTTCTAATCCTTCTACCCAGGGCCATCCCTAGCCATCCTTAGCTACGCAGCCCCCCCTGCGGGGTGTGTGTGTGGGGCCCCAGGTCTCCATGGGAGTAGGGGCAAGGTACAGGCCCCAGGCCTCTGAAGAGGTGGGGGGCGAGGCTGGCTTCGGGGGTGGGGAGGAACCACCCTCCAGCACTCACTGTGGCTGGGGCCAGGTTGCTGCAGAGCTCAGGAGGGTGGGAGTGGAACAGAAAGAGGCTGGGCAGAGCAGGGGTGGGAGCCCTGGGGAAGAGCTGGAGCACGGGCTGGAGCAGCATGCAGCAACGCCAGGCACCAGGACATTTTTTTCTGGTGCCCTACGCTGCTGTGTACTTTGCATATGGGTAAGGACGGCCCTGCTTCTACCATGCTTTGCAGTAAGATTATTCCCTGTTCCAGCCCATCAGTGGCGGGGGGGAGGGTGGAGGAACTTGTCCACGCAAGACTTTCATTCATCCTTCAGTCAAAGGATGCCAGTTATTTTTAGTCCCAATGTTACCTTCATTCCACACAAATGTGGCTTTCCTCTGCATAATAGCAGGTGCCTCTCACTGGAGCCCAGCATGCTGCCCAGCATTACAAGGTGGTGTTTATACCGTGCACATCTTTCTTGCAGTGAGATCTGGGACCTGCCCAGTGGTTCCTTTCAGGTGCAAGATGCGCAATCCCCCTAATCGTTGTCGATCAGACAGCCAGTGTGCTGGGGAAGAGAAGTGCTGTGACACCGGCTGTGGAAGGGGCTGTGTTCTAACTCAAAAAGGTACCTGCCTCATTGTTTATAGTCTGTGGCTCTTGGTTCCCCAGGGAGCTCTCACCCTGTCCCTGCTAAGCCAGGGACAGCATTTCAGCCTTTAGTAGGCAGAGATGTTCATGCCAGGGGCTTAATCTGATGCAGTGAAATCTAGGACCTGCCCAGTGATCAAGAATACCTGTCTCAGGGTAGATCCTCCCAATGAGTGTGTGATTAGGATCCTGAGTGCCCCAGCACTACAAAGTGCTGCATGTGCACCTGTACAAAGGCTTGCCTTCCGCCCAACCATGGAACCCCGTAGGGCCAGTATTTCCAAACCTACCACCTTGCTTTGCAGTGAGATCATCACCCCCTGTCCTAGCCCAGTCGTGGGCGGGGAGGGCAGGAGTGTGCTGTGTGATCCAAGCAGACCTCTCCCATCTCCCTCACTTTGACAGGCAGCACTCATTTTAGTCCCAATGGTACCTCTCTTTCCCTGCTCCTTGTTGTTGAAAGTTGTTAGCAATGAGGAGTGATGGCACTGGGGTTACAGAGAGAGTCACTGGCATTAAGGGGATGAAGCCCACAGAACTGCAGCTGTCCTGCAGGAATCATTTGCTTGTGTCCATTCTCTTAGGTCTTGACAGGGTGAGAGATACAAGGGAACTGGAGCTGAGAACTCAGCAGGCAGAGATCAGTGCCTGGAGCCTGGCTATTATCCTGTTATAGAAGGTTGTTTATCCTGCCATCTCTTCTCTTGCAGAGAAACCCGGGACTTGCCCAGTGGTTACTGTTCGGTGTCTTATGATAAATCCTGCCAACAGTTGTTATCATGACCACCAATGTCCAGGGCCAAAGAAATGCTGTGAAACTAGCTGTGGGAGACATTGCGTCCTGCTTCAGAGAGGTACTGGTCTCAGTGTAACTGGGTCACCTTTATCCTGATGATAGGAGGCTGCAGGTAAATGGATCTGGGGACCTCAGCCCAATTCAGTCATTTCTGTGATCTCCAGGTGTTGGGTTTTCAGTCACTGGACCCCAGAGTTCACAGAGCATTTGGGCAGAAGCTTCTCAGATAACGGAGAACTCTAGTTAACACTAGGTGACACCACCCACCTGGACTTATTATCCCAGCTTCCAGTGCAGAGGGTTGCTTACACTATGATCTTCCTGTGTTACAGAGAAACCTGGCATCTGTCCAGCAGTCAGTATAAGGTGCCTCTCATGGTATCCTCCTAATGCAGTGTGTACAGGACGGTCAGTGTCCAGAAAATGAGAAGGGCTGCGTCACTAACTGTGATTAGCCACAGAAAGATATCCACCTCCACTCATGTTTACATCATAAGTACCCAGTCTCTGCAGTGAGATCTCTCCCTGCTCCAGCTGAGCTCAGGGGCTGCCCACTGGGGAGGGTTGTACAGCCCTGGGCTGCAGGCACAAATCACTGCACTAACCACAGCTGAAGTCCAGAGGCACAATATGCTGCTTTCCCAGAGAAGGACCTGGGGACTTGGCATCTTCCCAGCTTCGCCAACACTTGTTGCACTGGTGCTGAGCCTGAAACATCCCCATTCATGCTGGGCCCAGCAGAGAGATCAGTCCAAGGGCCATATCAGGCGGTGCATGTGAAACTGTGAATGAGTAGCAGAATTGTGGCAGCAAACAAATGAAAGAAAACTCAGGTTTGGTGTCGTGCCATGAGATGAAAAGTGTTGGAGCCATGTGGGAAATGGCCAAGATTTTGGAATAGGATTTAGAAGACCTGGCTCCCAGCACCCAGCTTTCCTCTGATAGAGAATAGGATTTTCCCCTTAAGACTTCTAACTACTTTGCTTTTCCCCCCGACAGCATAACTTGCTTCACAATAGATCAAGGCATCCTCAAGAGCAGCAATGACCCCAGTTCCCTGCAGCCTAACCTCACTGAATCTCCCCTGGCCCAAAGCAGGAAATCACTTCACATAACTCCAGCTCACCTCTCTGTATAAAACACTGGAAAGAAAGTCGACTTTAGATATTTGAATTAACACAGAAGAACAGAGACTCATGTCACTTAAATGAGAAGGTGATAAAAGCAATGATGCAATTCAGACAAGAGGGGATTTTTAGCGAAGTTTCTTAGTTCACCCTGCAGTCCAGCATGATGATGATCTACAGTTGCTCTATTGGTCCAGTCTTGCAGAAAAGTTTACAAAGCAGCATGACACACAGGTGCTGGAACTAGGGGTGCTGCTGCAGCCCCTGGCTTGAAGTGGATTCCATTATCTACAGGGTTTACAGTTTGGGTCAATGGCTCTCAGCATCCCCACTATAAAAAGTGTTCCAGCACCCCGATATGACAGTCCGCTTATCTGTACAAGGAGCATTTTATATCAAATTGACATCTATATCATCCAACTCTATCTGTGAGAACAGGTTGAGAGGGAAAAGAAAAGGGAATTGCAAGTAATCCAACCCCACTACCAAAATTACAACAGAACTTTTCCCTTTTTTGTCAAGAATGTTTATGTACAAAAGTGTTTTGTAATCTAATACTCTCTGAACGCTCTCAGCTTCTTCCAAACAACTCTAGCGCCAGGCCATTAACACCAGCCATGGGTAGGGTATATTTAGGCACTTTCCAAATATTTCTTGTGCTGTCACTTGTTACCTCCCTGAGGAAATTCCTTTGCAGGTTCAGACCCTGCCTAGGTACCATAGAGAGACTAGGGTGAGCACAGTACTGTGATAACCTTGAGATTTTTTATCCATGGTGCTATTGTAAATGTTCCTGAAAAGAAACAGACTTTCCTGGGTGTGGATCTCATTATCTGAAGGCGGGGCCATATCTTCCAGTCCTGCTGCCAGAACTTGTTGCTAATGAGGTTTAATTAGTACTACTTGGACACGATACAAATAAAGAATTTCTTTCATAGCTTATCTTTGTTGTTTGTGATTCCGGAGCCTGCACAATCACATCCACCCTGACTTCCACCCCCACGGCCTCTGCCATTGCATTCAGAGCTGGAATCAAAGCATTGCTCCAGGCTCTTTCCCCAGGGTTTGGAACTGGAGGACGCACTCTCCCACTCCAGGTGAGATCTCAAAGAGACTTAACAGCAGGGTGGTGGGAGCTGTAGCTTGGAGCTGAGAGCAAAAGGGTGCCAGCATCCCACTCCATCAGACAATGGCCCCTGTCCAGAAGTCAGTAGTTTACTGGCTTCTATCTTCTTTGGAGCAAGGTTTCTGTTGTCATCTCCATTTGAGTTTGCCCCCACTCCACATTGAAACCGTCTCTGTAACTGGCTCTTGAGCAAGGGGAGAATTTCACTCTTCCCAGCAATGGGTCAATCTCATGTTTTTCTTGTGCAAAGAGCTCCAGGAAGAAACAAGAACCTGATTGTGAAATGACACAAGACAAGGGGACAAATATTGGCACTAGGCACCTCGTTCTCTGCTCCCCCCTCCCTTTCCCCCAGGAGTGAGATGTTAAATACCAGCCTGACACAGCCCTGGGCATTCAGACCTGCCTCCTGAAACAACATCATGAAGTCACTGGGTGTCTTCTTCATGGTGCTCCTCACCCTCTCGATGGTGCCACCATCTTGGTCTGGCACAATCTTACCCGTGCAACAAATCCCCAGAGGTAAGTGCTAAGAACAGCCTCTCACACCTCTACCCTAGGGGCAGCGGGCAGCAGGCTCCCGTCCCATGGGAGGGCAGAGAGCAGGGGGCTCTTCAGGCTGTAGTGAGTGGTTCGCTCCCCAGACAGCACTAACAGGGCTGCTTTCTTTACTGACACTCAGCACCCGACGTTCTGGGATCACAACTGCTCCTGCACCAGGGAAAGGAAATGTCCTTGTGTCCTGATATGAGCCCAAAGGCCACCTCACTAGCAGGCTCTGTTCGGGATTTTATACTGTTCAGATACTGAGCCTGAGAAGGCACAGAGACCACGGAGTGAGGCTCAATGCAGTAGGTGCCGAAGTTACAGTTTCTCAACGTGAATTTCATTAGCTTGGTTTGGTCTGAGCCTGCAGGGCCACTGAGGGGTTTCATTGCGGAAAGGTTCACAGCCAGACACCCGAATGCATTTTCATGTAGCCTCAGTAAAATCTCCACCTGATGTAAAACGAAGTCGACAGAGCTACTCTGGTTTGCCCCAGCTAAGGCGCTGGCCCCATCTTTACTGAGCAACGCAGCAAACTCCCATTTTGAGCGGTTGGAACCTGCAGGCTCTGAGGAGTTGCAGCCAGAGCAGCACAGGCCATTCTCATGAGAAACAGCAGCCGAGCCCTCTCCAGGCTGGGAATTAAATGTGTAATTAAACAGCATGGCTGGGTAGCAGAGGTCTGGAATTACAATGTCCAGAGGATTTGGCTTGAGACCTGCCTGGGTCCTTTCCCTCCCTAATTCTCATTTCCAGATGGTGAGGGTTCAGTCACTCACCCCTCAGCAGCAGGGGGCCCGATTCCCCCTGCCACGCCCCATTTGTAGTCTTGTGCTTCGTCCTCTATGCTAACGTGGCAGCATTTTACACCTGCCTTGCAGAGCTGTGAATGACACATGAGGTGCCTGATAAGGGAAGATTAGACCCAGGATAATTCAATAGAGGCCTTTCAACCAACAGCAGAATTTCACAGAGTCCAGACTGGTCCTACCACAGTCTGCACTGTGCCTCATGGCAGGAGCCTCTCACTGGAGCTCAGTATGCTGCCCGGCATTAAAAGGTGGTGTTTATACCGTGCACATCATTCTTGCAGTGGATCTGGGACCTGCCCAGTGATCACTGTTTGGTGCCAGAGGTTCGATCCCCCAGATCATTGTCAATCAGAGAGCCAGTGTGCTGGGGAAGAGAAGTGCTGTGACACCGGCTGTGGATTGGGCTGTGTTCTACCTCAGCAAGATACCTGCCTTATTGTTTATAGTCTGTGGTTCTTGGTTCCTCAGGGAGCTCTCACCCTGTTCCTGCTGAGCCAGGGACAGCATTTCATCAGCCTTTAGTAGGCAGAGATGTTCATGCCAGGGGCTTAATCTGATGCAGTGAAACCTAGGACCTGCCCAGTGATCAAGAATACCTGTCTCAGGGTAGATCCTCCTAATGAGTGTGAGATTAGGATCCTGAGTGCCCCAGCACTACAAAGTGCTGCATGTGCACCTGTACAAAGGCTTGCCTTCCGCCCAACCATGGAACCCCGTAGGGCCAGTATTTCCAAACCTACCACCTTGCTTTGCAGTGAGATCATCACCCCCTGTCCTAGCCCAGTCGTGGGCGGGGAGGGCAGGAGTGTGCTGTGTGATCCAAGCAGGCCTCTCCCATCTCCCTCACTTTGACAGGCAGCACTCATTTTAGTCCCAATGGTACCTCTCTTTCCCTGCTCCTTGTTGTTGAAAGTTGTTAGCAATGAGGAGTGATGGCACTGGGGTTACAGAGAGAGTCACTGGCATTAAGGGGATGAAGCCCACAGAACTGCAGCTGTCCTGCAGGAATCATTTGCTTGTGTCCATTCTCTTAGGTCTTGACAGGGTGAGAGATACAAGGGAACTGGAGCTGAGTACTCAGCAGGCAGAGATCAGTGCCTGGAGCCTGGCTATTATCCTGTTATAGAAGTTTGTTTAACTTGCCTTCTCCTCTCTTGCAGAGAAATCTGGGACTTGCCCAGTGGTTACTGTTCGGTGTCTTATGATAAATCCTGCCAACAGTTGTTATCATGACCACCAATGTCCAGGGCCAAAGAAATGCTGTGAAACTAGCTGTGGGAGACATTGCGTCCTGCTTCAGAGAGGTACTGGTCTCAGTGTAACTGGGTCACCTTTATCCTGATGATAGGAGGCTGCAGGTAAATGGATCTGGGGACCTCAGCCCAATTCAGTCATTTCTGTGATCTCCAGGTGTTGGGTTTTCAGTCACTGGACCCCAGAGTTCACAGAGCATTTGGGCAGAAGCTTCTCAGATAACGGAGAACTCTAGTTAACACTAGGTGACACCACCCACCTGGACTTATTATCCCAGCTTCCAGTGCAGAGGGTTGCTTACACTATGATCTTCCTGTGTTACAGAGAAACCTGGCTCAGTCCAGCAGTCAGTATAAGGTGTCTCTCATGGTATCCTCCTAATGCACTGTGTACAGGACGGTCAGTGTCCAGAAAATGAGAAGATGATCTCCAGGTGTTGGGTTTTCAGTCACTGGACCGCAGAGTTCACAGAACATTTGGACAGAACCTTCTGAGATAACGGAGAACTCTCTGGCCGAACCGCCACCAGTGTCTGGTATGATGTCCCCTCTTAGCAATAGGGTGATCATATGTCCCATTTTGGCAGGGACAGTCCCTTTTTTAAGCCCAGACGTCCCAGCTCTTTTGGCAAAACTTGGTATTTGTCCAGTTTGCTCTTGCCAGCTGATGATCAGTTGGCAAGAGCAAATAGGATAAATGCCTAATTTTGCCAAGAAAGACAAGTGTGCCTCCCTGGGGGCGGGTTGTGAAGGAACATTCATGGGGGGGGGGCAGCAGCGATGCTAGGCTCCGGGTGGTGGGCCTCAGTCTGTCAGTCTCAGCCTGTGGGGCTCGGTCCAGCCCTGCATACGAGGGGGGATGGAGTCTCAGGTTAGCCCCGCACGGTGTCCTGTTTTCCCCTTTGGGAAATATGGTCACCGTAGTTATTGACAAACTGGAGGAGTTCAGATTCAGGGAAAAACAACTGACAGGATCGGGGGCTGGCTGAGGGGGAAGAGGTGGAAAGTGCAAAATCCACAGAGCGTGGCTAGGAGATCACTCAGTGAGGATGGGACCTCTCTGCAGATACTCACAGGGTGTGGGCCCCAAGGGAGCAGAGGACACAGTTAGGGTGTCACATGGGATGAGGGGTGGCTAATGAGGTGAGATGAAGATCAGAAAGTTTTCGGGTGAACTTTAGAAGAATCTTCCTGGCTGTGGGATGTATCAGCCTGTGATGAGTCTCCCAAGGAGAGGTGGGAAGCCCCAGGGCCAGTCCCAAGGGAAGGGAAACAGGACGGTCATCATAGGTGCTGTACCTAAATACCATTCCACCTTTTTTATTTTTTTGCTCTGCTGATTGGCTGTGGGAGGGGGGGCAGCCTTGGGTGAGCTGGGGGACAGGAAGTGCTGAAAGTATTTCCTCTCTGGCCAGAAAAATGGCTAAGGCCACTGCTGGAGAGCCCTATTGCTTGGGACAATTAAATAAGTCTGGACACATCTCTGGTCAATGTAGAGTCAGAAACAATCCTGCCCTGCCTGGGTGATCTGAGTTAGAAGGGACCCTACAGGGATTTTCTGTCTCTAGGATTCTGAACTTTGTCTGTAGGAGAGACAGGTAAGTGCTGACAGCTCCTGTCCCAGCCCCAGCCAGCAGCCCAGGGCACCAGACTTCCAGAGGACAGAGAGCACGGATGGGCACATGTCGTTCAGCTGGTTGCAGGGTGGGTCCCAGACCAGTTCTTATTGTCCCTCCATGGCAGCAGCCAGAGAGGCCCCACTCAGTGAGCTGCAGTGAAAGGGCTGCTCCCTTTAGTCACTTCCTTGACTTTGTGGTTCCCACAGGGTGGAGCATGACTTGTCAAGCAAACTGAAAGGCATCTGTGACAGTATTTAACCCCTTCCAGGTGGCAGCTGGATTCTGGGAGGTTTGGTCTCAGGGCATCAGCCTGGGAAATACACCTAGACAGCAGGGTGGAAGCAGGGGGTGTTCACGGGTTATACTGCATTTCTCTTCAATGGACAACTTGTCTGTTTCACCTTCACAAGGTATTCACAAGCCTGTGGAGAACACAAAGGCAAATACAACTACAGACAGCTGACACTCAAGTACTGAAGCTATGCCCCCCTCACCTGCTACTTGCAGCATAACACACACTGCAGCCTGCAATAACCACATGGTCTCTGAATTGTTATTATTATTTCAGTAGGTATTTTGGGGGACCTTTTGTGCTGGGTGCTGCACAGATTTTATTGTCCCTGTCCCAAGTCGCTTAGAGCTGACATTATGCTTTGCTAGAAGATTTGCAGCTATCTTCTCTTACAGGGAAACCTGGAACCTGTCCAGATGTCACCTTTAAGTGCGCCGTGTACAATCCCCCAAATCGCTGCCACTCTGACTACCAGTGTCCAGGATTCAAGAAGTGCTGTGAGACTTTCTGTGGGAGGGCCTGTGTTTATCCTAAGGGACATGGTAAAGGTACCAGCCTGATCCTTTCTTTGGGCTCTGGACTGAGATCACTACCTGCTCTAGCTGAGCTGCAGGGCACCTATGGGAAAGGGCATTTCAACCCATGGCCTCCAGCTGAGATTAGCTCTGATTAGAGCTACCTCCAGAGGCCTCACCATTCTGGTTGACTAGGGAACAGGCTGGGTACTTGGCTCTTTCCTACACGCCTTTGTATGAATATGACTTTGTGGTGTCACAAGACAATAAGAGTTGAGTCCACCTGGGAAACAGGCAGAGGGGATCTGGAGGGATTCAGTTTGAGAAGCTGCACTGGGAAATCTATGGGGGGAATCTGTGTCTGGGGCCAGAAAAGCAGAAGGTGACATTATTGATTGGGTTTGTGGTCCAATGCCCAGGCTGTCTTTAGATAACACCTCCCCTTGCCCCACCCACAAGCCTCATCCAGGATCTAGAGAGGAAGTGACTTTGCGTGTTTTGCTCTTTACAGAAGAGTCACAAAATGAATGCACATCATGGGCACCATGAGGACCAATAACTGTGTTTGCTAATGACATACAGTGTGCCAGGCCTAGCTACATACACCCATGGCAGCTCTGGCAGAGTTCTGGGCGTTTCTCAGACATACACGCAACTAAAGGGCTTGCAAACAATTTAAAGGAATACTACCCAATTCCTGTCAACTACAAGTGGAAGAGACAGGGAGATGATACCAGGACGCTCCCTTGGGCTGGGAATGGGGGATTAATGCTCTCTCATCCCTGATCCTTGGGGATAGGAACAGGGTCAGAAGGGGCTGCATGGGGAGATACTAACATGGAGAGCTTCCTCTGCCAAGCAAGTTAGCTTGGGATTCAGTGCCATCTGAAGGGCAGGACGTTTGAGCCCCCCTCCCCCACACATCCGTAGAGTAACTAGGCTTTGGGGATACTGTGCCCCTTCTTGGGGCCCACTGATTTGGCAGGTGGAAATCTCCCTCCCGTATCCCAGGCTGGGACAAGGCCATGGCAGCTGCAGGGCTGGGTTGGACCAAAGTGGCTTGTGTTCATGGGAGCTGGGGCCGAACCAGAGGTTGGGTTTGCACAGCCCACGATTTCCTGTTGAACCCGCTGATCATTTTCCCTTTTTTCCAGCATAACTTCCTGTGTCCCGAGGGCATCCCCAGGCCAGGAGCAACCGTGACACCAGCTCGATGTGCCTGGTCTCGCTGGGGTCCCACAGACCTGCCCTAGGAAATCAGCTTGCACAATGCCTGCATAGCACTTGCGCTCTTAATCCGTCTCGTCTTTAGCACCAACCATGCCACATTGTCACCTGTCAGGGGGTTGTCATGGAATTTTAGATCCTGCCCACCTAGCACAGAGAGGACTGGGCTGAGGCCTTACCCCGTGAGGGACATGAGGAGCGTGATTCACCGTCCCTGTGCAGTGGCTCTTTCCCTGCAGTCAAGGGGAGGCTTTGGGGGGAGCTGGGGGTCTCTTTCTTCTTGCCCTGGCTCTGTATAATTTGATGTCCCGACCTTGGCACTTCGTGCACTGTAACAAATAAAGAAGCTTGTTCACATAGCAGTTTGTAACCTGTGATTCTGTCACTCCAGCTCCTCCTCCACCTGCAGGTTCCTCCCCTCACTGCCTCTGCTCTTCCTGTCTCATTGATCAGGAACATCCAGACCTGGCCTAAGCTCTTCTCCCTGGTTGCTTGATGGGGGCTCAGATGTCTCCTGTCTGTGTGTGTGAGGGGGATTTTACCCTGGATGCCGCTTCTAAGGCCCCCCTTCCCCCTCCAGTGAGCTCGGAGACAGGATCCTAGCACTGGTCCAAGCTCTTTCCCCAGGGAGTAACTGCTGTTGATTTGGGATATTGATCTGTCTCTTTATAAGAAAGCCTTTGGGACCCTTGAAACAAGGTGAAGAGGCTCCGAGCGACAGCAGAGTCACGCCCCCCCACCCCCGAGCGTCTTTCCAACACAGGGCAAGGGGAGCTGCCCCTCACAGAGTGGGCTAGAAGCCACTTCACTAATGAACTGAGTCCCCATCCCAGGGCCTTGGAGTGATGCACTGAGGCTGGGTTTGGCAGATGTGCCATGGAGCTGCCAGGGCTGCCCATCCTGCCCTGTGCTATAGCCCTGAAATCCACCAGCCTCAAAACCCTACCCTAGCACTGCCAGCCCACTAGTGCCAATGAGTCCAAGAACTGTCCATTCAGAATGAGCTAGGATCATCCCAGGTGCCAGCTGCCTCCCTGACTGCGGGGGTACAAGGAGCCATAATGGGGGAGTATCTGTATTGATCCATCAAATGTGCATCAGGATTCCGGGTAGGGTGACTAGACAGCAAGTGTGAAAAATCAGGACAGGGGGTGGAGTGCTAATAGGAGCCTATATAAGAAAAAGACGCCAAAATTGGGACTGTCCCTATAAAATCAGGACATCTGGTCACCCTAACTCCGAGCAGCAAGGGAAGGGGAAGCTTCTAGGTGGCAGGTCTCCAGGGAGAGCAGGGGGACAGGAAATGGAGTTTGAGGGATAACACGCTTTTCCTGGCCTAACAAAGTTCCTGGATAAGTGATGGAAGAAAGCGACTACTTGTCATTAGTTACTGTTGTCACAAAAGACATGGGAGTGGGACTCTAGATCAGGGGTAGGCAACCTATGGCATGCGTGCTGAAGGCGACATGCAAGCTGATTTTCAGTGGCACTCACACTGCCCGGGTCCTGGACACCGGTCCGGGTGGCTCTGTATTTTAATTTAATTTTAAATTAAGCTTCTTAAACATTTAAAAAATCTTATTTACTTTACATAAAACAATAGTTTAGTTATATATTATAGACTTATAGAAAGAGACCTTCTAAAAAAGTTAAAATGTATTACTGGCACGCGAAACCTTAAATTAGAGTGAATAAATAAAGACTCAGCACACCACTTCCGAAAGGTTGCCAACCCCTGCTCTAGACGTTACTTGGGAGCCCTGCAGTGCAGCTGATCCCAAATAAAGCATGCAGAGATGACAATATGTGCTAACTACTTGTGCTAAACAATCTGTTCCACTTTGCATTTTGCTGTGACTCTGGGAGTTCCTTTCCCAGAGCAGAAGAAGAGCTTTGTGTAGCTCAAAAGCTTGTCTCTTTCACCAACAGAAATGGGCCCAATCAAAGATATCACGTCACCCACCTTGTCTCTCACATATAGCAGATATTTCAGCTCCATCCTGCCCTCTTGATGCTGGCAGTGGATTCTGTTGTATATGATTCTTGTAACAACCCCAAGTAATACTGCTTGGATGGAGCCATTCAGTGAACAGGAGTCTCTGGGCTCTTTTGGCTGTTCTATTTCAGGAGCTGTGTTTAGTTGCATGAATAATACCCAGACGTGTGTCCTACTGGCGCTGTACTGGTAACTGCCTGTCAGAGGGCAGCAGAGGCCCTAGAACCGGAGATCCAGCAGGGTCCCCTTTTCACATTCCAAAGCTCTCAATGGCATATACAGCCACTTTCTAAAGAAAATGCAAAAAGCTGATTTCCACCCAGGACCCAGAAAGGCAACCTCATTAGAGATTCCTGCATCCACTAATGCTTGTGAGTTTCCTTCCTATTTGTCTCTGCTGCGATCATTAGGCCATACTCATTCCTACTCTAGCACAAAGAACAGCACCACTAATGTGCTGGTTGCAATGGACGAGCCGGGACCTGGGGATTTGGTGCTCAGGCCTCCCACCCCAGAGAAGATCCCATCAGGCACCAGAGGCTAATGAGCTCACAGGGAGAAGCAAAAACTGCTGCAGAGAGATGTATCCCAGGGGGCTGCCCCAGCAGACAGCAGAGCCTACCATTAAGAGGTTGCAGATCCCCAGACATCTTCTGGAGGTGGACTCTGCTTAGGGAAGGAGCAATGTGACCTATCTTGCTGGATTTGTATAAATCTGGCACGCTCTCCTGGGGCTAGTTCTGTTGCCCCTTTGGCCAAGCAGTAACTGAATTGAGGGCCTGACAGGATGGCTTCTGTTTAGATTTGAAACTGATGATCCAGATTTGAGGTATTTTATTTGTGTCATTTCTTTTCTTCAAAATGTACCCAAAGCCCGATGACCTGATCTGTGATAAGAAGAAAGCATGAGTAGGCAGCCTTCTTTTGGAGAAATCCCAGGTTACAGCACCCTGGAGCTTACTGCACAAGAAAAACATGAAATTGACACATTGGTGGGAGATGGGGAATTACCCCATTGCACAAGAGCCACCAGGATGATCTGGCTGTGGGGAGGGGACCAGGTAAACCTTACCCTGAGATGATGCTGGAGAAACTCCTCCATGAAAATCTTGTTCAAGACAAGATGGAAGCCACCTAATTATTGACTTGTGGGAAGAGATCCTTGTATTATGAGTAGGGGCTAGCCCCATGGCCCTGAGCTCTGTCCCAAGAATGAGCTGTTTTGAGCCTCTGCCTCTCTCCAGGAACTCTGAAAGACTCAGAGCCCAATGCAGACCACACCCCACTTCATCATCCCACTGTTTAACACACAGCCTTCTTCCAGCCACTGGGTTCATATCCTAGGAAAACCCAGAACTCTATAAACTCCTTTTGGACCACATGGACTTCCAGCCTCAGGCTGTCTCCTCCTTTGTGTGCACCTGGTTTGCACTAACAGAAGGGCCTTAGCTGCACCCACTCGTGGGCATGAAGGCAAGAGCTTTCACACACCCACTGTCCTGAGATCTGGGATCACCTTTGTGTCCACAACCCCAAAGGACAAGCCACGAACGCTTCTTTCATAACAGCGCCAAGGCAGGCTGGAGATCTCAGGTCCATGCAAACCCAAAGCTTCAAGGGAAGCTGAAGGACGGTGAGACCCCCGTGAGCTGAGAGCAGTGGGGTTAACGCAGCCTACCCATAACACAAGGCTTTCTTCCCACAAGTCAGTAGTTCATTTGCTGCCATCTTGTCCTGAACAGTGTTTCTGCTGGGAACAAACAGGGTGAGTTTGCTCCGAGGCGAGGCTAGTTTTACTGGCGACTCTTGTGCAATAGGAGAATTCCCCCACCATTGCATGGGGTTTCTTGTGCAGAAAGTACCAGGGGGAGAGATAGCTCAGTGTTTTGAGCCTTGGCCTGCTAAACCCAGGGTTGTGAGTTCAATCCTTGAGGGGGCCATTTAGGGATCGGGGCAAAAATCTGTCTGGCGATTGGTCCTGCTTTGAGCAGGGGGTTGGACTAGATGACCTCCTTAGGTCCCTTCCAACCCTGATATTCTATGAACCAGCTTGTGAAACAGAACAAGGAAATGACAGCATGGTCCTTCCCTCTCCTGACCCAGGTCCTCCTGAATGAGAGCTTCAATCCAGCCTGGCTCCTGACACACCAGGAAGTCAGTGAGTGCCTTCCTCCCTTAGGGGGCTCCTCAGCCTCTGGGCCAAGGTGCTGCTAGTGTCTGGTACAATCTCACCGCTTAGAGCTTGTCTACATGGGAAACTTTGGCTAAACTGATATAGTTATACAGCTGTGACCCTGTTTATAGCCTGACACCAACACCATGGTCCGAAGGCGCTGCATGAGGGAAACACTAGAACCTAGCTGTACATTTGAGCTGTTCCATCTGAATTTAGTACCACCCCCAGCAGCTGTTCTCTCCTCTTACAGTGCCATCTTTCCCTCCTCCCCAGGGTCACTTGGCTTTGGGGATTTAGCAGGTGGAAATCTCCCACCCTCTATCCCAGGCTGGGATGACGCTGTGGCAGCTGCTGAACCAGCCTGGGGGGCATTGGTTGGGGCTGTACCAGGGGCTGAGTTTGTACAAAGCAGGATTTCCATTTGGCCCCTCAGATCAATTTCCCTTTCTCTAGCATAACTTCCTGCTTCACAGATGAGCTGGAGGTGTCCCCAGGAGCAGCCATGACCCCAACTCAAGGAGGTCAGACATGCTGGGGTCCACGGGCCAGCCCTCAGAAACCACCCTGCACAAGGCCAGCTCAGAGACACAGTGATTTAGGCTCCCTAATGGGCATGGGAAGAGGTGCCAGACATTTTGGAGGAGCTGAGGGTGGGGCGGTTCTCTGATCTGCGACCTTGTGGGGGCCATCTCACACTCTCCACCTCCCTCCTTCAGTTCTGTCACACACACTATCTCTCCAGGGTAGTGCCTGTAGGCTCCAACCCTGCCCAAGCAGCTCAGAGGGAACACGGGAAGGCCTCCTGCTGGGCTGCTCTTTAGCAGTCTGATTCGCAGTCCCTTTCCTAGGGCTCAGGGATTAGGGGGACTCATTAGGTGGTGCTGGGGGGTCTCTTTATTCCTTTTCTCTCTCACTCTGTGTAATGGGGCTTTGGCCATTGTAGCAAATAAAGACACTGGCTCACGCAGCAACTTTGTGGGTCAGGTGATTTGTGCCTGTTTCTGTTTGCAGTTCCTCCCCACTCCTCTTCCCGGACTCTCTCCCCTTCCCCCACTCCCTCCCAGCTTGGACATCAGGCGGATCCTGGCAGCACACTCCCAGCTGGGAATGGTGTGACTGAAAAATCTCCAGTAGATTCCAGTTCTCCCTGCTGGGAGCTTTGTTGTGTCCTGGGCAGGAATTCTCCTGCTGATGCTGCATCTCAGCCCCCAGTGAGCTCAGGATCCACAACAGACTATTGTTTGGCACTCTTTAGCCAGGATTTCGGATGGGGCAGGGGAAAAGCAGCCTGCACTGGTCTGGGATTGCTTGGGTGCCCTCTGAAAATATAGTGAGCAAGCTCAGCCCCACTCCATCCCTCCCCAAATGCAACTTTTCACAGGTTCAGGCACAACTCAAAGATGAGCTGGAGAGGTCTGAGTACTGAGCTGAGTCCCTGTCCCAGGGCCCCTGAGTGCAGCACTAAGACTTGTAGATATGCCACTGGGCTGACTACACTGTCCATCTCACCCTGCCCCAGGGCACTAAGCATTGGCAGCCTCAGAACCTCATGAGGTAGGAGAGGGTAAGCAGGGTGCTGTCAGAGCAGAGAGGGCCAGCGGTGTGCATGTATTTAATGTTGAGCCTGAGCTGATCAGACACAAGCTGGAGGCAGCAGCATCCCCTCAACAGGGAGTGGAGCAGGTGGCAGACAACTGAAAAAAAGAGATTAATGATTTATAAGCCACTGGTGATTCCTTGGGGTCTGACCACAGAATGCACAGGGTTAGCAATGCTGTGATAGACAGAGCCCTGCAGGCCTGCCACTGGAACTAAAGCAGAGGTTTTCATCTCCCTCAGGCATTATCATCACTCCCAGCCAGCTGTGGAGTCTGGTGTGTATTACTGTGGGAAAGGCCCTTTAATAGAGATGGTGAGAAGGATCCAGGCTAGTGAACAGGAGAGCCTGGGGCTCTTTGAGTTGTTTCATTTGAGGAGCTGCTTTTAGCCATCTGAATAATGCTCTGTTGAGACTGTCATAAACAGATAGCTAAGGGTTAATCTTTCTTTTACCTGTAAAGGGTTAACAAAGGGAACCAAACACCTGACCAGAGGACCAATCAGGAAACAAGATTTTTCAAATCTCAAAGGGGGGGAAGTTTTTGGGTGTGTTATTTTGTCTGTCTCTGTTGCTCTCTCGCTCTGAGAGTGATCTCTATCTCCAGGTTTTCTAATCTTCTGTTTCCAATGTAAGTACAAGGTAGAAGACAATAGGCTTATATTGTTTTTTTGTATTTACATGTGTGTAGTTTGCTGGAATGTTTAATTGTATTGTTTTTGGATAGGCTGTTTATTCAGTTTGTTTTCTTTTAAAGCAAATGACCCTGTATATTGTCACCTTGATACAGAGACATTTTGTGCTTTTTCTTTCTTTTATCAAGCTTTCTTTTAAGACCTGTGTGATTTTTTTCCTCTGGTTAAGGCTAACAAACGGAGGGAGGGGAAAATCTCTTTGTGTTAGAGTTACAAAGCTTGCATTTGCAGGGACTCTGAGTCAGGGTGAGAGAAACCTGATCTCTCTGTTTTGTGTTTCAAGGAATTGAAGCAGGGTAATCTCCTAGAGTACCCAGGGCGGGAAGATCTGGGAGGAGGTAAAGAGGGGGAAGGGAAGTGGGTTATTTCCCTTTGTTGTAGGTTCAGGGCATCTGAGTCTTGCGGTCCCCCAGGGAAGGTTTTGGGGAGACCAGAGTGAGCTAGCTGGTGGCAGCGCTATCAGATCTAAGCTGGTAATTAAGCTTGGAGGTTTCATGCAGGTACCCACATTTTGGACACTAAGGTTCAAAATTGGGACTTATGCTATATGACAGAGACTGAGAGAGCCAGGAGGCAGCTAGGCACTAAGAGCCAGAGAGGGTAAAGGATCTGATTGCCCTAGGGGTCTCTGGGAGTCATTTGTTTCCTTTTAGAAAGGAGCCAAAAAACACCCAAACTCAACACCAGGCCACCCAGCACTTGGAAAAGGAGACCTCCAGTAACAAGGGAGTGCTTTTCCCCAGCTTGCTAAAGACTCCCCACCACACCTAGACTCTTTTTCATGCAGACTTGTTGCCCAAACTTAGGTCAAATTAAAGAAGAAGCAGTTCCTCAACTCCCACAATTTTGCTCCACCCTTTTAGTTCCCAGCTTTTTTCCACCTTCCCCCATCCCAGAGAACTCAGCCCGTTGTAGATGTCCAGGACCCCCTGCTCCCAGGAAGCACAAGCCTTACAGTCACTCTCACAACCTGACCCTCACTACACCTTACATTTGCTAAGCCCAGGTGCCCCCCTTTTAAAGCTCAGATAGGGTCAGCTGACCAGTCACAGCTGCATCAGCCCTGCTCCCTCTTAAAGGCCCAGTGTTACCCTATAACACCATGGTAGAGGCACCTGTACCCTGATGCTTGGCTGTCCCCATCCCATTAGACTCTGCTGTGATCATTATGCCAGTAGCGGCACCACACCATGCACTGTAAGCAGTACTCCAGCAGTGGAAGGGGGATATTGGTGGGCAGGACTCTCACCCCAGAAAAGACCACCTTAACCATTGGAAAGGAGGGAGTTACCAGGAGGGATCACCTACCCAAAACTGCAACAGGGCGAAGTGAGTGGGGTGGCTGCCCCAGCCAATACTGAGCCTGGGGCTGGGAGACACCCTAAAATCTCCTGAGACAAAGAGCTGGGCTGTGCTGAGCTGAGGAGCGGGGATGGTCAGACTCGCTGGGTTTGCATGAACCTGCTGTTCTCTGCAGGGGTTAGTTCTCACTTCACAAACCCAAAGCCCCAAGTGACACGGACAACCTGTGAGCTGAGAGCAGAGAGGTCCCTGCAGTCCTCAGCATCAGACAAAGGCCCCTGCCCAAAAGTCAATAGTTTACTGAATTCTATCTTGTCTGGAGCCAGGTTTCTGTTGCAGTGTCTCTCACAGGTCCCCTCCATGTGAGTTTGCCCCCGCTCACATTCAAACTGTCTCTGCAACTGGCTCTTGAGCAAGGGGAGAATTTCACTCTTTTCAGCAATTTCAGGTTTTTCTTGTGCAAAGAGTTGCAGGAAGACACAAGAACCTGGTTGTGAAATGGCACAAGACAAGGGGACAAATATTGGCGTCGATCCAGGCATCTCCTTCTCTGCTCCCTTCTCCTCCCTCCCTCCCTCCCTCCTGGAGTGAATTTTTAAATACCAGCTTGACTCAGCTCTGGGCATTCAGACCTACCTCCAGAGACACCACCATGAAGCCACTGGGCATCTTCCTCTTTGTGGGACTCTTCAGCCTTTGGGCCAAGTTGGTAGGATGTCCCCTCTTAGTGACAAACTGGAGGAGTTCAGAGAAAAGCAACTCAAAGGATCAGGAGGCGGGAGACAGGTTTGGGTGGAAAGTGCTAAATCCATAGAGCACATAGATCCATCCCCACTGAGCTTCATGCACGACTCTTGTGAGCCCAAGGAATGCCAGGGCACAATTAGAGTATCACATGGGGGAGCTGAGTGGGGTGAAATGGAAATTCCAGGGTGAACATTAAGACACTCCTTCTGGCTGTGAGATATAACAGACTGTGATGAGTCGCCCAAGAAAAGGGGTGGGAACTGTATGGTTTGGGACATTTAACACTAGACTGGACGCATCTCTCGTCAATGCAGAGTAAGGAACAATCCTGCCCTGCCTGGGTAGTCTGGGTTAGAATGGGCCTTACAGGGATTTTCTGTCTCTAGGATTCTGAACTTTGTCTGTAGGAGAGACAGGTAAGTGCTGACAGCTCCTGCCCCAGCCCCACCCAGCAGCCCAGGGCACCAGACTCCCAGAGGACAGAAAGCACGGATGGGCACATGTCATTAAACTGGTTGCAGGGTGGGTCCCAGACCAGTTCTTATTGTCCCTCCATGGCAGCAGCCAGAGAGGCCCCACTCAGTGAGCTGCAGTGAAAGGGCTGCTCCCTTTAGTCACCTCCTTGACTTTGTGCTTCCCACAGGGTGGAGCATGACCTGTCAATCAAACTGAAAGGCATCTGTGACAGTATTTAACCCCTTCAAGGTGCAATCATGTTGGGTTTAGAAAGGAAATGCCCCTGGCAGCTGGATCTGGGAGCTCTGGTCCCCAGCATCAGCCTGGGAAATACACCTAGACAGCAGGGTGGAAGCAGGGGGTGTTCATGGGTTATACTGCATTTCTCTTCAATAGACAACTTATCTGTTTCACCTCCACAAGGTGTTCACAAGCCTGTGGAGAACGCAGAGGCAAATACAACTACAGACAGCTGACATACAAGTACTGAAGCTATGCCCCCCCCACCAGCATAACACACACAAATAACCACAAGGCTTCTGAATCATTAGGTATTTTGGGGGACCCTTTGTGCTGGGTGCTGCACAGACTGCATGAATATTATGCAGTGCTAGAAAATTTGTTTATGCAGCGATCTTCTCTTGCAGGGAAACCTGAAACCTGTCTTGCCTTCATCTTTAAGTGTGCTATGTACAATCCCCCAAATCGCTGCCCCTCTGACACCAGCGTCCAGGATTGAAGAAGTGCTGTGAGACTTTCTGTGGGAGGAAATGTGCTTATTCTAGGGAATATGAAGGTGCCAACCTAATATACTAGTTAGATTTCCTTTCTCAGGGCTCTGTGCCAAGATCACTCCCTGCTCTCACTGAGCTGCTGGGGGGTATGGGAAAGGGCATTTCAAGCCCTGGCTTCCAGCAGAGATCACAGCACTGATCAGACCTGACCTCCAGAGGCCTGTACCAGGGGCTGGATTTTTACAGGATTTCCTCTTGGCCCTCTGAACACTTTCCCTTTTTCTAGTAACTTCCTGCGCACTAGATGGGCCAAGAGTGACCCCAGGAACAGCCGAGAGGTGGATTAAGTTTTCCTGGGGCCCTGGGCCAGAGCAAGCAGGGGACTTCTCCCCACCCCTTCCACTTGTGGCCCTGCCCACAGCCTCATCCCTTTCTACCCCTTCCCTGGGCCCCACCCATTCCACCCAGGGTCCTCCCCACTCCATCCCCCCACTGTAGCCCTGCAAATGCTTTTGCTCCTTTCTGCCCCCCACCCTGCCATCCCAAGACCGGAGAAGCTCTGTCCCCATTTCACAGCACAGGGGCACAGCGGGGAGTCAGAGATTCCTCAAGTCCCAGGGCCACAGCAGGGGTTGGGTGCTGGGGCTTCTCCCACCTCGCCTGCCTGGCGCTGCTTCCGAGTGGGGTCAGAGTACGGGGACTTCCCATACCCATCCTGCCCAGTGGCCAGGGCTCTGCGCTTCTGACGCCCAGTGGTGGATTTTTTCCAAGGCCACCCAGTTGGTCGGGGCCCCTGGGTATGGGCCCCGTAGGCCCAGTGGCTAATCCACCACTGGAGGAGCTGTGACACCAGCTCTAGAAAATCATCCAGCACAACCCTGCTCAGAGACACAAGGATCCTGCTTGCAAAGGGGCTGGGGAGGGAGTGTCACGAACACCTTGGGTATTTGAGAAGGGCTTTTTGATCTGGCATCTTGGGGGAATGTCTCTGGCAGAAAACACTATGCCCTGTCCCTTGTCTCTTACTTTTCATCACACCCACACCCATCCCTCATCAGGGGAAAATCTCTGTAGGTCAGACCCTGCCTGGGCAGTACAGAGGGAGTGGGGAGACCTCACCTTTTAATGCTGCTGAGCAGTATGATTCACAATCCCTCTCTTGTGACTCTCCCTGCCTGAGAATGGGATTAGGGGAAATTAATGGGTGGAGCTGGGAATCTCTTTATTCTCTCACCCTCCCTGTAGTGGGGCTTGGCTGGCATCCCCCGCACTGTAGCAAGTAAAGCAGGGGTGGCCAACCTGTGGCCCATAGCCACATGCGGCTCTTCGGAAGTTAATATGCAGCTCCTTGTAAAGGCATCAACTCTGGGGCTGGAGCTACAGGTGCCAACTTTCCAATGTGCTGGGGGGTGCTCACTGCTCAACCCCTGGCTCTGCCACAAGCCCTGCCCCCACTGCACTTCTTCCCGCCCCCTCCCCTTAGCCTGCCGTGCCCTTACTCCTCCCCCCCCCCACAACCTTCTGCAAGCCATGAAACAGCTGATCAGGAGGTGCGGGGAGGGTGGGAGCCGCACTGATTGGCAGGGCTGCCAGTGGGTGGAAGGCGCTGGGCGTGGGAGCTGATGGAGGGCTGCTGACATATTACTGTGGCTCTTTGGCAATGTTCATCGGTAAATTCTGGCTCCTTCTCAGACTCAGGTTGGCCACTCCTGAAATAAAGACACTTGTTCATGCAGCAGCTATGTCCTTTGATATTCAGGTGACTAGAAAGCCGGCAATTGCTTCACATCCCCACTTCTCTGTTGCCTTTTGCTGCTGACAGTGGATGCTGATGTATTTTACTGTTGTATCGGCCCCAGTAAAGCCTGAGCAATGGTTACGTGTCAGTGGAGAGGAGGCTCTGGCAGGTCTTTGGATCTTTCCATTAGAGAAGCTGCATTGAAGTGTGTGAAGAATCCTCCCCAGGCAAGAGCTGGTTGTTGGTGCTGGACTGGTAGCCAGAGAGCAGCAGAGCTTTGGCCTGCAGCACTGATTCTTTCTAAGGAAGCAAAAGAAACAGATTCTCTAAACTGCTATTGATGGGGCCTGGGATGGTTGCCCCAATGTCTGGGTGAGTGATTGTTTGGCCCCAGTAATAAATCTAGCTGGTCACAAGAATAGCCCATTTCAATCCAGTGCTGCGATGCACACAGTTTGCCCAACAGAGATGGTATCTTGGGGTGGGCGGAGCCCATGGAGGAGACATCCCATCGAACTGAAAGGCAAACTGATAAAAGGCAATACTTTTGCGTACAATATATAAGCATTGGAGCTTACCGTCACAATGTACCACTGAGGCCAAGAGCTTAGCAGGACTCAGAAAATGACTGGACAACATTTAGCTAGGTGCCCAGAGCATCCACAGATACATTAGGGTAAAATCTACAGAAGAGATAAAATCTCTTATGCTCTAGGGCAAATAACAAATCCCTAACTGCCTAAGGTTAGTAAAAAACTTCCCTTATGGGCGGGTTATTCCTTAGTTACCTACAATTGTTGAAAAATTGGAGAGAAGTTCAGAAAAGAACCACAAGATTTATTCAAAAGGATGGAAACAATGCCCTTTACTGAGAGACTGAAGGAGCTCAATCTGTTTAGTTATCAAAGAGATCAAGAGGTAATTTGATCACAGTCTATTCAAAACTTCACAGGGAGAAAATACTGCGTACCAAGGGTTCTTTAATCTAGCAGAGGAAGGCAAACCAAGAATCAGTGGCCTGAAGCTGAACGCAGCCAAACCAAATTAGAAATTAGGCTATTTTTTGTTTTAAATCAGTGACGGTGATTAATCACTGGAACAAAATACAAAGGGAAGTCGTGGATTCTCCGTCTCATGAGATCTTCAGATCATGACTAGAGGCCTTTCTGGAAGGGATGCTTTAGCCAACCACAAATGATTGGGCTCAGTACAGGAGTAATTGGGTGAAATTCTCTAGCCTGGCTTATGCAGGAGGACAAACTAGATGTCATAATGGTCCCTTCTGATCTTGGAATCTATGGGCTTTCTCATGCCTCCTTCTGGATGTTCCTCAGGTCTGATTCAGCAGGACAATTCCTATGATGGTTGAGGGTAGCTAGGTATCATTTGCAAACAGCTGATAACTGTTCATAGATCACAGAATTCTCTTCTTTCTCAGGAGTGGCTATTAAACTGGCATTTCCATGCTGCTGGTTAATGATAGCATTTCAATTATGCTTTGTTAACAAGATTAAATGACTAAGAGGTTTGATTAAGCACAGAATTCCAGGCCTGGGATGCATCTTTGCTGATAACGCTGTGTCACTAGACAATCCAAAATGAATGTTAACATGCTAAGCCAAGCGTTTCATTTGCATCACAGGAGATAAGCTTATGTCAGTGCTGCAGCTAGACTTCCCTCTGGAAAACAGGCACCCTAGGCTGAAAATTGCTGCCCGAGGTCTTGGAATATGGAGACTTCATGGACCAGGTCTTCAACTGGTGTAAATCAGTTCAAATCAGCTTTAAGGGAGCTATGCTGACTCAGTCTGGAGTTATGCTGATTTACACCTGTTGAAGAACTGGCCCAAGGTCCTCAGATGAGACTGAGTCTCTGAATGTTTCCAGGCACAGGGACACATGATCTTGGGTCATGCTGTGGTTTTCAACCATGGAACGGCCTCCTTTTAAACAATGTTCTATCTCAGGATGTGGGGACTGATCTGAACTGCTGGGCAGCTTTCAGCATGGATGGCCCTACCACCACAATCGTCCACTCGCCTTCCAGCTGGTGGGTGTGACCAGTTTAAATGTAGTCACTCCTGGAAGTGGAAAGACACAAAGTGATTTGCACGGTAGCATCAATGGCCAGCCCTGTGATATTAGTACTGAAAGCACCACCCCCTCCAGAAGAGGAGGGAGGCCCATTCGTGAGATAGTTTGGGAGGGAAGTTTGCACTGCTACTGCCCATGCCACAAAGGCCATTGGTTTCCTGAGTTCTCAATCCAGCCCCTTTCTCCACCAGGGCATTTCTGTGAGAAGAACCCAAAAAGCTCCACAACTGCCTGATCAAACCAAGCTCTCCAGAGCAGGAACTACAACTGATTTCCAACCAACTGCCTCTGCTGTTCAGACCCATTGTGGTTTTGTTGTGAACTGTTATAATCTAATAAATGAACTGAGATGACTCATTCACACTGAGTCCTAAGGATGAACTGGACTCATGAGCTTAGAGATAAGAGCCTAACCTGCCCAGGTTAGCCACTGGGGCCAGCTAAGTGTATTAACAGTGCAATGCCTCCATCTCTTCAGGGAGCCCCATTGCTTGGCATGTTTAAAACTCTGCATGGAACACTAACATGTCAAACAATCCAGCATTGGCTGTTACAGAATTTATGTATCTCTATTTTCTATGATCCTCTGAGGCATGATTTGAAAATGCCCCTGGTATTTTGCCTGGGAGCCATTTCTGATTCATGATATTATCGCTACATTTCCTGTCCCCTCGCTCTGATCTGCCATTTCATGTTTCTTATCATTTTAATGAGAGTTCTGGAAATGGAATCGCTCGAGGTAACACTGAGACCATTTACAATCATAGCTGTCTTAACAAATCCCACTGCTTCACCTCCCTGGGAGCAGCTTCCTTCCTCTGTCCTCTACCTTTTCAACAACATCCTGCTACCTCACTGGGTCTGATACTCCATTAGCCAATGGGGAGCCAGCACAGGGCTGGGCAGTTCCGTAACAGCTGTTTATGCTCATTCGCACCACTACCTGCAGCTAAAGCTCTCTCCCGCCTTTGCATCTGGTGGGCCAGAGCTGGAGAATCCACTGAAATGAACACACAGAAGATAAAAGAACGAGGAGTGCTTGTGGCACCTTAGAGACTAACATATTTATTTGGGCATAAGCTTTCATGTGCTGAAACCCACTTCACAGGATGCTTCCAGTGGGAAATACAGTAGGAAGCTATATATACACACAGAGAACAAGAAAAAATCATACTAGTAAGTGACTTTTCAATAGCACTGTTCAACCCAAAGGCCCCCGGATCGCCAATGCTCAGAGTAAGGAGAGAATTTCACTATCCCCACTTCC
Source organism: Chelonoidis abingdonii (assembly GCF_003597395.2). NCBI lineage: Eukaryota > Metazoa > Chordata > Testudines > Testudinidae > Chelonoidis > Chelonoidis abingdonii. The sequence continues at coordinate 20,580,049 of NC_133782.1, read as the reverse complement.
AAACACGTGACGGGAATACAGCAGAAAACAAGTATAGTGGCATCATTAAGACTCAAAGGGCCTGTCTATACAGCAAAAAAAGACCCAGGTCACCGAATCTCATAGCCGCTGGTCAACTGATCTGGGCTTATGGGGCTAAAAATAACACCATAGATGTTCGGGCTCAGACTGAAGCCCGGGCATTGAGATCCAGTGAGGCAGGGAGGGTCTTGGAGTCCAGGCTTCAGTCTGAGCTCTGACCCTTACGCTGCTATTTTTAGCCCCACAGCGCAAGCCCAAGTCATTGACTCCAGATCCAGACTCTCTGTCACAGGATTGTTGGGTTCTTGCTGTGTAAATGTACCACGACAAGCCTTCTTCAAACACACATGGTGCAGCTCCAGGGCACAGAAATCCAGATCATAAGGGTTTTATTTCTAAAGCCCCTGTCTGGGAGCTGCACAAACAATTCAAAACATCCAGACCAAAGGGATGCAAACATCCATTAACCCTTCACAACATATAATAACTCACCACATAGCCAGATATGAACGGTGCTGTGGGAGAGGGATGTACAGCCTGGGACTTGAATATGCCTCAAACGCCTCATCTTCTTTTCATTCCTCATGGCTCAGTAAAGATAAAGTTTGTCTGCATGTCAGCCCCCATCACTGTAGGTAGCCTCCTCTTGGTTCTGATGACAATGTGGAACCTTGACATACATGAATCTATGGACACCACAAGGTCCTGTCAGAATGAACATTCTTTATAGGTATTCCACAGGCACCATCTCCTTCTCCTCCAAACACGGCACCTCGCAGCAGACCACATCGGCAAGAGTCCAGGAGCTTGAGGGACACAATGGATTGGAATGGAATGAAGCAGATATCACTCCATCCATATTCTTATGAAAGAGCAGAGACTGTGACCCAGATTCTCAAGTGTATTTAGGTGCCTGACTCTCAATGGGAGAGAGGCACCTAAATATCTCTGAGGATCTGTGGCTACTGGTCCCAGGCAACGGCTGCCTGGGTTGCTCAGATAAAATAGGCGGCTTGTATGCTGCCATCTGCAGACTCAGAACAGATTATTAGAGAGAAGAATGGCCACTGAGCTTCACTAGCCCCAAGGAGTTTGACAGACAATCACTAATATGACTTGGCCCTCCAGCTAAGCCCCAAATCCTACTGTTCCCAATGTTACCATTGCCAGGTGGGCCAGGATGAGCTTGGGGTAGAAAAAGGACACCAGAGAGAATGTAGGAGTAGTGGTATGTCAGCATTTAGGTTTTCATCATCATCATGCCCTTAGTCCAATCCTCCCATAAATTCTCTTACCTCTCAGGCAAGTCCACTGTTTCATAGAGAGACAGGCCCTAGTCTGTACTCAACTGTCCCCACACTCAGTACCCTTTTAACAAGGTGATCACCTCTCTCCTGTGTCTTTCCATAGCTGATTTTCCCCCTCATCATCAGCCTTCCAGTCTTCTTGGGTGTTGTGTTGTCTTGGTTCCTTATCTGTCTTTCTTTCTGCAATGAAGTGGGCCTGGTTTATATATTCCCCAAGTCCCTCCCACTCACAGAAGCCTCTGAGAGGATTGGTTAATTGGAGTCAACTGCTTGGGGTTTTTTATTCCCCCATAAACCCCCCCCCCATGTGACAGTTCACTCTATCAAAAAAGGATAACAGAAGACACGATGGTAAGATATATATATAAGCTATTGAAACAGCCAGTTAAACCAGCAGTAAATCCGGGAGCTGTCCCATCTCCCCTAGCGTTTCACTATTACAAGGCCAGGTACTCGGAGGCAGATGAAGAGACGACAAATGTAGCTTAAGGTTGCAACCCAGACCCATATGTGTGTGTTTAGAGTGCAATCTGTAGTTCAGATCAGAGCCTAATCTGCGATCGCATCAGCCAGGCCTTCAGGAGAGGCTGCCAGGTTCCTTTGTTACTGACTGTACTATCTCAGGAGTGAGCTGGGTTTGTGATGTGAAATGGCAGCTTGCTTCAAGAAATGAAAATGAAGGAATATATTTTTACAAGGAACAAACATCCCAAAGACAGGACCAGGGATAATTTGAACTAAAGCAGACACTGGAGTTGGAATAATGGGCCACAAAAACGTTGTTCCTCAATCACTGTCTTGATAGCCATGCTTGCCATGTATTGAAAAATCAGGGACATGCAGAGAGAACCAGACTCCGGCTAATTAAACAGACAGCGGCCGAGTAGCACAGCTTGCAACAAGGTATCACCTTCAGTGGGTTCCCTGGCATCTCTAGCCAACAGAAAAACAACAGCTCAGGTAGCTTCAGATACCATGATGATGGACATGGGATAGATAGATAGAGAGATCTGTTTAACCCACATGCATATATTTTTAGAACTCATTAACCCTTCATTTGCAGAATATAAAACACTGAGAAAAGCACACAGCGAACAGTAGTCAGACACGAATATGTTCCCCTTTCCCTGACTTCTGTGTTTGATGGCACAAATGCATGGAGACTAAGGGCCATCCACTCCATCAGCTTTGTGCCACTCCAGATGTGCAGGCTGAGTCAGCCCTGTGGGTGTGTGAGACCTGGAATAGCCTTGTCAGGTGAGTGGTGAGAAAGCACTGGTTCATATACTGCGTCCTGTTTCGAGCTGGCTGAACAAACTCTCGGAGCTAGGGAAACAGGAAAAGGCAAATGTTGTGAAAAAGTAAACCACTTTTCGTCTCATTTGAGGAGTGAGGAGCAGCTTTTGTTCTTCCCCCACTGTGAGACTGGCAAAGTAGCACCTGTTAGCTGGCTTCATGCCCACGAAGGCCCTTGCATGTCGCAGGTGAACAGCTGCTCACTGCCTGGAGTGTGTACTGTAAAGACCTTGCTAAATGCCGTGTATTTTATGTGGGGCTTGTTCCTTGAAATGCATCATAGGTGTCTCCTTCAGCTCAGCCTCTTCCCAGTCAGCATGAGCGGCTTCTCGCTGTTATGCATTCCTGAGGCCTTTCAAAGGTAACTGTGCAATCTGCTAGCCTGGAGCTGAAGCGCTGTCGCTTAATCGGAGACCAATGCACACGCTGAGAATGGAAATTGAAAAAGCTTCAAATCCAGCTCTCGAGACGCATTACTCAGCGGCTGCTGCTAGTCATCCTCCTTCATATTTCATTATTTTAATGGCCACATAAAACCCTTTAGAATAGCAGCTTTGATAATACACACATAATTGCCTTGGTGGAGCAGAGATCCTGAATTGTTTCAGCAGATGGGGAGACACAAAAGCAGAAGGGCTGGATCCTCTGTTAGGTTCTCAGGAAATTTAGCACCAAACTCTTGGGGAGTAGCTGCTCTCATTGCATGTGGCTACAGAGACTACAGGACATTCTCCAAGTTGAGAGGCAGGGTTCTGGCTTGCAGGGAGCAGAGGGCTGCCATCAGCACTGGACAGTGATTGTTGTTGTGTTAAAGTTCTGCAATGTTTAACTAAAAATGATCCGATGGTTAAAGACAAGCTCTCTGTGCGCTAAAAAGAACAACATGCCTGAGTGTCAGAAACTCTCCTGTAAAATGGGGGTGCTGATAATCACCCTTTCCTGGGCATGCTCTCAAGATGGAGCTGTTCATGTCTGTAATGTACTTTCCCGGGGCCAAGTGATCTTTCAGTGCTAAGCGTGATTACCAACCTCACGTGTCACAGGAGGACACAGGAGCCTGCACTCAGGACTTTGCTGGGAAGGAGGATCCATCCTTATCTATTCCGTGTTCATTTCTCATTTCCTGGGATCCCAACTTTCCCTGTGATCTGCAATGGGTTGGTTTAGTCTTTTTTAATTATTATTATTTTGCAAAAGCTTTTCAGGTTCATTTTTCACAGACCTGAGGCCATGCAGGAATCTGGCACTTTTGGAACCTTCTGGTCAGCACTAGATCCAGGCAGTCTCCCAGTTCTCCATCTCCTGGCTGCCCCCTGTTAATCTCTGGTGCCATTAGCGGGTAAGAAGGCAAAGGAAATGAAAGGACTGCAGCCACAGGTTGACCCTGTCACCCATCCTATTTCCCCAGCTTGGCCGATCTACAAAAAGAGGGGAAAGGCCCAGTTTGCTGCAGCTGATCTGATTCGCTCTCTCTCTTTCTCACATCTCTTCCTTTCCTTTAGCAACATGAAAAAAGGGGCACAAGTCACTTTATTATCAAACTACAAGAAATGCATCAAAGGAACAGCAAGGATTTGGCTTCATCCCACACAAGTAAGGTAATGCCAGGAGAGGCCTCACCCTAAGGCCTAGCTCTCCGGTAGGGCTGGTTGAAAACTTTTTGTCAAAACCATTTTTCAACAGAAAATTGGGTTTTCAACTAAATGACATTTGTCTTTCCATGTGACTGCCATGATGCACCACAAGGGCAGACCATGGTGCATTATGGAAGATGTAGTCCGACCTATAGAGGAGAATGGGAGCAGGAGGTAACTACAACTCCCATGAGGCACTGCAGAAGCATTTCAGAATGGAAATATTCTAGATTTTGATATTTTGATGAAGCTCAAAATTGTCCATGGAGAAAATTCCCATTGTCTAACCAGCTCTACTCATTGCTATCTAGATTCTGTCAGAGGCTGACATACTCTTACACTCAGAACAAGAGACGTTGGGGGCAATTATGGACTGAGCCACTGCGAGCTTAATTCTGAGTTTCCCTGATCTTGGAAGTTGATCTCTGACCCAGGGCAGTAGTGACATCACATGTAGCACTGTTGATTTCAGTGGAGCGACGTGGATTTACATCAGTGAAGGTATTTTGCATGGAGAATTGGGCATGCTGTCTCCTAACGCTGGCTTCAGGCTTGTCATCACAGCTGCTAAGAGTTGTGGGGATTTTTTCCTTCACTGCTGGGATCTCACTGTATGAGGCCCCCTGAGCTATGAGGGAGCTGGTGCCATGTATAGGTAGGACTCTCCATTCCAACAGCTTGCACCATCAACACTAGAATGCTGCCCTACGCTACCGAATTTCCTAAGCCCTCCCCAGAACCTGCCAGCACACATTGGAGAGAGTGTTCCTAGGACTTCAGCCCAATGTGCATATGACTTACAGCCCACCTGCCAATGGTTTGTCTGACATGTGGTTGTAGGTAATGATCGATATTTCTGGTGCTATCAATTATCAATTTGTTGGCAATGGAGGCAGCATTGGAATGTTTGCTCAGGTCTACACAGGAATAAAATACGTGCAAAAATCATTAGCTCATTTTCTATACATGTGTACATTCAGCAGGACAGATACAAAAGCAGCAGCTATCGTCTGCAGACAATAAGCTTTATGGTTTACTTCTAACGTAAAGAACAAAGCCTGATAGATACCCATCTATGCAGAGGAGCAGAAATAACAACAGTAATAATAACAGAGATCAGTATAGTACCTTTCTTCCTGGAAAGTCCCAGTGCATTTTACAGACTGTCTATATACATAAGGATTACTCAGCTATCACTAAAATGCAGCCTCCTCTGGATTACAACAGGGCAACCATTTGCACCAGTATCAGTTTCTAGACAGGGAAATGAAGATTATCTTCTCTAATTGAAAGAACAGAGAGAAGTTCTGGTTGGCAAGTGGAGCTGGGATTTGACAGCAGAAAGAGTTTGAGGAGGTCACTGCAATCTCTGTTCCTGTATTAGGTTCCTGCTCGTAGGTTGGTGAGATGATGTTCTGTTCTGTGTTGTAGTTGTGGCCCAAGAATTCCAAATGCAGCAGGATCCTGCACAACAACAGTACAATGCACAGTGACTTGCTGGGGTCAATTCATATCTTCTTTGCTCTAGTAATCTGCTGCTATTCATCTCCCATGCAAAGCTCAGCCAAGTCTCAGATGCACTACATTACACGTCACCTCAGTCTAGCACAGAACAGGCTCCAAGTCTTGAGCTTACAGAATACAGTGGCATTGCAGAGAGCCAAGAAATGTTTGAGTTATGTATTTCTAAACTGAGATTCTTGGCTCTCTACCCCAATTAAACCTACGAAGATCTCCACGGGATCTGTGTCACCCAGCTTTCCACAGAAGCCGGAACCACAGCATCCACTGGCTGCAGAAGACTTTGGATTCTATAAAGTGATGAAGAACAATAAGTTTGCGCCTTGCAGAGGGCACTGACAGCATCCAGCTAGCCAGGGACTGTTCATCCCACGCCCATTGTGCTCTTCCAAATCGAAAGCCCAGTGCTGCTGCCAGGATGGAGTGGCAGCCTTGTGCTCTCTCACTGCTCAGCTGCTTTTGTGGAGGTTATTCCATCACAGCCCGTCTCACACCTTGCTCCCTCATCTTCCAGACAGGCTAGCAAAATAATCCATCACTCATGTCCAATTCTCACATGAGAGGAATCTTTTCCTCACAGGGTTCATGTTGACGTGGTACTGATCGAAAGCTCAGGATCTGGAGATCTCAGTGGCTGTGATCAGCCAAGTCAACCAACTGGTGACCTGCTGCTACAACTGAGAAGCCACATGGATTTCTTACTGGGGAGGCAGCTGGCTTACTCCTGAGAGTAGGTAGCAAAGCCAGGGACCGAGGCTAGGGAACAGCAACAGCTGAAGAAGGGGAAATTTGTAGCACTGCTGCACTATCCTCAGACCCTCCTCTTCTTCTCCCTGTGCAGGAGTCCCCCCCATGCCCCTATTCCCTTACCTCCACAGCCAGCCAAAAGATGCTGGGGAGAAGACAGTGTTCCTGCTAGGCTGAAAGGGGCTATATGTCTCCACCCCTTGTCTCTATAATTACACCCTTGCCAGCAGGGTCTGGCCAGTGGCATTTTCTCCTAATTTCTTCATTCAGTTTCCTTCCTTTGCCAGAAGCAGCTGGGATTTTATTATATCATATTTACTGCAAGCCAAGAATAACAGCTCTTAACTTAGTGCTGAAGAGGTGGAAAGGCACAACAAAGAAAACAATCAGTGCCCTGTAATAGTCTGGATACAGAAATAGCACTTGAAAGTAGAATAAGCACAATATGATCTATTGCGTCCGCCCTGACATGTGACGGGGCCCTCAGCCAATGGGGCCAATGGAGCTGGTCCATTTTGTCACTGGCTGTAGGTTTTTTTTTGCAGGGAGCATTGATAAGGGAGCTCATGCTGGGCATTTGCTGAAGGTAACTCTGGTTCAGTAGAAAGGGACACCAAGCCCTTTCTAAACACTTCACAAGCACTTATATTTTTAACTTAGTAAAGTTAAAATGGCAAAGACTTGCACAGACGTGTGTGTCCAGAATTGAATACAAATTAGTACATTCAACTGTAATTACCCTCAGAAGGTCTGCATTAGTTTCACAGGTGACCTGGACTTTCAGCCTTACCTTCCTCATGTTCTTCTCTCCTCCCCCTGTTGTATCCTTCACTTAGAGCGTCAGTGACTTGGGTAGGCAGAATTTACATGCTTCATAAAGTACCAGGCACATCTAGGGGGCTCTGTAAGTAACAAAAAATAACAATGATGATATCTACACAAGCACAGCAGGAGTCACAGCACATGACAAAGGAGAAGACTCCGAGGGTCTAACCCTGACTCTGCCACTAAATGCTGTGTGTTCTTGGGCAAGTCAAGCATAGCTCTTTGCCTCAGTTCCCCCTATGAAATGGGGAGAGGAGGCCACCACATGGGTGTGTGAAGTTTGATGTGGCAACCCCCTATTTGCACAAGCACTGCACCTTCACCTCAGCATCCAGACAACCACACACAACACAAACCAATATGCACAAGTACCAGCCACTTGTATGCACACACACTGAACACATATCCATCTGCACAGGGGCTGTACTGGATCACTCACCTACACACAACACAAACCAATAAGCTTAGACACCTAGGACCCTGCATATTCACACAGCTGTGCATATATGGCCTTGTCTACACGGCAGAAGTAAATCGAAGTTATCTAAATCGATTTTATAAAACCGAATTTATAAAATCGATTTAGAGCGTCCACACCAAGAATCTTAAATCGAATTTGTGCATCCATGGCCCACGTCTTGCATCGATTTCAGGAGCGGTGCACAGTGGGTAGCTGTGACACAGCCATCCCATAGTTCCCACTTCCTGGTTGACAGCCCAGTGCCTGCTGGGACCAAAAACATTGTCCCGGGTGCTGCTGGGTACAGCCTCACCCCTCCCTTTGTGAAAGCAGCAGCCAACCATTCCGCGCCGTTTTTCCTGGGTGAAGAGAGCAAACGCCATAGCACAGCAAGCATGGACCCTGCTGAGACCATGGACCCTGCTGATACCATGGACCCTGATGAGACCAGTGACGCAATCGTGCAAGTTTTAAACAGCTCGCGCACTCTCGTGCTGTCTATGCTGAGCCATGACCTGCAAATTCAGGAGAATAAGGGGAGGAGGAGGAGGGAGGAGGAGGGACAGGAGGAGAATTGGAGTTTGAGGAGGCAGCTGCGCACCGCGACAAGAGCGATGATGATGAGATGATGAACATAGAGACTGATCTCTCCTAACCGCAGGACCAGCATTTTGGAGCTACTGCTGGTAATGGGTCAGCTTCTGCCCATTGAACGCCGATTTTTGGGGCACGGGATTAAAACAAGCACAGACTGGTGGGACCGCATAGTTTTTGCAGGTGTGGGGATTCCCCAATTTCCTGCAGAAGTCCTGGCTGCAATAACTTTCGCATAGCGTAAGAGTACTTTCTTTGAAACTTTGTGACTTGCTTTCCCCTGCCCTGAAACGCCATGATACTAACATGAGATGCAGCTCTCACTGTGGAGAAGCGAGTGCAATAGCCCTCTTGGAAGCTTGCAAACTCCAGACAGCTAACCGGTCAGTCGCGAATCAAATTTGGAGTGGGATTGAAAAATCTACCGTGGGGGGCTGCTGTGATGCAAGTAGCCAAAGCAATTCGGTTTAGGCTGCTGCTACGAAAGTTTGTGACTCTGGGTAACGTGCAGGTCATAGTGGATGGCTTTTTGCTGCAATGGGATCCCCTAACTGTGGAGGGCCATAGATGGAAACCATATCCCTATCTTGGCCCCAGAGCACCAGGGCGCCGAGTACGTGAACCGCCAAGGGGTACTTTTTCCATGGAGCTGCAAGCACTGGTGGATCACAAGGACGTTTTACCAGCATCCACGTGGGATGGCCAGGAAGGGTTCATGACGCACGCGTCTTCAGAAAACAGTCAACTCTCTTTAAATGGCTGCATCAAGGAAATTAACTTCCCAGACCAGAGAAAATAACAGTGGGTGATGTTGAGATGCCTGTCGTTATCCTGGGTGACCCAGCCTACCCCTTGATGCCATGGCTCATGAAGCCATACACAGGCAGCCTGGACAGTGGTCAGGAGCTGTGTTCAACTACAGGCTGAGACAAGTGCAGGATGGTGGTAGGAGTGTTGCATTTGGGCGTTTAAAGGGGAGCTTTCGATCATTACTTACTCGCTCAGACCTCAGCCCAAAGAATGTCCCTTAGCTATTGCTGCTTGCTGTGTGCTCACAATTCTCTGTGAGAGTAAGGGGGATACCTTTATGGCGGGGTGGGTAAGCTGAGGCTAATCGCCTGGCCGCTCGACTACTGAGGCAGCCAGACACCAGGGCGATTAGAAAGAGCACACCAGGAGGCGGTGCGCATCAGAGAAGCCCTGAAAATGTGTTTCGTCGCGGGCCAGGGTATGGTGTGATTGCAGTGTCTTTCCCCTTGATGAACACTCACCCGCCTCTATTGACTCCCTGTAAGCAACCACCCTCCCCCTTTACTTACAGCTTGGCTGCAGGACTTTCAAAATCATACAACCCCCACCCTTTCATTACATGTGGCTGAAGGAAAGAAAGCCAGTATGTTTTTAAAAATCATTTAATCTTTATTTAAAACTCATTTGTTATTGCTTTAAAAAACATGCGTTCTTTTTTAAAGGATCATTCCCTGTAAATTAGGCCAACCGCTCCCATCCCTTTTGGATGTATGTCTGATATAGAAAGGAACTATATTCAGAGGCACAGATTTTATCTAGGTATCCCTGAAAGCTGTGCTTTGGGAGAGGATCACAGGTAAGGAAAAGCCCATAGAAATACATTTCAGCTTCATTACAGCCTTTTGCGTTGGGCTCTCCATGGGGGTGGAGTGTGCTGGTGCAGGAAGCCTTTCCCCCACGCGTTCTAACACGTCTGCGTGAGGAGATCATGGAACTTGGGGAGCGTGGAGGGTGATTAAACAATGGACTGCAGTGGCACTCTGTACCCCGCTGCTGTTTCCTGAACAATCAACATGCGTCTGAGGATTCAGTGTGATCACGCAGCAGCAGCTCCGCGTTCCATCAACGCCAGCGCCTATCTTCCTCCCTGCACCTCTGATCTTACCTGCCTGTCTTCCCTTGCGCCACCACAGATCTCTTCTACCTGCCGATTCTTCCTCCGCCACCTCTTTCTCTTCCTCCGCCAACCCTCTCATCTCGAGCGTCTCTCCTGTCCTCCCGAGCCTCTCTCCTGTCCTCCCGGTCACTGGCATCTTTCTTGTATTTTGCTATCAGTTCCTTCAAATACTGATGATGACTTTGTTACTGTGGCTGACTTCCATGACTTCTGAAAACATTTAATCTCTCGTTCTCCTTTTCTCTCGCCTTTTGGCTAGCCTTCGCAGATGGGGTAGGGAGTGAAGAACACTGCACAGCTGTATGGTGGAGGTAAGAGACAGAAAGTATGTAAAAAGATACATTTCATAGAAACAATGATTCCACTCACTCACACAAATATTTCTAGCACAAAACTATGCCACCTTATTCACAGGACATGTGATGATTTCACTGCAAGGTCACATTTTTTCATCTAATACTGGGAGACTCTGTCCCCTGGGCTCAGAGCACAGTACAGATGCAGCTGCCGGTACTGCCATTATAAAATTTTGCTTCAAGCAGCCATGGTAAGTCTTTATGGTTTGTCTCACCCCTCCCTGCTAAAGCATCATCGCAGCCAAGTCCCCTCCACCCAGCTACATCGAGTGGCATTACAGGGCATAATGGCCATTGTTTTCTCTCCTAATGACAAATTAATTACTTATTTAAACCAGTCACAATGAACGATAGAACTCTGGTGAGAGTTACAGCAGAAGAGGCAGAGCGAATGTTTCATGCCTGTGATCAGAGTCCTGGCGCTTATGCATCTATGCTTTGTGAAAGCAATGATTCGCAAATTACGTCATGCATGCCTGGAGGGGCAAAGCATCTTTCATTGGAAGGACCGGCTAAGGCAGCATTGCCCCGAAATTTACTGAAAAGGCTCTTTGATTTCCTGCAATATCAATTCATGGAGATTTCTTGGGAGGATTTTCATTGCATCCCCAGACATGTTAAGGAACTTTTCATGTAACTGTAAATGGCTAAAAAAGAAATGACAACGCATGCTTAAAAATTGATAAGTTAAAAAACGCTAAAGTTTTTAAATATGACTGATTTAAACATTTACTCACCGCTGGTTCCCTTCCATGGCTTCACTTTCTGTGTAGACTGGCTTATCATTAGACTGACACAGGTTAAATTGGGCTCAGAAAAACTTCCTGGCTTCTGTTGGGTAATTGAGAGCTTGTGCTATCAGCATCTCCCTCCTGTAACTTTCCGGTGACTGATTGACATCCTCAGAGTTTAAACTGAGAATGTTTATCTGAATCCATGATCCAAGGATGGGCGACTGGTAGCCACGCCCCAAAAATTGCATGGTAGCTCTGCATAGAATGATGGTAGGATCCAAAAGATCTCCCCGTTTCCCCTCTCTGTTTATCCTGGTATGCCTGTTCTCAGTTCTTTTGACTTTAATGCATTGGCAAAAGAGTCCCTGATGTAATCCTTTGGCAAAGCAATAGACCTATTCTTTCAAATACTTTCCTCATTCCGTTTTGACGAACTGAGTTCTGTTTAGCACTGAATCCGTCACCCCAGATAGCAATTCCAAAAGCTCTTATGTGGTCCATGCAGCCTTTTTCTATTCCCAGGAGAACTGCATTTTTTAAAGGTGCAAGTGTGATTCACACTGCTGCTCAGAGCCCCACGGTGACATAACCAGGAAACTGATTCAAAAACCTCCACGGGTCGTTTTTCCTGTTTACCTGGCCAGTGCATAGGAGTTTTGAAAGTGCTGTCCAGAGTGGTCAGTGGTGATCTGTGGGATAGCTCCTGGAGGCCATTAACTTCGATTTCCGTCCACACTGCACTAAATTCGAATTAGTAAAATCGATTTTAGGGTTACTCCTGTGGTTTAGAAGGAGTACTAAAATCGATTTAAATAGCCCTTTAATTCGAATTAGAGGGCTGCGTCGTGTGGACGGGTGCACCATAAATTCGAATTAACGCCGTTTAATTCGAATTTAAGGCGTCGTGTAGACATGGCCTATGACAGAAGCTATCTGCACTGGGATACAGGCAAATGCACATCTCACACATACACAGGGACATCACATATCAAAAACAAACTGTCGTACTGGAACAAGTCACTTTCTGGAAATGCAGAGTGGTTTTCTAGCAAAGATGGCATGGAAGAGCCCAGAGTCCTCCAGTCATCAAAGATTATTTTCAATTCACGATGTGTAGTTTCCTTCTGAGTGTGGCCTCACAGCTCCCCAAGTGCCAGCACCGCCACATAGGGGAAATCCTGTCTTGTCCGACCTTTGTGTCAATGTGCCACTGACAGTTATATAGGTTAATAACATGCCATGTGTCTGCAAGAAGCAGAAAACTGTGACACTGTGTCAATATTTAGCTTTTTCACATTATCCTTATTAAAGAGCTATCAGTGATTCCCTTGGAAGGCATATGCCTACTGTTCTTTATTTCCCTCCCATACTGTATGCTCCCAGTTCACATGGGATAAGCATCAATTCATTATTTCTGGAGTTCATTGGTTGCAAACAGCATGTCCCAAGATGCTATTCCCAGCCACAGGATGTCAGAAAAAATTATATTAAATAAGGTGCTGTGAATTATTCATGACACTGGATTTAACATTAATCGGGGAGAAATGGCAAAATTTACTGTACTACAGATGATAACATTATATTCCCAGAGAGACAAAGACTCATACTTACTGGGAAAGATCAGAGACATGGTGTTAAACAGAGAAATACCCAGGTCCAATGTGATCAAAGCTTGGCTGATGGGATATGAAATGCAGGCAGTGGCCCATCACCCAAATATCTTCCTGCATCAGGAGTTCCTGTGACTTGCTCTTATTAATAAGGCATGGGCAGCTGCCTCTGTGATAATGAACATCTTACAAGATGCACTACTGCTTTTTGTATTGTTTCTCGTCTCCAAAAGCTCCCTGGATCAATGCACTACAGCTTGGCATTAAAGTAACTAATTATCAGCCTTATGAACTCTCACTAAAAAAATTCTTCACTGAAGTGTTTTTATTGGACACAACAGTGTGTGGAGAAAACTGGGCATCTGCCAAGCAGTGACTATAAAACACACAATCCTGTCCCGCAATGCATCAGACTTACCGTAAAACCTGGGATGATTTTGTAGGCAGTAGACACTTCTTCAGTTGCTCCAAAGTCCAGGTCAGAAATATGGAAGGGATCTAACCAGGATGACACACTTGTTACTTCTCTGTGACAGTGGTTTGGAAACTTATTGACTAAACATTTTTTTGCTGAAGTCCCATTGCATCAAAAGCAAAACATTATGAAAACGTATCTTTTTCTATGCAAGTTTTGACAGGATGGTTTCTCAGGTCCAGGGTAGCCTCTCAGGGAGGGGGAAGTGGAAGAGCTACAGAGAGAGAACAAAAACCTGGCTGTTTTGATCCAAAAACAGACATTTCGATGCTATTTCATTTTGCAGAAACTTTTGAAAGTTCTTGTTTCAGTTCCAATGTGGAATGAAAAAAGAAAAGTCAAAAAACCTCAAAAGTTGTCATGAAGTGGAATTGTCATTTTTCCAAACAGCTCTCTTCTCCACGCTTGAGTCCCTGTAGAAAGCCAGCCCTTACCCCCCATTGTGAAGCAAAGCCACTTTAGCACCCTGCCTGACAATTCCCTCAAAATAAGGGCATCACAGAATAAGGGTAGCACAGAAATAGTATAGCAGGCTCTATGCTCCAACTCCAACCCAGCATAGGAGGCGTGACTGGGTGTAGTGGGCGGGGACAGAGGGCAGCAGCTCTCCAGTGATCCCTCACTGCTGGGACACCCCTCTGGGTGCTGGGAGCAAATGAGGACAGACAGTCTGGTTCTGTCACACAGAACTAGGTCTAATGTCTGCTCTCTGTCTTGTCTTTATGTCAGCTCCAGCACACTGTAAACTACTCCTCCGCTGGTTAAAACTCAAAGCCTCATAAAATACACCTGACAAATAATCAAGCCATTTGTACAGTGAGGAAAGTTCTATATTTGACATAGCACATTCCAGATTTATTTAGCACGAGGGACAAAAGCTGTTAAACAACCTTGCTCCAAAATGCCTTGATTCTGCAGCCTTCCACCATACAGGGGAGTGAGTCAGAGAGACCTGAATGATCGGAGCGTTCATCTTTTTGGCCAGCTCATTCAATTAGCAGGTTGGTCTACAAATGCCAACCCAGTGACTCAACAGTCTAGTCATAGGGTCAACATGCTTTTCTCCTTTACCCACACAGTCCGTTTGTTAGCAGGCATCTTTTGCAAAGGCTTCCTGTCAGAAGCCCTCAAGCAATCCCACTTTGGGGACAGGAAGCGGGTCAGAGTTCCAAAGCCAGACATTAGCGAAACCTATGCTGGGCTCACGACTGGCCAGAGCTGTGCTTCTCCCTGTGCATCTGGCTGTGGGATCTTGCTCGAGTCCCATTGTCATCTCAGACAACGAGAGCTGGGTTGAAGGATGAATTTATTGTAGTCAGCACAAAGTGAGCAACTGCGGGGGAGGTGTTTGTGATCTAAAGTGTGGGTCACATTGGGGATTGAGGGCAGGTCTAGTTATAGGGAGGGCCTGAAACAGGGAATATTGTGGTTATTGCTATTAATGTGTATAGGCTCAGATTTTCAAAGGAGCCTAAAGGAGCTAGGTGCCTATCTTGGGTTGAACTGCAGTGTGATCTGGGTGCCTAACTCCTGCGGCGGCCTTTGAAAATCTCGGCCCGATGGCACAGTAAGAGCACAATGGGTAAAAAAAATCCAGTCAATAAGAAAGCCCTGCCCCAAAGAGCCCCAGCTTTGCAGGACAAGACAAAATACCATGGGAGTGGGGAGGGATGCTTCACAGGACAGGTGGGTGATCAGGTGGTTTTGAAAGGAAAAGAGGGAGGTTGGTTTGTCAGTGTGATTGGGAAACTGTTCCAAGTGCAAGGGGTGGAATGAAAGCAGGTGCACCTGGAACGGAAAAAAACAGGAGGGGGCTGAAAGAGCTGGGTGGTTGTAGCTGGGATAGTCTGGATCTAACAGGCCCTGATGTTTATTTTCTGCTGTGCTTTTTCTCATGGGAAACAAGTGAACTGGGGAAGATTCCAGGATAGATTGGAACTGACATTTGGTTTAAATTTGGCAATAGTTAAAGAGCAGAGCTGGGTTTCAGCACACAGAGAAAACCTGGAATAATCACTGTTGAAATGTCAATCCCAGGGCAAAGTAATCTTAGCTACCTTCCCTATATATCGCCGCTCAGCAGAGTTGTACCATGGGGCAGCCCTGGCCAGCCACCATGCACTGTGGGGTCACACTGCGAAGCCGCACTGTGTGGTTACCAATGCATCGCCTGAGATTCAGTGTGGGACTGAGCTTTTGCAGCTCTGCTCCTCCGCTGCTGCTTGTGTCCGACTCCCAGCACCATCTCCCTGTCTCCTCCTATTGGCTTGTGTTCTCCTCAGCTGCCAAAACCTGCAGCTGTCTCCCGACTATGCCCCTTCCAGGGACAAGTCCCCTGCCGCCCCTGCCTGATTCCCTTCCTAGAATCAGAGCCTCTTGCATTCTCCAGGAGAAGCCCCTCGACAGCGGTCTGAAACAAGGGAGGTGGGGTGTCTATCATCACATGGAAGCAGCAGCTTTGGTAAGACAATGCTTGAAGAGCCAGCTCAATATTTACATGTCATTGTTTTGTTTGGCTGGGCCTGTGACCCCTTAAAGCCCTGCCCCCATACACCCTTTTAAGCACTGCCTGATCCCTCCCCCAGCTACCGAACCCTAAAGCAGTGTTTCTCAAATGCGGCCACATGTGGCTACCGGGGCTTTCCTTGTGCCCACAGCCCCCTGGGCTGTGTGTGTTTGTGGTGGTGGGGAGTAACAGTGCCTCCCTCTCCCTGTTGCTCCTGGATTCACCACCTTGATGCTGGTTTCTGGGGCCGCCAGCAGGGGTTGGGCTCTGCCCCCCTCTGAAGACAGCTAGGGCACAACGCTGGTGGAGCAGGCAGCCAGTGAGTTACCCACGGTCCCAAGGGCAATGGGGCTCAGGCTTTGGGGTTCAGCCCTGGGGTGGCAGAGTGGCAGGCTCTGCCTGTGGTGCTTCGAGATCCAGCCCCAGGCTCTGGCTGCACATGGCAGGCCCCAGGCTCTGGGGGAGGGGCTTCAGGCTCTAGCCCCCTGCTGCCCCTCATCCAGGGCTTAATTTGTCCTTGGGCTTGGCAGGGCTGAGTAAGTCTACTGTGAAAAGTGATACTTGTATGTTTGTTAATATCACTTTTCACACCAGACTTACTAGCTAGCAATAAATAAATTACAATGATTTGGACATGTATATGTGCATGTTTATTTGTTTTTCCTAAAGCTAATTAAATGTTTTAGGAAAAAGTGTGAGAGCGGCCATCAGCAAGAATTGGTGGCCACACTCTGAGACAACAAAAAATTTGTCCTGAGAACCCCTGTCCTAAAGCATGTGTCCATAGCAAGTGCTCTCCCACAACTCCTTTGCCCCAGACCTATCAAACAACCCACTAGAAACCAGTTTCCTGGGTACAAGGCTTTGCTCTGTGTGATGAGCAGCCACAGGGAGAGGCATCTGGGGCCTGAGACAACTCCCCTGGCAACGGATCAGCCTTCAGAAACGCACCGTATGCTGCCTGCGAGTACCTGCAGCCTGCTGATAGGCATTTGCAAGAGCTCTTCCACGTGGTTCCTAGCCAGGAGAAGGCTTTTGCTGCTGGGTGATGGCAGGAGTGTGCATAGGACAGAGATGTTCTCCCACATGGTCACTGCATTTCCACGTTGCCTGCATCAGAGCTCGTATGTGAGGCCTGTCCGTGCTCTATGTGATGGAACAAATCAATCTTTGCCTTTGGCCCCACTGGGTCCATCTTGCTGCTCACAGCAGGAGCCTCCCAGCTGTCAGAGGCTCTGCCAAATTAACTCAACTGGGCTTCAACAAGTTCCCTATTTCCTGCTAGGGTCTTGGTTAGGGAAGTTATGCAAGCAGGAAGGTAGAACTGACAAGTGATGGGGTTCAAAGCCAGTTTCCAGCAGCAGGAGGAGATTATCCTAGCTCTGACACCTAGCACGAAGTCAAAGCCCCCCTCTGCCTCCCTGGAGGAGTTTCCCCACACTGCTGTATCACAAATGCCATAAAGTGAGGTCCTTGCTGGCACACAGGTCCTTTTATGGAGCTCTCACCAAACCTTGTTTGGGATTTGTAAACATGAAGGGAGAACTGATCTGTCAGCAGACAAACTAAGGCCAGGTCTACACTGCGACTTTAAATCGGTTTAATGGCCGATATACCGATTTAACGCTGTATCTGTTCACACGACGTCGTCATTAATATCGAGTTAAACGGCTCCTTAAATAGATTTCGGAACTCCTCCCAAACGAGAGGAGTAGCGCTAAATTCGATAGTGATAACTCGGATTAGGGTTCATGTGGACGGAAATCGACGTTATTGGCCTCCGGGCGGCATCCCAGAGTGCAGCACTGACCGCTCTGGACAGCAATCTGAACTCGGATGCAGCGGGCAGGTAAACAGGAAAAGCCCCGCGAACTTTTGAATTACATTTCCTGCTTGCCCAGCGTGGAGCTCTGATCAGCACGGCTGGCGATGCAGTCTGAAATCCAAAAAGAGCTCCAGCATGGACCGTACGGGAGATACTAGGTCTGATCGCTGTATGGGGAGACAAATCTGTTGTATCCTGCTCCGTTACAGAACACGAAATGCCAAAGCGTTTGAATTAAAAACTCCAGGATACACAGCGCTGTGTGACAAGCGTAACGGGAAGCCAGAGACTCAAATGGACGCTCATGAAGGGAGGGAGGGGGTACTGAGGACTCCAGCTATCCCACAGTCCACAGCAGTCTCTGAAAATTATTTGCATTCTTGGCTGAGCTCCCAATGTCTGTAGGTTCAAACACAGTGTCTGGCGTGGTTCAGGGAACAGCTCCTCAGTTTATTTCCCCCCACCACCACGTGAAAAAAAAAAGGGAAAGATTGCTGTGCTATGGCGTTTGCTCAATGCACTCCGCGAAAAAGGCGCCAAAGGGTTGTCTGCTGCCTTCACAAAGGGAGGGGTGAGGCTGTACCCAGCACCACCCGGGGCAGTGTTTTCTGCCCCATCAGGCACTGTGCTCTCAACACGGAAGTGGGAACTATGGGATAGCTGAGGAACAGCTACCCACAGTGCACCGCTCCTGAAATCGATGGTAGCTTTGGACCATGGACGCAAACAATCGATTTTGGGATCCCACTGTGGACGCGCTAAACCGATTTTATTAGATCTGTTTTGTAATATCAGTTTAAGCTAATTCGAAATAATCGTGCAGTGTAGACGTACCCTTAGATTAGTAAGAGCATGGCCCTTGCCCAGGGCAGTTAACAGCTGACAATCTCACAATGCAAACTGAACTAGCA
The DNA here is from genome assembly GCF_003597395.2 of Chelonoidis abingdonii. Lineage (NCBI taxonomy): Eukaryota > Metazoa > Chordata > Testudines > Testudinidae > Chelonoidis > Chelonoidis abingdonii. Next base: position 20,561,300 of record NC_133782.1, on the reverse strand, counting down.
GCACATGGGGAACATCGTTGCTAGCCCTCCATTCATCCCCTGCATCCTGCAGCTGCTCTGCTGCTTCCTGATGCAGTTTTGCTTATGCAGCCTAACCCAGTAGCCCCTGAGCCTCCTCTGCCCTGGGATTCATACAGAGGATACAGTTACCTGTGGTGCTGGGACCAAGGCTTTGCCGAGAGCTGGGAGGTGATGCTGAGTCTTCCTTATCAAACTGCCCTGCGGTGTCTCAAGAGCATGAGTACCAACCTCAGGGCAGACTGTTAAGAGGCACTGCAGGGTACAAATTGCAAATTGGCTGTGAGTTTTGTATTTATTTCACCAACCAGTTATCAAGTGGAAACTCCCCAGGTCCTGTAACAGCTTTCATATAGAGTCACTGACAATCCCCTTGCGTACTTCCATTCTATCTTGACACCCAGGTAAACATACCTTTGTGATAGGTGGTTCTTTACACCAAGAATCACAGCAATATTCCAGTCCTAAAAGACCAGTCACTTATCCTAGATCTCACACCAAAGATAATGCTTGTGGCCAATCCTATAATAAAATGTACACATATTCCTTAAATAGGAAAAGGAAAAAAGAGAGTTATTGTTAATGTTAAAGCACAAATGATACACAGATACACAAATGAGTTCCAATCTTAAGTTTCAAAAGGTAATAGAAGCTTCTATAATAAGCAAGCTCTATATGTCTTTTAGGGCTAACCCATGCTAAGCGCTGGGGTTCTCTTACTTATGCCTAGAAAACCTTTCCCTCCAGAGTCCAAGCAGCGTAGAAATACCGTTTCTTCTTGTGAGGGGTTTTTGCTCCCTTCCCCACACGTGCTCTGAGCTGCAAACTCAGCTGATGGGAGGAATCCACTTTCATAACTCATCTACCTGGGATGGGGGGGGGGGGAAGAGATGAGCAACAAAATCTTTTGTCCTCTTTAATGTTCCCCAATGGTACGCCTGGCGTCAATACGCCTTCCTTGTTGGCCAAGATGTAACACTTTCTGTTGGAGATCAGCACCACACTACTTAATGTCTCTCTTCTGTCTGGTAAGTTTGTTACACAGTCACAGAGGCTCACAATACAAATGCTTAAATATTACCTTACAATATGGAATACAGATGCTATAAGTGAGATTAATGCAGGCAGCAACTCATAAGCAACAATAAAGTCTAAACATTAAACCCATTATTATAATTCTAATATCTATTTTAACAATAGGTCAGGAAGAAATTTTCCCCCAGGTCAGATTGGAAAAGATCCTGGGTTGTGTGTTGGGGTGTTTTGTTTGTGTTTTTTTGCCTTGCTCTGCAGCATGGCGCACTGGTCACTTGCAGGTTTAAACTAGTGTAAATGGTGGATTCTCTGTAACTTGAGGTCTTTAAACCGTGATTTGAGGGCTTCTGTAACACAGACAGAGGTTAGGGGTCTATTTCAGGAGTGGGTGGGCGATGTTCTCTGGCCTGCGATGTGCAGGAGGTCAGACTAGATGATCATGATGGTCCCTTCTGGCCTTAAAGTCTGTGAGTCTATAACAATGCTTGCACCACAGAGGTGAGTCAGACTGGCTCCAGTTATGGATTTGCCAGTGTTCAGCTGAGACATGGGGACCTGGGCTTGAGCTGGCACCTGGTCTGCCAGTGTCTCTGCATCTACTTCTCCACTGACGCTGCTCCTTTCACAAAGGAAACGTGGGGGTGGGGGCCTTTGCTGGTGCTGGCAGGATGCTGGGCTCTCATCCTGTCTTCCCCCCTCCCTGCTCTGCTACCCCTTTGCCTTTTTCATTTTGTGGGCAGCATTAGTGTCAAGGAGGTACATCCCTTGCACTCACTGTGTCTGTGTCACGCAGATATTTATCTACAAGGGCCATCTTTCACCAGCTCTGAATCCACTGAAAACTTGCTGTAGGAAGCACAAGTGGAGGATGCATTTGGCAAAATCTATCCAGGGGAAAACAGCTGAGACTTTCCTCTTGGATCTGTGCTCTGGAGCTCCATTAATCTTCAGACTGTAACAGAGTCTGTTTTCAAACATACAGTCAAGTACCAAGTTAATTGGAGGCTGTTCTGGAACAGAAGATATGAGCTTATTGAAAACATAAAACCACTGGGGCATTTCCCACTTGCCAAATATCAGGATCAGTGACAATTAATTAGCAATTAATAATTTTAGTTGGAAATATCAGACTGCATCATCACAGGTAGATGGGCATCCTCAGGCTGTAGACATGACTAACTGGGTGAGGAGAGGATAGATTTGCATTGGTTGCACCTGGATAAACTCGGAGTCCTATGAAAATTGCCAAGGGATATTTCATAAGTCTGTCAATAGAGCTGAGCAAATAATTGATTTTACAGTTGCAAGGGAAGCTTGCAGGTCCGCTGCAGAGAGAAAACTGCTCATAAGAGGTCACATTTTCAAAAGGGCTCAGCAGGTCTCACTTCTGACCAGATTTTCAAAGGGGCTCAGCATTCAAAAAGACTAAACTCTTTTTTTAAAATCTGGGGTACAGCCTTCAAAAGTGCTTAAGTGACTTAGAAACCCAGTTCCATTGACTTTCAATGAGACTAGGCTACATCCCCTTTTGAAAATGGAAGTCAGACTCCTGAGACACTTAAGCGCTTTTGACAATTTTACTCCTACTCCCTTATTTTGGTGCCTATGTGGGAGGGAGCTGAAAGCTTTCAAAGATACTGGCCATGTTACGGGCTCCCTTCCTTGCCTCCAGGTGCAAGAAAGAACAGATGGGAGAGGGAAACTGAATAAAGAGTAAATGTAGACATTGCAATCTACATATTTTTCAAAAATGATAAAACATTTATTGCAGTAAAGACAACCAAAGATACATGAAATACTTTTCTATTGTTACTGCTGTAGGCAAGGAATTGTGCCCAAGGATGTTGTGCATTTGGGGATGGAAGGGGAAGAATACGACATGATCCAGACTTTGGAAAAGTTTAAGGCCCTGTGCTCCATGGCATAGCTATCACCAGTTGCCAGGTAATGAGTCCAACGATGTCCCATGCCCATCACATCTATTTGTACTACAGGATGAGAAATGTCATTGCTGCTAGCAGATGTTCTGCCTCTAACAGACAACCCCAACAAGAGAGTCTGAATGGATTTATTGATGGCCTCTCCTGTGGTTTCTGGTAATACTCTTATTTCTCTGTGTGTTAACCAATCTCCTTACAACTGACCGCTGAGCACAGTGAGAGCCCATCATCTTCATCATCAACATTACACTGAAGGCACCGCAGATGGCGCGAAGCACTGAGGCAGGCCAGAGAGGAGCCAGCAGGGTTGTGTGGTGAAAGCTCCAGCACTTATTAAGGTTTGTGGCTTCTTCCAGCTTGTTTCCATTTGCTGGCTATTTATGTTTGTGAGATTTCCATTTATTTATGGTAATCAATCCTTGCAGTTTTGATGTTTCAGGGTCACCTTGGAGGCCTCAGTGCACTAGTTCTAGTCAGGACTTAAATTTTCAAAGAATATTTTCCGGAGTCCCCTCTCAGCCCCACAGGTTAAAAAATATGTATCGGAGCACTACTCCGGACAGCTCCAGCTGAATTTAAGTCCTGGTCCCAGCCCTATTGAAGTCAATGGGAATTTTGTCATTGACTTCAACAGAACCAGAGCTTAACCTTGGTTGGCTTGGAAGGATAGGTGGTTGAGAAGGTAAGCTACTGGTCTAAGAGTCAGGAGACCTGGGCTCTATCCCGGCTCCACCCCAGGCTCCCTATGTGACTGAGGACAAGCCCACCGTGCAGCCATTTGCCTCTTCCATGCATTTCTGCACTTGCAGAAGGGGAATTAAAGTCAGAGCCTGAGGAAGGCAGCTTAGCTGTGCATGGCCTGAAATACGCTATCTTCTGCAAGCTGCAGCTTCACAGCCAGGCACACAGGATGCCTCCTGTAGTGACAATCCCAAGAGACAATGAAGTGAGTCTCTAGATGACAGCATGGGGAGAAGCAAGTCTGTCAGCAGGTAGCAGATGTGGGGGGGAGAGTAGAAGTGCAGAATATCCTTTTTTTTTCCAGAGCCAAGCCTTATCATTACAGAGTGTGAACGGTCCCTTGTGGAAAAGGCTCACGACAACACAAGGGGGGAAAACTGGTCTGTTGGTGCAGAGCCCAGCTGTCATGAGCTAAAAAGACTAACAAAAGTAACCTCCACTTCTGCCCTAATTTAGTTTTCTTGAACGGAAAGGGATTACTATTATTTTTACACCTAGATGTTAAAACCCAGTGTGCTAATCGAATGCCAGTTTGGTGATGGCTCTCTGCCTCACAAGCTCCTCCTGCATTTTCAGTTAGATACAGGATCCTTCTTCCAGTCCTGTCTTAAAATGCTGGGTTGTGGAGCTGTCAAACGGTTGTGGCCTTTCACCCCAGAGGTGGCTGCTTTTCCATGACCCCTGTGTGTAGTTGGTAGGGCAGTTTGTTGCTTGGGAAGTGCTTTAGGATCCTTCTGGGCTGCAAGGAGTTGTACAGATGCACTAGATTCATTTTTATCCTCTCCTCTGTATTTATTTACTGCTACATTACCATTGGCAATGGAGATGCAACAAAGCCGATGTAAGCCAAGTGCTTTTTGCAGTGACTCATTGCGTTCTTGTGATGGCTGCTTGCTTCAGACTATCCCTACCTCTGTGATTTGCTTCTAAACTGTAGAGAACACACAGGAAAAAGGCTTCTTCTCTCATTTCTGTGCAGGGGATTTACCATCCCTGGGGATAGCCACAAAAACCCAGTGGGCATTGGAGGGAGGAGAGACACCTCTCTGCACAAAGAAAGAAGGGGGCAGGCTTTCAAGGAAGAGATGGTAAGGCATTTTCAGTTGACCTGCTTTCGTGCCTATTTCCATCTCCACATCATCCCGAGTTAGTTCAGAAAACTCATGCTCAGTACACATACCTGCGCTGCGCTGCTATACACAATGGCATCAGGGAAACGCAAATAGAGAGCTCACAATGGGGGCGGGGGGAGGACTGATTCTCAGTGACACCGTGGCCCCTGTTACCTGGCTCTGGCAGTGTAAAGAGCCTGAAACTGGGAGTAACTGAGTCCTACTCACTGCAAGGCCCCTGTGGGGTGGGGTGAAAGGGCCTTGTGGAAAGAAGAGTTCAGACCTTGGTTTGCTAACAGGGGAGAACGTTCTCTCCCACATCGGAGCAGCAAGAGGGAATTTCACCCCAGCACAAAGTCTGTGCACCACTTAAATCCTAGTTAAGCCCTCATGCCCCAGGGCTTGTGCTGGCCTTCTGCACAGGGGTGACTTTCACCCCAAATGTGCCCTTTCCTCGTTGACTTCTCATGGTCAAAGGATCCACGGGGTAGCTGGCATCAATAGAAAGTATTAAGAAATGCCCAGGGTTCCGGTTGCCCTTCCCAGCTTGAATCCACTGCCCCTTCCCTAGGCAGAAAGATCAAATGAAGGCAAGGTGAGTCCCTTGCAGCACTCCAGAGTACCTGATTTCAGACTGCAAACTCCTTGGGGCAATGATTTGCAGTGAAATCCTGATCCATGGAAGTTGATGGCAAAACTCCCATTGACTTCAGCTGGGCCAGGATTTCCCCCTTGACATTTTCACTTCCCCGCAAAGCCCTGTGGGCACTGATAACTCTCCATAAATAAATAATAAGGGACTTGCCCCTCTCCACAAGAGTCACTGCCTCATCTTTCAGCTGGAGTATTAGAAAGGGAGTTCGGGGGTGAGGTTCATTCTGGGCAGGGCTCGAAGTTCTGCTTTATGCTGGACTCTTGTCCCCTCTGGTTATCTTTGCTGGACGGTGGTTTTTAAGTAAATGCACCAGAGGCTACTGATGGGCAGTGCATATTTTACAGCTAAATACAAGAAAGAAATAAAGCGACTCAAAGGGTCATAAAGCGGGGGCCTCAAGGCAAACTTCCTCTCCAATAAAATGGCTGTCTGAAAAACATTTTGGAGGAAAAAGAAAATCCAATTTGACTATCACGCAAAAAGGAGATGCTGAGAAAACTGAATTTAAAATACCTCCCTGACCCCATGCTCAGGACTGGGGAATCACTTAATCTGTCACCATAATTAATTATGCGGCCGCATATTTATTCTGGGATGCTCTGTTCAGATGAATTCACATACATTTACTCCCCAGTTTCCAGGCTGCTGAGCCATCCCTAATTACCATAAAAAATAAATAACTTTCGCTTCATATCACAGCAGAGAGGAATTTCCCTTTGTCTTTTGAGACCTCCCTTGAAGACTCCCTTCCCCCTGCTGCCTCCTTCCCATGTAAACAAACGGGTTGAAACACACAGAGACACTGACACATCACACACGGAAACACGCAGCTCCTCCAACAGGAACAAGCTCATTCTGCTATACAGAACTATTACACTGGTGACTAACCCACCAGAGTGAAACGTGCAAAGCCCAGGCAGGCTCTCACCAAACTACAATCCAGGACCAGCGGGACACGAAGCACAGTTCAAACACAAAACGGAGAGATGGCACAAAAAATGTGACCCAGGAGACATTGACAGAGATTGACTTTCTGCACAAACTAGACTGTAAGCTCTTTAGAGCAGGGACCCTCTTTTCATTTTGCACACCTGTACAGCAGGTAACAGCATAGGGCCCTTGTTTAGGTCCCCTAGGCGCTATCACAGAGTGACTACAGAGACTACTACTACTGCTAATAGTTGTGTCTGAAACACAAGGGAGCAGGAAGCAGAGGTTTCCTCAAACTATCAAGAAGATACAAATATATTTGTTATCAAAAAGCAATAAGAGAAAACAACATCTAGCCTAGAAGAAAGGCAAGAGAGGGCAGCGACCTGCCACCTGACTTGGAATGAACAGGACATGGGATAAAATCCCAAACTTAGTGTGACATCTCATTCTGGGCTGATTGTGTAGAGATCACCTGTACAGACTCTCATAGATACCGACACAACCACGTTGCATTCAAATGTAACCCCCAGACCTCACCCGATGGAGCACTAAGATTTTTCCTTTCCCATCACTCCATCCTGGTAACTGACCTCTGATGTAGTGTGTAGGACTGTAACAGTTTCTGGGCCTTCCAGATTCATAGAGATTGCCCTGGGTAGCAAAGGCAGCCCAGTGAACTGAAATGGGATGACTGCCTTGCCTGGGGCTTCTCTGGATTCATTCATCCTACAACAATCTCCTCTTAAAGAGACAGTGGAGTGTCCCCCAAGCCTCCCTGCCTAGGTCATTCCAAGTCAGTGAAGACGCCTTCCAAATGTCCTGTCCTGAGAGCATCTCAAACATGAGGCATTGCCTGGTTTCCCAGACGTGCACAATGCTGCCTCATGGTTCTGCAAGGTTTTAAATGCATTTTGAAGACTGCCCACTGTCTTAACTCTCCTGAGATCACCTTTCCACCAGATACAGAGTTTAGTAATACTTGGATAAGAACTGCTGCCAGGGTCACATCCTTATGCTGGGTGTGCCAGTGAACAATGGTGACCATGAGCCTGGAGCCTGAACACTGTGGGATAGATGCATCCCTGGCATAACTCCACTGATGTCAAGATACTTTCACCTAGGATAAATTTGCTCACACTAGCAAAAGAGGGTGCAGAATTCCTCTGCCACCGGCGCTAGACGAGCCTCTGGGTGATGCTATCCTGCCTGCTCAGAGCAGCCAGTCTATGGCAATGCTCCCAGTGCTGGAAGCTCAGAAGAGCTGCACTGGCGGTAGGAGGTTTTCGCAAGCTAGACAAGCTGTAGTGTAGACGGCAGGTCAGTCTGAGCAGGCTTAGATGACAGTGTTAAAATGCTGGGCTATGCAGCATCTCTCACTGCTAGTACCACCTGGAGCTGTGCCAAGGGGAAATTGTCTGTCCTAACCTTGCCAAAGCAGGCAAAAGTTTTATATCCGTATTGGGAATACTTAATCCAGACCTTTAACATTCATTGAATTGCAGGGTGGGGGAGCTGTCATTTCCCCTAAAGCCCTTGCAGGTTTGTTCACACCTCATACCTGGTTATGCTGCCAGTGCTCCTGGAAGAACACGTTGAATGTTATGCATGTTTATTTTTTCCAATGACTACTCCACTGCATGCATCTCTGATCCCTGTAGGGCCTGATCCAAAGCTCACTGGCACCAATGGGCATTGATTTGGTGAGCTGTGGATCAGACCCGTAGTCCCTCTGCCCTTCTCTCCAGGCCTCCTTTCGGTCGGTCGTCCAGGCAGATGCCCTGCCTGTTCCAGCCTGGGGAGCTCTCTCCTGGGGCTGACTGTTATGTGTGACACTTACCGGGGGGCTGCTTGGAGACCGCAGCTTCGGGAATCTCCTTTTCTCTCGGCTGCACAATAAGAAACAAATGCAGCAGCAATTGACTGCGAGGGGTTATTCTGCCAGAGAGCCTTTACGGGGCACTTTCCCGTTCGGACACTACCTGTCCTAATTAATTACCGCTCCCCCTGGGGGGCGGGGTCCAGGTTGCCTCCCCGGCAGCACAGCTATATTGCAGCAGGGGGCCAGGGCACCGGCTCCCGAGCAGCCTTGGTTCCTCTCGGCGATTTGCTGCTGAGCTCGCAAGGGGAGATGCCGCTCGGCCGAGAAGGGCAGATGGCAGCTCGGAGCGCGTCAAATGCCCCCTGATCCCTAAGGATGTTTCTTGCAATGGATACAGGGGGAACTTCCAGACGGTGCCTAGCACTGAGCTGTCCGCCAGCCCCTGGCTGCTGGGGCGGACGGGCTGGGCTTTAAAAGGCAGAGGATGGGCGCAGGCAGCCTGCTCCCGGAGAGGCTGGGCAGGTGCCTTGCGCTCACCCGGCGCAGCGCGCGCAGGAGCGGCCGGAGGAAGCCCCGGGAGCCGGGAGTGGGCACCGCGCAGCCCGGGCGCTAGGACAGCAGGCGCGGGGGCCGGAGCCCCCCGGCATGGAGGCGCCAGGCTCTGCCCAGGCTTCCCGGAGAGGGCGCAGGGGCTGAGGGGCTGGTCCGGGAGGCGCACACGCACCGCTGCGGCTTGCTGGGCTATCAGGTAAGAGAGGGGCACGCGGTGCCCAGCGCCTCGGGGCGGCTTTAGGGCCAGGCTCTCTGCCTCCCCACCCCCTGTGCCAGGCTCTCTGCCTCCCCTCCCTGGGCGGGACCCCCCACCCCCTGTGCCAGGCTCTCCGCCTCTTCACCCCTTCTCTGTGCCAGGGTCTCTGTCTCCCCTCTCCTGGGTGGCACCCTGCACCCCACCTCCACCCCCCCACTAGGGTTTCTGCCTCCCCTTTCTTGGGTGGCACCCCCCACACACCCTGTGCCAAGGTCTCTGTTTTCCTGGGTGGCACCCCACACATGAACACACACCCCCTGTGGAGGGTTTCTGCCTCCCCTCCCCTGGGTGGCAACTCCCTTAAACACACCCTGTTCCAGGGTCTCTTTCCCCTCCCCGGGTTGTCCCCCCCCCCCCAGCGCACACACCCTGTGCAGGGTTGCTGCCTCCCCTCCCCTGGGCAACACCCTATGTGCCAGGACACCTCAGGCACTGGCAGGCTTTAGTGGCAGCCTGTTTTTCCCTTCCCTCTTGCCCAGGAATTTCTGGCTCCCCTGGACTGTGGTCCTTAAGTCATTCACATGCTTTTCATGCGGAGCCATAGGCTGAAGGAGGAGGGGGCTCCCACTGGCAATCTCTGGCACTGCTGCTTCCCACCTGGAGCACGGACTGAGAAGCAAGAAGGGGGTGGCTCTGGGCTGGGGAATCCTGCAGTTGATGCAGGGATTCCCGGGCAGGGTCTGGTGTTTCCCCATTGCAGTGAGGCTGATTCACATTTGCTGCCTCAGCCATCTGGTTGGGACTCCAGGGAGAGGGGAAGCCTCTTTGAGCTGGGGAGGGAATAGGGATAGGGATCCTCGGCCCTGAGATTTTGCAGAAAACCTTGAGCTGCTCATCCCCATCTAATGCAGCAGTCTGAGCATCTCTGCCATGGCCCTTCCACTGGGGTTCAGAGAACCTCCCAGGACCTGATACCAAAGCCCATTCAAGTCAATGGAAGGGTAAGCCCATTAAAATCAATGGGAATCTTTCCACTGATTTCAGTGCAACAGGTCCCCAAAGAACAAAGAGGGTGCACAGGAAGGCAAAGGATGCAGCAGGGACCCTGCCCCTCTCTCTTCCCAGGGAGTGCCCATTAAAGGCAAACTGCAGCTCTCCAGGCCAGGCTCCCAATGGCTTGACAAACAGAAATCAGTCAGGGGAAGATGCAGGAGGACTCTGCAAAGGCACTTTGCATGTAATAAAATGACTGCTAAGAATTCCATGAGTGCTGCTGGACTCAAAGCTCATTTCCCCCAAACAGCCCCTGCAGATCTGTCTTCCTAGTCTTCACACACTAGAAAAACAGCTTAGATATTGCGGCCATGTGTTTTAATGCAATCAGCACTACCTCCCTCCCCGCACCAAGGGACACTTTACAGGTGACTTTCATACCTGGTGCATCATAATTCATGTGCCACGTAAACATTTCTAGGATTTGTCTCCAGCAGTTTGTCAAAAATGTGTTCACAGAATTTGCAGGAGTGAGGATTTAAAAGTGAGCTACAAGGACAAGAAGTGTGCCGTAAAACAAAAAAAAAATACCAGCTTTGCTAATTGCTTCTGTTCAGGAAATTTGCTTTTAATCTCAGTCAAAATGGGAAGTATCCATGTGTTGGGCAAACTTTTGAAAGCTGTTAATCTAAAGCACTGTCTACTGCTTGTAGGAAGAGCTCCTTGTTGCAGCTAGCTAATGAGGGCTTGGAACCAGGGTGACCAGCAGCCCACCTATCAGCTCCCCCTATCAGTTCCCTGCTCCCCTAAGTTCCCTGTGCAGCAGTTTCCAGCAGGCTAGCAATTGCAGCTGTGCCTCCCCCCACTGCCATGTGCTGCTCCTGCCCTCTGCCTTGGAGCCAGGGCCAGCTCCAGGCACCAGCATCCCAAGCAGGTGCTTGGGGCAGCAATCTGCAAGGGGCAGAAGTCCCTGTGCTTTTGCCCCCAAGCAGCACGCCAAATTGCCGCCGCTGACAGCGGGAGCAGCCCATGTGCCGTTAGGGCGGCACGCGTGTTTCCGCAGTGGTGGCGATTCAGCAGCAGCTTCTATGTTCAGCTGTCCATGGAGGCACGGCTTCTGTCTTTAGCCGCCGCGGAAGCACGTGAGCCACCCTAAGGGCACACGGACTGCCCCTGCCATCAGCAGCGGCAATTCGATGCCCTGTTTGGGGCAGCAAAAACAGTAGAGCCGCGTTGCTTGGAGCTGCTCCCTGAGACTCCTGCTTGCTGAGAGGGAGAGGGGGGGTAATGTCAGGGTGTCCCTCTCCCCCCTGCTCCTGTACGCTGCTTACCCTATCTTCCATAGAGCAGGGGGAACACACCAGGGCTGAGGACAGAGGGAGCTTGTAGCAGCTGCAGTCTCAGCAAGCTGATCTAATTAACAAGGTAGTGTACTTAAAGGGGAAATGAGCATATCTCCCTCCATTCCTGCTGCCTTGTAGTGAGAGAGTTAACCCTTGAGGGCTCATCATTCAGCAGTAAGGGAAATATCCCACCCTCTGACTCCTCCTCCTCAACCAAGCTTCACAATCATCATCACAGCATTAAATTGTTTGTTTAAAACTTATGGTGTGTGTGTGTGTACATACGATGTTAAGCGAATCCAATTTCTCTATAAGAGTTAATAAAAATGAGGGGGTTAGGTTCCAGGGGCACTCTTTTATATACTTTCATACCATATAAAAAAAAAATTTCCCCTGGAACCTAACCCCCTCATTTACATTAACTCTTATGGGGAAATTGGATTCGCTTAACGTTGTTTCTCAAAGTCACATTTTTCAGGAACGTAACTACAACATTAAGTGAGGAGTTAGTGTATATATATGCACTTACTTCAGGACTGAGATTCAAGTTTTAAGCTTCTCAGCACATGCATAATACATATTTCATTCTTCCCACTATTTTCAGACAAAAAGGGTCTTGGCCATTTTAGAATAAATGTACGTACCTTCTATTTGAAAGTTTTATTTGGAAAAAGTGTTATCCAAGGAAACTGTTAGCATGTTGTATGCACTTCAGATCATTATATACATACACACACACACACACACACTGCCTGCTTCAGAAAGTGAATGTTTTCACGAGATTGTTTTTTATTTAAAAGCACAATGCATTTTTAGCATCCATGTATATGAAACTTGTGTAATTCTCATGACTGTCTCCTTAAAATACTTGAAATACATTATGTAAATATAACAAGAAGAGACCAGCATTATCTCAATGTATTTTTTCATTAAGGTATAGCTTTTTGAATAAATATTTTAAGCTAATGGGGAAATTTTGAGAATTTACATATAATTTCAGACAGTCTCATTGGTATGCATTATCCATTGTGCTGTGTGTGTTAAAAAAAAAAAAAAAAAACCCTCCCAAAATCCACGAGAAAACTTAAGCTTATTTCTCTAAGTGTAAAATGGCTCCATGTCTTAATACCTGATATTGGAGATAGTGCTTAGATCTTGGCTCAGGACTTTGTGTGTTTTTTTTAAGTTGAACGTTGTCACTAATGTGAGTGTGCAAGAAAAAACAATGAAACCCCCACGGGGAGAGCCATCAACATATTTACTGTTGCATTTCTAGACAGTGGAGTTAACCGTGGGCAGAACTAATGTCACCCATTAGAAAACAATCATCAGAAGAGACAAGCTCAGATAGTTTGTGATACTCCACCACCTCAATATCTTCAGTGCAGGAATGAGGATTTTCCCTCTAATACAAAAGGCTTGCGACCTCCACAGGTCCATTTTTTCCAAGCTGGAAAATAGGCTGGTCCTGGCTAGTTGATGCTTTAAAGGGTGATGCACACACCTCCTTGTATCTGAAGATATTACTACAGGAAGTTATCCCATCTAAAAGGAATTCTAAGATGGAGCACAGCGTTCAAATGCTTTTGACACCATCACTGACTGCAGATGCAAACCTCTGAACTGGCACAAGTTGCCTGTTCCCCCAAGGGCCTGATCCAGAGCCCACTGAAGTCAATTGAAGTTTCCATTGTTTTTAGTGACCTCTGGCTCAGGTCCTCGGAGCTGCTGCTTCATGAGGTGTATGCCGATGCTCAGGCATGACATCGGGATATGTCTCTTCCCCACAGAAGCTTGAATTCACAAGCATCCTTCTGGAAGGAATCTGGATTAGTAATCACTTAGCCACAGATGGACTGTGAGGAAGTGTTCCAGGGAAAAGATTATAGGTCATGGAAATTCCAGTTTCTCCCTTAAAATTAACATACCCCCACTACCTCCCCATGTTAGTATTTTTTTAAAATGTTGATTTTGAAAGGAAAGTGATGCAATTAAGCTCTGAGCCTTATCACAGACAATCGTTTCCTCCAGACATAATAAAATGCGAGGGTTTATTTTATGCATTGATGAGCATGTTTCTTTAAGGAGCTGTGGTTGAGAGAGGCATGCCTTTGCTAGGCTGTTTAGCATAAATCTGGCATTAGTGTCTCTCCTAGACCCTCCATTTCAAACCTGCCTCTGGTTTTTATTCCTGTGACTAGACATGGCCTGGGAAAGGGGAACTTCCAAAGTCCCTTTCAGCTTTTTTTTGCCTGCATCTCTGTTAACAGGCACTCTGTTACCCACCCAAGATGGGAAGGACCCTTTTGTAGCGAAAGTTGCAGGTTCTCTGCTGAACTCCAGGCTTAGGCCATGTCTATATGTGCAGAGGCACAGCTGTATCAATGCAGCTGGTTTGCTGCAGCACATCTGGTGAAGATACTTGCTGGTGGAAGAGCTCTTCCGTCTGCGTAATAAAGCCAGCTCCATGAACAGCAGAAACTCTCCTACCAACATAGCTCTGTGCTCACGAATGCTTATGTCAGTGTAATTTGTCCCTTAGAGGGGTGATTTGTTCACAGCCCTGAGCGACATAAGTTATGTCAAGCTAAGCTGTAGCATAAACCAGTGGTTCTCAAGCAGGGGTACACAGAGGTCTTCCAGGGGGTACCTCAACTCATCTAGATATTTGCCTAGTTTTACCACAGGCTACATAAAAAGCACTAGCGAAGTACATACAAACTAAAATTTCATACAACTTTTTTATACTGCTGTATACGCTGTACACTGAAATGTAAATAATATTTATATTCCAACTGATTTATTTTATAATATATGGTAAAAATGAGTCAGCCATTTTTCAGTGATAGTGTGCTGTGACACTTTCGTATTTTTTAGGTCTGATTTTGTAAGCAAGTAGTTTTTGAGTGAGGAGAAACTAGGGGGTTACACAAGACGAATGAAACTCCTGAAAGGGGTACAGGAATCTGGAAAGATTGAGAACCACTGGTGTAGACATAGCCACAGAAGTGAGAAACAAACGATCCCTCCCTGACTGACACAACATTCTCACCGGATTTCAGAGACCAGTGGAAGTTACATCCTGCCTCTGCCAGCCTTGGTGTTTTGCCCAGTGACCTATGAACTCATTAGAAATCTAAAAATGTCCAGTTCTCAATGTTATAAAAAGCACATGCCCTGGGGATGCAGTTGTGTAATGTGGTGGTGAGTAAAGCTCAGCAATGTGGCTGAAGATGTCAAGGAAGAGTTTGTGTATTAACTTCCAATTGCAAACTCTTTGCTCCTTCCCTATTGAAAAATGGGCTCCACACTCAGAGGATTAATAATTAACGGATATTACTTGATCTCATTCAGTCCATTTCACAGAGAGAAATCACAGATTGGCAGCACTTACAGGAACCTCAAAGCATCAGCAGCTCTACTTTGAAGCCAGCAAGCTTTGGAATATTACACTGAGATCTTTTGAAAAGAAGTTCAGAGCAGGAAAAATACCTCATCAGCAATATCCCTCTACTATCGTCACTGTGAAGTGCTGTAAGGGAATCTCTCTCTGATTAGAGTTCCAAGCATTGTGCTGCACAGCAGCGTTCACTATTATCACTATTACTGCCCAGGCTTTCATAGGGTATATGGCCTCTGTGTGCGGTGTGTTTTGTTTTTGTGCCACTTGTGTGTTTGAGAAATTCACCGTGTGACTGTGATGCAGAAGAGCAAAGGGACTTTTTTTAACACCAGGCTGATCAAAACCATCAAGAGAAAACCCTGAGAAACTGCCCATGGAGAAATTTTAATCTCTGAAACTAAGCACCCGTCTAATGTCTGTTGGTAAAGAGACCAGCACTCCCGTCCGTCCCATTCCATCCCACCAAAGGAATGCTTTGAGATAGGGTGATGTGCATCTTGCAATGCAAATCCCTGCACGTGAGCTTGAAAGAATTCTAGTGTTAAATTTTGTGTGCAAATTCTATTCGCCCTAGCGGGCTTTATGGGTGCAGATTCTGATACCTGCAGAATCTTCTAAAGATTCCAGAGGTATTTGTACCAACAAAGGGCAGGTGCACAGTTTTGAGTTCAAAAGCAGAAGCCAGGTAGCCATCCCTCTGAAAGTGTGTCTAGATGACTTTAATGTCTTCACTTTCATAATTTCTGATGTTCGTGGCAAATTTTCCAACAATTTCATCAAAATAAGCACATTCCCATGAAACATTCTGATTTTGATTTAACTTTATTTTCTGATGGACAATGACTTCTTTTTTTCCCCCAACCAGCTCTAATAAGAAAGTAAAGAGTTCTTAAGGCTGTAAGGCTCTCTGACTGGACAGTTGATGAAATGGTGATGCTACAGGAGCTGACAGTATAAACTTTAATCTACAAGAGGAAGAGGGTGTTTTAGTCATACTGTTTAAAACTGTTTTTGGGAGGAGGGGGGGATAAACTGTATATAATGTCAATTGCTAATTATCACTTTGAACAGGGGAATTACCTCCATCCTTTCAGTTAAGGTGCTGGAGATCACAGTAAACTCCCTTATGTTTCGGTAGCCCTCAACAAAACTGGAAGCTCACATTTTGAAGGTAAAAAAGGGAGGGGAGGAGGAACCTCTCCAGGAGAAGTGGGGGAGATCTTTTCAGGCCTTCTGGGTAACATTATGAAAACCCTTCAATTTTTAAGTCCCTTGCAGATCATCTTTAATGGAGAAATTAATCCATTGCCACCCAGGATGTATCTAGCCCATGACTTTTAGCTGAACTGTACTTTAAGACCACTGCATAAAGAGACTGTACCTCTTTACTTCAACTGCACTGTGTATTATCTACAGGCTGAACCAGCAGCAGCTCCACTGATCATGGTCAACAAGACCTTAAACTACTGGGAGCCTGATTTTGAGGACAATGTCATCAACATTAACGTTGGGGGTCTGCGAAGAAGGCTCAGCTCCAGTGCGCTCTCTAAATTCCCCAACACCCGGTTGGGGCGTTTGTTATCCTGCGACTCTGAGGAGTCCATCCTGCAGCTCTGTGATGACTACGATGTGAGCGCCAGGGAGTTCTACTTTGATAGAAACCCAGGCTTCTTCCTATATGTGCTGCACTTCTACCAGACCGGGAAGCTGCACGTCATGGATGAGCTGTGCGTTTTCTCCTTCTGCCAGGAAATAGAGTACTGGGGCATCAACGAGTTCTTCCTGGACTCCTGCTGCAGCTACCGCTACCATGAGCGTAAGCTGGAGAGTCGGCACTACAACTGGGACGAGGAGAGCGAGGTCAGCAGCGTGGACACATCCCCTGACGAGATCTCTGACTTCAACCACGACCTGCTCCGCTACAGCGCCCTGCGCTGTGGCAACTTGCGTAAGCGCCTCTGGCTCACCATGGAGAACCCAGGCTACTCCATCTCCAGCAAACTCTTCAGCTTTGTGTCCATCAGTGTGGTGCTCGTCTCCATAGCCACCATGTGCATCCACAGCATGCCCGAGTACCAGGTACTGGATGAGGATGACAACTTGCTAGGTGATCCTGTCCTGCACAATCTGGAGTATTTCTGTATCGCCTGGTTCACCTTTGAAGTGTCCTCCCGCTTGCTTCTTGCGCCCAACCTGAAGAAGTTCTTCAAGCACCCGCTGAACCTGATTGACATTGTCTCAGTGCTGCCTTTTTACATCACCCTGTTGGTGGACGTGACTCTGGGCAGTGACTCAGAGCTGGGGAACCTGGGCAAGGTGGTGCAGGTGTTCCGGCTCATGAGGATATTCCGGGTGCTGAAGCTGGCTCGGCATTCAACTGGACTGAGGTCGCTAGGGGCCACCTTGAAGGTAAACACTGCTCTATGTCCTTATCTATCACTGTGGTGTTTAGGTGTGAAAGATATGTTTGGTATTTCAATAAGATGTAGCTGGTAGAGTTATCTACAGTACTTCCACTGGGGTCCCAGCTCATAGAATCTGGAAGATTCCTTAGGGTAATGGCAAAAACCTTGCAATATATTAGAAAAATCTGGCATGCTAGGCACTGTGTGCTCCCCTTAGAATGCCTGTAGCACCTTATATCCACACAGGCATTTACACTTGGATTTGTAGACCTGCTTCAAGGAAAGCTAATGGCCATGTGGTATTCCACCATGCCAGTCTCTGCTAATGCAGTACCAGAGTGGTCAGAAAGCACAGGTATAATAGAGCCAGTGGTGTGAATAGTTCCTGGGTTCATCTGGCCTGTCTGTTCTACAAGCCGCGCAGGGGCCAAGCTAGCCAGAAGCCACTTAATGTTCTAATAATATGGCACAACCATGGAGCTCAGCTGTGTGACCTACTCCCCAAACCCAGGTTCTTCAGCTTCATTCTACTTCTGTCTCCAGCATGGCTGAGGGGGGGCCTTCCTAGGAGCATGCTGCCAGCTCGCCCAAGGCCAACGCTCAAGCATTGGTGTCCCTCCTTCTAGGAGATGAGGAGATCCTGGGCCAGCTCTGCTCAGCTGCTTGCAATGCTCTAGTGGTCTGAGTGACTGGCTGAGGTGGGCATTGCTTGGAGTGGCAAGCAGGTGCCACGAGACGGCCAAAAGACTGAAGGTGCATCCAGTATAACAGGGCCTGGGACACAATAGGCTCAGATAAAGGCAGAAAACATAGCTTTTTGACAAAGAGCATGACTGAATTCTAGGCACTTTCCCTTCTGCACAGTCTGTAGTCTCTCAAGGTGCAATTCTGAGGGCTGAGCTGGAGAACGCTAGCACCCTGTCCTGAGCAGGCCAGCGGGACAGGTCCAGACTGGGAGATGCCTGAGACACTTGATCTCTTTGAGGGGACCAGGATTCAGACACAGCAGAAGAGACAGCGGTTAAGCAAGTCTGGCAGGAAGAGGAGTCTACAGACTAAGGGACCGTCTACAGCAGGTATGCAGCTCTTTACTGTCCAGTGAACTAATGGGGGCTGGGGAAGAGTTTTCGGAGGTCATTAAAAACCCTGCTATTAGTGTCCGTATAAGGACCCTCATGAGGCTGAAATCTCCAACCCTAACACAGTCTCCACTCACCTCCTGGCCATATCAGTTCCCCCATGCCATTCTCCATTCACCTCCACATAAATAGCAGCTGCTGATCCCCAGCCCAGTCAATTCAATTCCTCAAGGTCCGCTCCCCACTTGCCTGGCTCCCAAGCAGTACTGCAATACAAACAATCATAACAGCAGTCATCTATAGTCTAAACAGTAGAGACTCTTACTGTAAAAAAAATTCCATGTTGGGCACTGTGGCCAAAACCTTTCCTTTGAATCTCATCAGCCCACATGGCAGACAGAGGCACCTAAGTACCATGCAGCTGTTCGCTTTACCTGCAGACATACTTCATTGTCTTTCTGGTTACTGTTCGGAGAAACAGTCCTACTCCCCTTTTGCCAGCAAAGTGATAGACATCTAAACTACCACATCCCAGGAGAGTTGGGGGAATAACTATACTGCCCAGCCCACCTACTATCGGACAGCAAATACATCTTTAGAAAGCTAAGAGATACCAATTAATCTCAGCCTGTATTTTTCTCCCATTCTTGGCAGCTATGTCCAAAAAAAATGCATAAAGCAAAAATTCATAGATTCTTTGCTATCAAAGAGTGAGGCTATGCATATTTGCTTCCACTCCCACAGAAACACACATACTGCTGATCCTCCTATATCCTTGTCCATGTGACTAGTTCACCAGTGCAAATTTATCAGACTTCCCTCCTTGTTTTCTATCATTCCCTCTTGATAGGTCCCTCTGCAAAGAGTTGTTTTCAAAGGTCTGGTCTCCATTTAGTCATACAAAATGACCATCCCATGCACCCCATATTATCTTGTCAGCACCATATACCCTTATTTTCCTAAATATCTGTGAATGTCTATTGTATGCCCTTTATCATCTCTAGCCAAGGAGATAGTACCTTCCAAGAAGGTACACCTCTACCCCAATATAATGTGACCTGATATAACACGAATTCGGATATAACGCGGTAAAGCAGTGCTCCGGGGGGAGGGAGGGAGGCTGCGCACTTCGACGGATCAAAGCAAGTTTGATATTTTGCAGTTTCACCTATAAGGCAGTAAGATTTTTTGGCTCCTGAGGACAGCGTTCTATCGGGGTAGAGGTATATTAGAATTCAAATCTGAACTGAAATTGTCACTTAGCATATTTGTATGGCGCCTGGCTCATGAGTGGGACTCATAGACCCCCCTGCAATACAGATAATAAATCCTGGAATTCTTAGGGATATATGGGGTATTACTGTGGCTTTTAACTCTTTTCATTTCTTATTTTTCAGTACTGTGGCCACTCCAGCACTGCATACACCCTAAAACCAGCCTGGGGTCAGGAGGACTGGATTGACAGTGGTGGAATGGCTGCAAAACCTGAGAAACTGGGAAGACTAATTCTGGTACATGCAGAGACAAAAATAGTTAGTGCCAGGGTCCCACGGACCTATATTATGATCACCATATGTGGTTCTGCAGTGTATGATTGAGGCCCCCTACATGGACCAGCAGACTTGAAAAGTAGTGAGACTTTTAAAATCAAACATGTTATAAAGGCGTGAAACACAACACGTGTCTTAAGGCCCATGTTTTCAAGTGTTTTTTAAGATTTCTGTTTCTAAAGTAATAGTTCTTGTTACATAAATAGATAAAACAATTCCATTTCATTCTGAAAACCTGTCTCAAAAGTGAGCATTTACCTGAGGAATCTGGCAAAGGATGGCTGTAAACATGATGTAAAATTGTTACTTTCTTGGTTGCAGAATTCCAATAAAGTTGTACATGTGGGAAAGGCTCCCTGAACTCTCAGTGTTGCAGCTAAGTGTGAATGATAGTGCAACAGAGCTGGGACTGACAAGCTGATTGTATGTTATGCAGGGGTGAAGCCTGGGAAACTAGGATTTTCCTGGGCTTTGACTCAGCCTGAGCTACTGATTTGCTGAAGGATGCTGAGCAAAGCCTCTCTTGATCTACTTTGGCAGAGATTGAAATCTCACTGAAAACACCAAATTGCTGCGTCAGATTTAAGTTTCTTTTTGCTGGCATGTAAATTACAAAGTATTGTTAACATCTTCCTCCCTTCTGCAAAAGCATACAGGATCAGAGGAATGAAAGTCCATTGACATAAGAGGGAAGTAGGGAGTTGGTATCTTTGGCAAGTGGACAGATTAGCATTAGTGCCAGAGACATGAGCAGTGAGATTTCTGCTGTTTATTGTAAAGAAACTCTGGATGTTCATCAAATCACCCGGGACATAATCCAAAGCCCATTAAAGTAATGAACCTTCCCATTCCCTTCTGTGGTCTTTGGAGCCAGCACTTGGTTCTGACAAAGCCTCTCCAGGGGACAAAGGTCCACGTGAAAGAGGATCTGCTACAAGCCAGACCCAGCCACGCTTCACCCCCCCCTCATTGTCTGCTCCTAGCTATTGTACTTTATTCTGTCCCTCCAGCCTCTTTTATTTTTATTGACTCTTTCTGAACAATTGTCCCTGGCACTCCATGCTGTTAAGAGGCTGCCTGTTTGAAATTGACTTCCAGAAGATGCTGCCAGTGAGGCAGCAGTTGCAGAAAACATCGGAGAACCTCTGCTCTAATTAGTCCATCAGGCTTGGAAGGCCAATTCATGATATTAGATGCAGCTATCATGCTTCTCAGATACAGGTGAGGTGCCTAACTCTCATTGAAAGTCAGTAGGAGTGCCTAACTCAGGTGCTTTTGTAAATCCCAGTAGGCATCTATCTGTATCTTTAGATCCTATGTATCCTGGGCAAGTACAAAAGGCTATATTTACAGCAGTCACACAGGAAGCTTACACCGAAGCCAGGAAGTGCATCCAAGTCTCAGTCCAGTGCTCGATCCAGGAGAACATCCTTCCTCCCCTTAATTCTCACTTGTGCCTGGGCAGGGACTGTGATTCCAGAGTCTTATACCACATGGGCACAACAGAATATGCCAAGGAGCGACTTCCAGTCTTCACACTGCAGTCCCTTTTGTTTATTCATTTGTATCCTCACCCTAGTGTCCTAAGATGGAAGCCGAGCTTGGTTTGATTTTCCTTTATTGCATTAGAGAAAATATTTTGTGTTTCTTTGAAAAAGCCCTACCCTGACTCACGTGAAGCCCAGTTACAGGCAAACCTCTCTGGCTTTAGGGCTCTGATTTCATCAGAGCCAGTTAGCTTAGCTCCAGTAGTTGCTTAGTAGGGAGACTTCTAAAGCAGCTGCTATTGGGGTCATTATAGTAATTTCTTCCAAACCCACAGTCTCTCCTGCAAACAATCACTTACTAGAAGCAGCCGTGTTCTTATGGAGTTACCAATGAGCAATGCATTTTAAAAACAAATGACTGTGCACAGGCAGAAACCAATTTCCAAACATGACAATCTCAGATTCCTCAAGCCCCCGTGTTCTAGTCCTGGCTGCGGTTGGTAAAACTGAAATGTCTGAGTTACAGAATCACATGACTTCTACTTTTCTTGCCCTCCAATAACCCCCAGTGGCTAAACAGATACTCTTTAAAAATGCATAAAAAATTTCTGTCTCGTTACTGCTGTCAGGCTAGGGCCATTGGAGGTGCTGCTATGTTCCAGCCTGGAGCAAGTGTTTTATAGCCAGTTGGTAAGTCCCTGAAAAATCGAGCTGCATTGCACACTCTGACCTAGTTTTCCCCAAAGGATGTCATTTTGGAATCCACAGCTGCAGGTGATGGTAGAGGAAGATTAGATTGTTCCTCCTTGAAATTATTAGAAACTGCTCAGCTCCTGTCGATAGTAATCTTGGGCTTAGTCTGGGGTGATGGGGGAGAAATCGATCTAAGATATGCAACTTCAGCTATGAGAATAGTGTAGCTGAAGTCTAGATATCTTAGATTGACTTACTTCGCATCCTCGGGGTGTGGGATCGATTGCCACCGCTCCCCCGTCAACTCTGCTTCCACCTCTCGCCTTGGTGGAGTTCCGGAGTCGAAAGGGAACGCATTCGGGGATCGATGTATCGCATCTAGGCTACCTGATCCAGCAGGTAGTGTAGACATACCCTAAGCAAAGCCTTGTTTGTATCCTGCTGTGGGATCAACCTTCTTATTCTCTCATCTGGACCATGGAAGTTCTCGACACCTGAACATCCACATTCTGATTTCCTTTCTCCAATGAGTGAAAATCAAGTTGGCCAGTGCTACATCACACACAAAAAAATCTGTTAAGTACAGTCACATAGCTCAGTGGTTTAAGCATTGGATTGCTAAACCCAGGATTGTGAGTTCAATCCTTGAGGGGACCACTTAGGGATCTGGGGCAAAATCAGTAGTTGGTCCTGCTCTAGTGAAGGCAGGGGACTGGACTTAACCTTTCAGGGTCCCTTCCAGTTCTATGAGATAGCTATATCTCCATATATACTTCTCGGTATTAGTTACAATCAGAAAGCTACTGAACTACATCAGGAACCCTCCCGTGTGCGGCATTGGGCACTCTGACTAGCATCAGGTAAGTATACCTCTTAACTCAGCTAGTTCTTAGTCACTTAATGTTTAGCTTCAGGTTAGTTGGTTTTCTGTTTTCACAGTCTGCACTGATTCATGCCTGTTTTGTCCATCTCTGTGGGTATGTCTTCACTGCAGAGTTAGCTCAAGCTCTTATCCAGGTGTTGCCCATAACCATCCTCACACACCCAAACCTCTCACCTGAGTTTGATGGTGCTTTCAACCAAGGTAAGCTGGCTTGGCTGGGGGTTTGGGTTATAGCCCAGGCTCCACTCTCAGGTTGGTAACTTACCCACTTTGCACTGAGAACATAGGCTGACTCATGTGAGCGCTGATAATCCTCCAGTGCCTACCCACACTTCCCCTGTGGGCCCAGAAGATCAGACAAGTTCTCCCCCTATTCACTGGGAAAGGATCAGCGCAGCTCAGCTTACTACAGCACAAAGAATCATGGGATATGTCTCCAAGTGTCCTAGCAACACAGGGTAAGGGGCTTGGAGGGTGGTACACTTACAGTGCAGACACAGTAACTCAGGTAGGGCTTTGCAGTGCAGCTGCTCACTCCAGGCTCAGGCTAACTTGAGTGCTCAGACCCAGTTGCCAATCACCTGAGTGAACTCTGCAGTGAAGACACCCTAAGTTTTAGCCTAACATTTTGAACATGCGGTGTTATGAGCAGTACTTTCTCCTTAGGCACAGTTTGACTTCTGCACTATGGGGCGAGGGGGAGCTCTAGTCAGGTCAATGAGGCCACACACGAGGAGGCAAATTCTGTGCCTGCCCAAGGCTTGCAATTCGGGGGTGGAGGGCATTGCCCCCCTACTCCTCCAAACTATGCCCATGATCGTATCTATAAAATGAACACATGCAAAAATACTTTGTGATGCAGTTAGGACTGCTGCACTCAGAACATGCCCCCGGGCTTTGTCATCTGGCTATCCACCTGCACACACATCTCTGTACTGGCCCACATTGAAAACATGAACCTTTTAGCAGTTGGGTGAATTTATATAAGGTAAGAAAAACAAGTGAAGTTGCTTCCTTTTTGCTGAGTTGGCCTTGCTGTACTGACAGGCTTAGCTCCTTCTCTCAGGGCTAGAAGACAGAGTGGTTGCCATCTGCCCTGCGTGCACAACTCCCAAGGTGAAATCTTGGCCCTGCTGAAGTCGATGACAAAACTCTCATCAACTATAATGGGGGCAGAATTTCTTTCCTCAGTTTCATTTGGTTTTGGAGGTCTTCACTTACTATCCTTTCTGCTTCCAGAATGTCTTGCCTTTCTGACCTGAGCCTTCTGAGTTGTAGGTGTTTTTACACATTCCCAGCAGATGAACAAACCACTTCAGAAGCCATAATTGGCTCAAACCATCAAGCAAAGAAAATCCAGTCCTATGGAGGTTCAACTATCTCAGATTAATCCTCCTTCGGTCCCCCTCCTGGGCTCTTTGGCATTTCCATCCTATAGGAAATTCCAATATTTTAACGTTTTTGTCCCAAATCAATCTGTTGACTTTCCAATCCTGAAATGCTATATGAAATGGAAAATTCTGAAAAATTCAGATTCAGAAATATGAATGTTTTGGTGTTGTCTTGATTTCACATTAATCTGTGTCTCTGTGATGGGAGTTGTAGGTTGGGTAACTCTTGTCCCCCTTGCCCTCTATAGGCCAAGCTACCTATCCGGACTACATCTCCCACAATATACTGTGGTCAGGTGTAACTCATGATGTCCCGCTGTGGTCCAACCAGGGGTGGGAGAAGATGACAGTGCACCATGGGAGATGTAGTCCAACCTTGGCCCATTGAGGCGAATGGGTGGCATGAGGCACTGCAGTAGCTCAAGTACATGTAGATCAATGTAGAACTGACCAAACATTTCAGTTTGGTTTGACCAACCAAAATGTATCAATTCAGGTCAACCTGATGCACAATGACATTCTTCATTTTGATTTTTGCAGTGGACTGTTGAAATTTTTTGGCCAAACAGACATCCCACAGAACGTTTCAGTTTTGTAGAAAAGCCATCTTCTGTTTAACAAATGAAAAAATTCAAAAATGTTGACAGACAAATCCTGATCAGCTCTTGCCATCACTGACTCATCTGCCCTTTTAGTCACCCTCCCAGCTTCTCTTATCGCCCATCATTAGGGCCCTACCAAATTCACAGTCATGAACTGTGAAATCTGGTCCCCCAGCCCATGAAATCTGGTCTTTTTGGTGCTTTTGCCCTATATGCATGTTTTCAAGGTTGCTGGAAAGAGTTATTCTCTAGAGGTGTGCACAAAGGCCTGTTAACAATAAGGCCCAGTAAAGGCAGCTGTGTAATTCCCAGCGCTTGATATTTAACAGCAGGATCTCCTCTTTCTTCAGCCCCCTTTCAGATGCTGGATATAGGTTCTATCACGTACAGCACCATAGATGAGCATGGTGTTCTGTGTTTTCTTCCCCTCATTTATACCCCTCTCAAGACTCAGTCCTGTTGCCAGGGCGTGGACGCACATCATGAGCCCCTTGTAAGATCAGCTGCTGTATGTTTGTACTGTGCAGGCCCCGGGGTGCAGTGAGGAGCATGACCTGGTTATTGAAGAGCATGATCAGGCTCTAGATGGAGTTGGTCAGTTGTTACTGTAGAACAGGAGCATCCATCGTTTGCTCTAATTCAGTGGGGGACAACTGCAATTGCAAGGTGTTTCCAAAACAGCCACACAGAGTTAGGGTAACAGCTACACTAGGAAAGTGCCTGGTGTGTTTTGTAACTTAAGAAGCAAGTCTGGTTGTTTTGCACAGACACCTGCAATAATGCACATCAGGGCCCTTTGCTTTCTGGTATCTTGCTTCTTTGTGCTCCAGATCACAAGGAAATATATTTTAAAACTCAGTTGTGTAAAAGCCATTTCCTCCTGCGCTTACCCTCTGAGGACTGAGGTTAGGGTCCTGGGATTCTGCAGCAGCTGATGATACTTGCCTACAATGCTGTTCTTTAGGTAGAAGTGAGAAACACAACACCCTGTGGGCCTGAACACTAGTCTTAACAGACTAAAAGCCTTCCTCAGCATGAAATGACTGGGGAAGTCTCACACTTCCACAGGCCTAGCTGGTGTTTCTGCACTGTTGCCTTATCATTGATTTTCTGATTTAAAAAGTCAGAGCATAAAAGGATCCATTTGAATGAGCAGTTCTGATGTGCACATGTGATACTGACACATACATGAGCGATGCCATCACCTATATGGATCTGGAGTCGTGAAATGGCATGGATTCCTCAGCACTGCATAGAAACCCTTCTTTTCCCCTAGCAGAGGCAGAAACGGGGTGGGGGAGTGACTGTTGTCTCGCTGGTGGCGGTTCATCCAGTCCTTTCAGTTCTGTGTTAGTTCAGAATCTGATGCACTCTTCTCAGTGACAACAGTAAGAGCTGGCATTGCCTCTTCTTTGGTTTGGAGATCTGAACAAGGCAGAGCCAGTGTCTCTCTTCTCCATGCATCCGACGAAGTGGGTATTCACCCACGAAAGCTCATGCTCCAATACGTCTGTTAGTCTATAAGGTGCCACAGGATTCTTTGTCTCTTCTCCATCTTCTTTGAATTGTGTGGGGGCAAAGGCCTTAAAACACCTCCCCAGTGCTGGACTCAGGATGGTGAGTGGGAAGGGAGGGGAATTGCTTCTGTTTTAGCTACTATCTAGTGCTTTTTTGTGTGTGTGTATGTGTGTAAACTTCACAGGACAAGGAGCGTCCTGTGAGTCTCCCATTAGGAGTGATTCTGTTCTTGTGCGTAAGGCATCAAAGACGGAGTCAAACGGGGGGCTGAAACAATTTGTATTATGGGGGTGCTGAGAGCCATTGAACCAAACTGTAAACCCTGCATATAATGGAAACCACTTCAATCCACCCTTAGTTCCAGCACCTATGAAGTCAAGTGGCCATTTAGCTTACTTCCAGGGACAGCTGGACAGACTAGGATTCTCTGACTTGTTTCTGGCTGGTTTCAGGCCCCGGAACAGCTTGGAGATGACGTTGGTCCGTGTGATGGATGGTCTCATTTGAGTGATGGATAGACAGTTTTCCATACTGATAATGCCAGATCTTTTGAGACCAGTGATCGCTAGCCGACGTTGAGCTGTCTGTGTGGAGTCTGAGTAGCTGGGGATGGATGCTGCTGTGCTGTGACTGCTGCTTTATGGATAAACCGATTCTGGGGCTGTCAGGTCAGCACCTTTCATTGACACAAAAATTAGCATAGGAAAGAACAGTACTGAATAAGACTGAGGGAGAGTGACTCCCCAGCCTGCGAGGTGCTTGGAGAGTTGGAGACTGTGTTTGCATCGGGGGAGCAGGTGTGATTCAGGGGGAGAAGGAAGAGAAGAAAAGCAAATGGAGATTAATCTCATTTTGTTTAATGGTGAAAGGTGTTAATACAGAGGTGAGAAAACTATGACCCACGGGCCACATCCGGCCCACGGAACCGTTCTGCCAGGCCCCTGAGTTCCTGACCCGAGAGGCTAGCTCCCAGCCCCTCCCTTGCTGTTCCCCCTCCCTTGCTGTTCCCCCTCCCCTGCAGCCTTAGCTCACTGCGCCGCCGGCACAAAGTTTTGGGCGGCGGGGCTGCAAGCTTCTGGGGTAGCGCAGCTGCAGAGCCTGGCCTGACCCGGTGCTCTGTGCTATGCGGTGCGTGGCTGGCTCCAGCTGGGCAGCGCAGCTGCCTGTCCTGGTGCAGCCGCACCACCAGCCACCAGTGCTCCAGGCAGCGTGGTAAGGGGGCATGGAATGGTGGAGGAGGGTGGTCAGGGGGTGGGAGTGTGGATAGGAGTCGGGGTGGTCAGACAGTGGGGAACAGGGAAGTTGAATGGAGACAGGAATTCTGGGGGCAATCAGGGAGATAGGGCAGGGGGATAGTTAGGGGCAGGTCCGGTGGGTGGTCAGGGGGAACAACAGCGGGGGTTGGATGGGACAGGGGTCCCGGGGTGGGTCAGATGGGGGTGGGGGCCAGGCCACACCTGGCTGTTTGGGGTGGCACCTCCATACAATTTCTGAAACCCGATGCAGCCCTCAGGCCAAAATGTTTGCCCGCCCCGTGTTAATAGATGCCATTCAGGAGCTGTCTGATCTATAAATTGTTACAGACCTGGTTAGAGCCTAAGCACCCTTCATTCAGGCAACATGGAAGGAGCAATTAAATACTTCTTTATTTTGTGATAACTGAAACAATAGGAGGCAAATGTCCAAAGCATTGGGACATGTTGCAGACAATGTATTCCCCAGGAACTGAAATTAAGGGGGGAGGGGGTCAGGGCCAATGAGGGGTGAGACCATGAGGGTGAAGGTGGGCTGTATGGCACCACAGTAAAAACTGAAAACTGTTTCATGACCATTTTATTAGATTTAACGCATGTTTTGAAATCACACAAATTAAAGTTGGCTACTCAAGCCTTCTATGAAGCACAAACATCTACATCCTTCTTGGTTCCATGTTATAATTTTGCACAACTCTGTTATTAATGAACTTCTTGAATGCAGTGCATTCATCTTTGGTGGCTTCTCGTGTGTCCAATATTTCCATTCCTTCAACTGATATGCTCATTAGTTCATTCATATGATCAGGCAGAAGGCTGCTTCGTTCAGAACACAAAATTCTGTTCAAAGATTAAAAAGAACACTCAACTGTAGCTGTCGTGACTAGGAGTAGCAAGAGATGAATTCCTATTTCTTTCGTCCCATGAAACATAGCATAAAGATTGGGTCGAGCCACTAGTGATGATAAAAAAAGAAGTTGAAGTCAAATCTTTATTCAGTCGTTGTATGATATTCCACTCTGTATTCAAATTCTCTATTCTGTCCTGAGCACATGGCAGCCCCATTGCTGGTAGTGCCTCACTTCACTCAACTGTCAGTGTTTTATAGGACGAGGATCTGTAAAAGCCACCTAGAAGTTGAGTAGAATCTAGAAGTCACCGCTGTAGATTTTTAAGATTAAAGTCTGTGTACTTTTTCAGTTGTCTTAAACACTTCTTGTCCTCTTCGCTTAAGGATTCAGTATAAATGCCTTCATTAGTCAACTTCTGGACTGAAGCCTTTGCTTCTTCCAGTACTTTTTCAACTGATAGCTCTCTGATTGACCCAAATGTAGACAAAGATCTACTACTGTTGTAGCAGATGCCTGGATAGCATTGTTTAATGATCTAAGTGGTTTCAGCGGCAGACTTATGAGAGATAGTATGGCAATAGTCTTCTCTGAACATAGTAGCAAAAGTAATCCACCAGCCTCACTACTTAGATCCATCCCATCTTGGTAGATACTTTTCCAAAGTCAGTAATAATGTCTGGAGTAATTTTAAGACAACAGCCAAGGATTGTTCATGAGAAAGCCAGAGGGTTTTCCCAGCTTGGACTAATTTGAACTTCAGCCCCAGTGTATCTTCTATATTTTCCAAGATATTCAGTCTTTTTGGACTCTTGCTGAAAAAAGAATATAATGAAGACATTAAACTTATAGCTTTTTAAATGTCTTTTGTAGAGTCTGCAGCTTGTGCTAGCACTAGTTGGAGTAGATGGCCTCTGCAGTGCGTACAGGAGGGATTAGGGGTTACACTTTTCTCTGAGCAAAGCTTGTACTCCACCACATCTTCCAGAGAAGTTTGCAGCTCCAACAAATGCAGAAGCAGCCATCTGTTTGGGGTCCAATTGACAAGCATTTAACTCTTCTAAGTGGTGGGTTGTCACAGATGCAGCTGATATGTCTTCTGTAACTTGAACATCTAGAAATGCATCTACTGGCCTACCTCTGACATCAAGATAACATACACAATGACTTAATACTTCCCCATTTGCATCGGTGCATTCATCAGCCATGTATGCAATTTTTTTGAATGTGGTGAGAGAATCTTCACTTTTTCAACTGTTGAGTCTTTCACTGTTGCACCATGTGCTTCTAGCAAGTCAGTTGACTTTCTTGTAGAAAGATAATGAGCATCTGCTGGTCTTGTTCAGAACCAGTGTTCAACTTCAGGATGAACAAGTGACAATGCACTTAACAATGGCCTCCAGTTTGGAGTATGTGGTATCTCTTACTTAAATAAAAAGTACGATGCCAAATCCATGTTTGTTCCCATGCCTCTTGAGGTTCCGCCCAGCTCACAGTGATTTCAGCTGAGCTCTCATAGGGGGAACCTTGCTGCTAGTGCAGACTGGGCCATCTCTTCCACTTAGACCTGATTATCAGTGATTTCAGCTGTAGTGGTCACTTAACAAAACAAAAGACTATCTATGGAGCCTAATCAGCTGTCTTTAAACAGTGGAGAGGGGCAAGTCAAATAGTACTCGTGACTCAGGCAGACCATCAAGCAAAACACCTATCCCCAGCCTCTCTCGATGCCCTCAATCAGCACAGGCTAAGTACAGTTCTACTGCCCTTTACTCATACAATAACAATAACAACAACATTTAATCCCCCCCCCCACACACACACACTCAAGTGATTTGTAACCCAACCCCAGCCAAAATCTATCACTTGGGCGACACAGCTCTGTTTGCTGGATACCTAGGTAGATTAGGTGTGACAGTAAATACGATCTGGTCCTGAAATCTTTCCCCCCAGTTCACCACTAGCTGTCAGGGAGAGCTCATTTAGACTTTGCTTACAAATCATAATTTGGCCAACATCACTGAAATGAATCCACTGACATCATCATAAACACAAAAGCTGTATAAGGAAGCTAGACTATGTTCATACTTTTCAAATCTATTATACTTTTTCAGATACACATATTTTATCATACGCTTTATATGCTTTTAAAGTATGTATTAATGTTTCAATTTCAATTCAGATTTCCAAACAATCACTAAATTGGCAACACTGCATGTAACTAATTCACAAAATTGGAGGGGGTGTTGGGGAAATTCAGGGTGTGTGTGTGGGGAAATCCCTGTTTGCAAAGCTTGAATAGGGCTACGGCCATGTCTACATTACAGGTGCTGCAGCAGCACATGTACAGCACTGTAGCGCCATGTGTAAACACTTCCTGAAGTGACAAAGGGGTTTTCTCATTGCTATAGGTAATCCACCTCTGCAAGCAGTAGTAGCTAGGACCTAGCTGTATCTATATAGAGGGTTAGATCACCATAGCAACAACTCTGGTCTGAATTTTTCATACCCCTGAGCATCGTAGCTATGTCAAGCTAACTTTTAACTGTAAACCAAGCCATGTGGTCTGAGGGATTGCCCTAGGACTGGTTGCACATGCAGGGGCTCAGGGATTGATAGGCGAGCCGTGTGTGTGTGAGAGAGAGCCAGCAAAGAAAACAATGTTTCCAGTGTTTAATTACCCTCATTGTTAATAGTTTGCACCTTATTTCCAAGCTGAGTTTGCCTATCTTCAACTTCCAGCCATTGGATCATGTTATATCTTTGCTAGACTGAAGCAAATATTTGTTCCTATGTGAGTACTTAGAGATTGTAGTCAAGTCACCCCTGAACATCTTTGGTAAACTAAATAGATTGAGCTCCTTGAGTTTATCACTATAAAGCAGATTTTATAATCCTTTAATCATTCTCATGGTTCTTCTCTGAACCCTCTCCAATTTTTCAACTTCCTGTTTGAATTGTGGACATCAGAACTGGACACAATATTCACAGAGCCAAATACAGAGGCAAAATTACCCAGGTTATCCTATTTACCTTTTTAAAATCTTGGCACACCATTAGCTTTCTTCCAGATTTCTGGAACTTCCCTAGTATTCCAAGACTTATTGAAAGTCAACATTAATGGTCCAGTGAACTCCTCAGCCATCTTATTTAAAAGTGTGGGATGTACGTTATCTGGGTCTGCTGATTTACAAAGGGTTAACTTTAGGAGGATGTGAAACAGCAGCTACTGAGTGGAATGGAAGGAGTTCTTATATGATATGACAACATCATTTCTTCATCCCCCCCATACAGAAATATTTAGTGAACACTTCTGCCTTTTCTGCATTATTAGTGATAATTCCATCATTTCCATCTAGTAATGGATCAATGCTATTATTAGGATTCTTTTTGTTCCTAATATACTTGGGGGGAAAAAACTCATGTCCTTAACTCTGCTGGCCATATAGTTCTCCTGGCTAGGAAAGTGCTTTATTTCTGTTCAGTGAAACCTGTTTCCAATTGACTTAAGCTAAACCACTCTACACTGAAATGAGTGCCCACATGGCCTTTGGTACATGTTTAACTATCAGTTTAAATTCACACCTTAAGTGATATCAGTGTGACTTCCTTGTGTAAACAAGATATGTAGAAAACATCTGATCTCTAAAGATTTCCATCTTTTTTCTGTCCTGCCTTGATCTACCATGACTCAGGAAAGGACTCCAGATCAGTGCAAGATAACTATTCCTGGGGGCTGGTAAGTGACAACAGATGACATGCTTCTGTCAAAAGCAGCCTGCCCATGTTTAAGGAAGGAGGTTGTTAAAGGGAAGAAGCTGTCACTCTGCCTGTCACCTCCCCTTGGGATCATACAGCAAATATTGCTATGGGAATAGAAATAAATCTTCACCAAAAGCATGAGCTTATTTGGAAGGTTTGAAGATGTTACCAGCCTCAGTTAGAAGAGCAAAGGGGGTTCATCAGTTCAGTCAGTACAGCTCTCAGTAGCCATTTCTCCAACACCCAGTAGGATGGGGTGTTTCTAAAGCAAACATCCCTTCTCTTGCTAGGGGCAGTCCCCCTCACTCCTATTCCTGCCCAAGAACACAAGGCTTCCTCTCCTGCCAATGTCACAAGAAAATTATTTCAGTGGGGGAGAAACTTTCCATTAGAAGATATCCAGAGTCCTGCCAAGATAAAAGGAGAATGTGTCCAAGTGTAATTAAAGGAGACCATATTAGCAGGGGTGATGGGAGAAGGAGTGGGAAGCCCCTTTATTTAGAAGCTTTGCTGGGAAGAATATTTTTCCTCTCCTCCCCGCACTGTAAACTGTTTTTTGTTTGCTCCCCAAAGGCCGAGGAGAAGAAGCTGAAAGTAAAGTAATGATTGCTATAAAATGGTTAGAGAATAGTATTGATTCAGGAGGCTGCATCCCATTAGCTCCAGGTGTAAATTACATACACATCCAGAGATTTTATTTCCTGTAACCCCTTCTCTGCTGCATTGACCTCTGGATTCTTGTGCCTTGATTAGTTTCTCCTGTAGCAGCCTCCCCTCAGTACCTTCTAACTCATGTAGGAGGAGAGCTGTATCTCTGAGCTGTCTGCACTGCTCTGTGTTTTGACTTCCATATGCTGTCCGTATGCCGCTGTCACTATGCCACTGTCCCTCCCAATTTGTCACTGAGCCCCTTCCTATAAATAGCAGGCTGTCCTATTGCTCCCATTCAGCCCACGTGACTGTGCGTTCCTCCCCTCTGATGAATCGCGCCTGCTATTCCCCACCTGACATGTGACAGCACAACATGCAGCAGTGACATTGACGGAATGACACATGACAGACCTGTTGGCATGACAGCAGCTCTGAGTGGTTGGTGCATGTGCAAGGATCCCTGCCCACAGCAGCCTGTCTTGAGACTTCCACATGGCAGTTGCCGAGCAGAAGAGTCCTTGTCCTCAGCTCCTCTTTGCCCAAATGTGGCAGCAGTGCCAGGAGCACTGCCAAACCGTGCTGATGAAACCAAACCCTCGGCCTGGGGAATGAACAGGGCTCCAGCCTTGAACCTTGACCACCCCTTGTGCTTCCCACAGCAGAGGCAGCGACCCCAGGCCAGGGTGGCCCCGGATCTGATTGGAAATTTTCAGCTTCCAGCCATCCCTCACTTTAAACTTCAGTGGAGCGGTGGATACTCATCACCCCTAAAAATCCAGCCACGTACATTGAAGTGCCTACAGCTGCACTAAGTTTAGACCCATGGGTTTGAAAATGCTGGTAGGTGTTATCTGTGCTAAAGAAATGAAGGCTACAGCATTTAAACCTCCTGTGGCCTTCATTCACAGCCTACGTCCTACCTCTAAGCCTCAGGGCAGAGGAGTCTGGGAGCACTGATAGTCTTGGGAGCGGTATGGGGTGCACCGTACAGCTGGACTGAGTGGGTCAGGGGGCAGGACTGAGCTGCTTGTCATGGAAAAGAGTCTCTGGGGCTATTCAGATCTCTGTCTGTGCCCTGCCTGCCTTCACCCCCGCAGTTGCACCTGCACCTCTTTCACCCTCCATCCTCTTTCCAAGTCAATCATAGCTGCCCCGTCTGTCTGCAGTTCCTGCTCACGCTGCAAGTTGCAGTGCTGGACCTTTGGAACAGCAGCAGTGAGCAGATGTTTGTAGGGCTCTAGAGAGCACCAAAGTCACAGAGCCTCCAGCACCACCCAGTAATCTAGAGTAATGCAAAGGACTTGCATCAGTTCTAAGCTCAGACACATTTCCCCTCCCTCTGGACCTCCTGGCTTGGGAGTTCTGCGAAGGCAGAATACTTTTCTCCCGAGGACGGAGAGCGCCTTGCATGCTCCCCAGCTTCCCAGGAAACTAACTTAGCAATGGTGACACACTGTCTCTAATTTTCTTCTGCCAGAAAGATGGATTCATCTCTCATTTAGCCCTGTGGTATGGAGGGGATACAAAGAATTGTCAGCAGGCTCCCAGTCAAACGTCCCACAAAATGGCAGTGACAAATGATGAGAGAAAAGCACACTAGCCTTGCCTGGCTCATGTCCTTCCCTTGAGCTGTATGGCTGCTGGCAGGGCCTTGATCATTGCCTGGCACCTGGCTCCATGGAGGTGCTTCCTTCCTATTATGAATGCAGGCTTATAAGTGGAGACAGGGAAGAGAATGACAGATATCGATTTGCTACTGGGAAATCAATTGTGTCCCTGACTTAATGCTACAGACCCCAGACAAGTTCGCATCTCAGCTGCATACAAACCAGAGTCTAGTCTAAAGCATCACTGGACACTTGGGCTATTTGGACTCCAATAGCTCAGTGCAGAAATTCCATGAGCACTAGGCAGGGGAGTCACTGGTCCCTCCCTGGTTCATTCCTCCTTCACAGTAACCCCACTGGAAATGGCCAGGGCATTGCTAGTTGATCCTGCAATAGGCAGAATGGGAATCAGCAGTGCAGCTTGAGTCAGACCCACAGAAGTGCCCCAGCAGGGCATGGATTTCAGGGAGCCTCAGTTGCCCATATATGTAGCTCAAACTGGTGCCAGCTTTTGGACAGACGGCAAGTGAACACTCTACTCAGCAGCTGGCTCAAGACTGCTAATTGCAAACAATTAGAATAGCAATGAAGCTCCCCCCACCCAACAAGTGCATAATTTTGTCTCCAGCTTGGCTTCCCACATTCCCAAAGAAATGTCTTTTTCTCCTTATGGTGGGAACCTGAAATCCTCGACTGGAACATTTAAGGTGCCCACACACCAGGGTGAAGGGAGAGAGACTGCTAGTTCTAATTCAGTGGAATGGATTCCTGCCTTCCCGTGTGACACTAAGGCAAAGAGCAAAATTCCAGGGAATGAACATGAGGAAGGAAAGCCAGTTAGAATATTAGGGAGCGAGAGGGAGGCGTGTCGGAAGCAAGCCTGTCTTGTATTCATGCTCATTAGGTCTTGTTTTCTGGCCCCCTAGACAGCGTCAGGGCCTCTGCTGACTCTCCCTTTGCTTTGCCTTTCAGCACAGCTACAGAGAGGTGGGCATCCTGCTGCTCTACCTAGCGGTGGGAGTCTCTGTGTTTTCTGGAGTGGCCTACACAGCGGAAAAGGAAGAGGACGTTGGTTTCGACACAATCCCTGCCTGCTGGTGGTGGGGGACAGTCAGCATGACGACTGTGGGCTACGGCGACGTGGTGCCGGTGACCGTGGCCGGCAAGCTGGCAGCTTCAGGGTGCATTCTGAGCGGGATCCTGGTGGTGGCTCTGCCCATCACTATCATTTTCAACAAGTTCTCCCACTTCTACCGCAGGCAGAAGGCCCTCGAGGCTGCTGTGCGGAACAGCGACAAGAAGGAGCCCAAGGACTCTGAGAATTATCCCAGCCAGAACCATGACTCAGAGACTCTGGGGGAAGCCTTCCAGGAAGGAGGCAGAGAGGATTTCCATGACCTAATCAGAGACACCCTTCCTGCTCACTGACCTTACTGAGGCTAGAGTACATGGCTCCTCTCTGGTACCTTCTGTCCTGGAGACGCGTGGCAGTGAGGATCTGGTTTGTATGGAACTGTCCCTTCTCCCCTCACCACCTCTCTCACGGGAAGTGAACAGGACCAGAGACTGCAGATGCTGCTCATGCAGTGAATTGTCCTTCTGCCAGGATGACGAAGCTACCAGAACTAGAACAAGAGTGACTCTGTGGTGCCCAAACTCTCCGGACATCCATCTGGCCTCCCTTAGCACTCCGCACAATGTTGGACTTCATCCTCTGCCGAGCCAGGGCCATTCAGAGCCAAGGGCTCAAAGCAGTATCCCCATCAGATGTCAGCTGATTGTCATCTTGAGTGGGGCGGCACACAGCAGCTGTATCCATTTGGGCACTTCTTGAATTATCGTATTTACTGTATTAATGGCAATGCTGTCAGTGCCCCCCAAATGACCTATAAGCAGGTGCCAGGAAATCTGGAATTAAATATAATGGACTTAGAAAAGGAAACCAACAGAAAAGGAAACAGGGAGACCTCAGTGTATCCAACTAGCCTCCAGGACGGGCTCCCAAAGTCCTTGGTTAGCTAAGGGCAATCATCCTGCAGCCTAACGTTCTGTCGCTGTCCATCATAATGCTAATGCGCAGCCCCTAGTCCCCTTCCCCGCCCTCCCCTAGAGAAGAAGTGAAATCCAAATTGCAATAGTGTTCACAACAGAGAAAGTTGCTGAGGGGTGGGGGTAGAATTCAAGGCCTCACAATGTCTTCTCTGCAGCACTGGAGTGTGATGAGTAAGCCCACCTCAGATCTAGCTGGTTGCCTGGTGGGTATGCAGCCAGGGCTGATATAAACGCTGGGTCTCATCCTCCTTACAGCTTTAATCCTGGGAAGAGCCTAAGCTGGTCATATCCTTTCAGTGAATAAAGAAGAAAAATAAGGGTGATAAAGTTAATGGGGCCTAGATACCATGGTGAGGGGCATACCAGGAAAAGAGAGAGAGAGAGAGAGAATTACATAGGATGCCCTGTTTTACTCCTAGTGCATAGCTGAAGCTGGAATCATCCTCAGGTGCCCTTGGAAGGACCCTCATCTCAGCGCATGCATTTGCCTTCATTAGTGACTTGCAGTCACAGCACTTGCTGTGTTCAGAGTGTCATCCCCCAAGATGCAATGTTCTGGGGAGAAGCAGAAGGCTGGGTTTGCCCTGGGCTCTCTGACGCCACATGGGAAGTCCTAGGAGAGATCTCAGTAAGTCTGTGAGACGATTCCATGTTTGCCAGCATTCCCGATATGTTCCCCAGCCTGGCACTGAGCCACACAGCATACCCTGTGTGAAACAGGCATGGTGTGCATTGGCCAGACAGCCAGCAAACCCACTGCTCACACCAAATCTGCCCCATGAGATCTGGAGAGAGTGTGTTTGTTGGCAGAGGTTGCCAGTGCTCTGATAGGAAAGCCCAGGAGAGAGCAGCTTTGCAAGAGATTTGACAGACGTAGCAAGAAGAGACGATGTCCTTGCTGTATGCAGGATGCCCTAAAGCAGAGTGATAAACCATGGCCTGTACCTAGACACATGCTCCATGATGCCTACAGGTTTTTTGCCTTCGTTCTCACAGCCTCCTACCTCTGGCGAAATTGCCAAGTACTGGCCGTTCTGCTGTGTCCAGTGACTGCTGCAGGCTAGTTACATAGTGAAACAAAACTCCAATGCTCTGATCTGCTGGACAAGGTATTCTGCTGCGTCTGGGCAGGGCTTGTGAAATCTTCACACTTAGGTTTGGTTCCAAATTCAGCCATCTCTCGCTGACCCTCCCCCCTGCTCTCCCCTGCCCTCCTCGGATGTGCTCCAGTCCTTTCTAATTTTGTTACCCTCCAAGACTTTTCAAACATCTTCTTGGCCCCTCCAACACCCACGCCCCTGAAACTCCTCAGTCGCATGGTCTTGCTCCGCTCCCTGCCCCACACCTGCATACAGAGACTGGTTAACGTCCATCCCCAGATCTCTGCTGGGATGCATTTTGGGTTCCAGAGTCACATGTTTAGACGCAGCCAAGGCCTTATTTTGCTCATTCCTATCCCTAACGTTTAGAATCTAAGCAGCCCAGCACGTTCTCGCACCATCACTGTCCCCCTCCTGACCCCTGCTCACAAGCACAGGTACTTGTCCCTTAATGCGCCTGCACCCCCCATTCTTTACAGCAGTTTCTCATTCAGCAGAGCTGAGCTGGGTGCTAACTCCAGAACAGTGTGCACATCCAGTGGGTGATCTGACTGACCCCAGATTGAAACAAGAAACCATCGACTACCGTGTGTGGCCTCTGATTTACCAGCTCACTAATGAATAGCAAATCGGGGGGCGGGGGGGCAGCTGCAGCCCCTGACAGAAGCCGCGGGACTGGGCACATGGCCCCAGCTGCAGCCCCCAGCAGAAGCCACAGGGCTGGGGCTGCAGGGTCCTAGTTCCAGCCAACCTCAGTCGCAGGGCAGGGACGCACAGTCCCACCTCCACCTCCTGAAGCTGTAGAAGTCACGGAGGCCTGGTAAAGTCATGGAACCCATGACTGCCGTGACCTCCATGACAAAATTGTAGCCTTACTCCTCACTGATCCTTGCCCTGACAGCCAAGAGTAAACAGGAACAAACAGACAGAAGCAATTAAAAACATTCAGGGACACACACACACATTGATCCTTGGTGTAACTCTATTGACTTCAGCAGAGTCACCAGGGAGGGATTTGGCCTGTTGACCCATGTAAGAGATTTTCCATTCACTCCAACCAACTATAAGGCAGAAGAAATTTCTCATAAAACATCTTAAACAGAATTTCAAAAAAAGGCTCAATAAGAGATGCAGTTCTGACATGCCTGATTTAGGTCAAGGCACAGAAAATGCAGCTCGCCAATGGACCAAATGGGAAACCAGCCAGTTACAAACTGGTAAGGGACATTCCCTCCATAAACCAAACAAGCCCACTATTAGCTCTCAGAAATAAATGAAAAATCAGAGCTGTGTGCAGGGGCTCATTTTAATCCGACCCCTTGGGAGTTCTCTGTGCATTTGAAACACTCAAGACTTTGGTTTGTTTTAAGTGTAATGCCCCAGCCAGGATTTATGCACTTGCTTATCTTTACGGGCTGTGAGTCGTCCGTCTAGCTCCCTGGGATAATTCACAGTGCATATAGTGAAGCATGGGCAGGACTGGGGGCCTCAGTGTTTGAGTTTGACTAGTCAGGTGCCTGCTGCATAGGAGAAAATCAGGAGCAGAAATGATATACTCATGTCAACTGATGGTGTATCAGTGCTAACTGCCTGTGATGGGGTGTTCACCCCACATCAGCCCTGAGGGCTTAAAATGGTACAGATAGGTCCAATTAACCCTGCAGGCCACAACTGGTGGAGAGTTGGGCTAGATTGAAAATGACTAATGGCTGATGGGGGTGATGACTAAGGTATACAGCTAGGATGTTTGTGGTAGAAGGGGGCTGTAGTGTGGAAGGTGGTAGTTAAACAGGACACCTAGAGAGAGAGAAGCCCCAGGATCCTGGCCCTGAGGGTAGGGTTTACCCAGAAGCATGGAGAAGAAAGCCTAGGGGAGATGTAGTAGGAAGGAGCAGCAAGGTAAAGGATTGTGCAGACCTTAGCTGTAGATTATAGGGTTGCTGGATTAGAACCCAGAGTAGCAGGTGGGCCTGGGTTTCCCTACCAGCTGCTGGGAAGTGGCACAGGATTGTGGGGGATACCACCTTGCCAGCTGCTCCAGAGGAACTCTGTTGCTTTCAAAGAGGAGGACTCTAGTGACCTGCTTGAAGGGCTGAGTCACAAAGTGGGAGTAACCTGAGTCCAGAGGCAGAGTCCATGGGGTGAGCAGCCGAAGGAGGGGGCATCAGACTGATTGAGAGCTCATCCCCAGATGAGACTCAAGGAGGCATCCCTGTGGTGAGTGCACCCCCATGATACTGACATTGATGGGCCCTCTACAGATCTGCCTTGTTTCCTGTGTGGCTTTTGGGTTTCTAGGTCATGTTTCTTGGTAACGTCATCAAAGGGGAAAAAATAACCAATTTGTCTTTCTAAAAATAAAAGCATTCCCCCTCAAGCCACGTTTGAGTCCATGGCGCTGGTCACGGGGTCAGACACTGAGCTGCCTGTTCTGCTCTCCATTAGCATCAGCAGGCTGGGCTTCCTGCTGGGAGCAGCTGGGAAAACAGCCACTCAGACTGACAGGCCACCCAGAGTGATGGAGGGTCTGAGACAGCCAGGCTGGCCCAGGGGTTTCTGCAAATGCAATGCTAATCTCTGTCCCTGTTTGGGGCCTGACCCAGAGCCCACTGCAGTTGAGGGGAGTCTCTACATTGGCTTCAGTGGGCTCCGGAGCAGGCCCCCCTGGGTGACTGTAATGAATTTAGTGGTGCTCCCCCCCCCCCCCCAATGAAGAGCCTTACACCCAGCGGTTGGGGATTAGTTTACTCACAAAGGCAAGTGGTGCTCCTGTGAAATTGTGCTAAAGGAACCCAGCAGAGTTCAGGGCTGGGGGCTACCAGGGGTGGGAATGCTCCACTGCCCCTGCCCAGGGGCCCTAAGGGCAGGGTAGGAGAGACCAAATGGGGCTCCTCTGGGCTCAGTGAGAAAGGGTATGGGGTCTATTTGGACTGTGTGGGTCACAGCTGCTTGGAAGCTGCCCCCTTGGAGACAGTACATGGGAAAGGCACCCAGGCTGGCATGAAGCAGCTGGTCGGTGAGGGAAAGGCTGCTGCGTGGGTGATGGTGGTGACAGGGATGATGTGGCCCTTTGTGGGTTGCTGGAAAGCCAAGCAATAGGCCAAGCCTTCCTTGTGAGGCTAAAGTGAGCTGGGCTGGGCCGGGCCTGGCCTGGCCTGGCCTTTGCTGCGCTGGACCAGACAGGGTGCTGTCTGGGATCTGGGCAGATCAGTGTTCTGTGCACCATGCGCTGCAGAAGCCGCTGCCACAGATCCTCAGCTTTAACCCAGCCCCACTGGCCTTGCTTTCTGGAAGCTTCTAGAGTAAACCTAGCCAGAAAAGTCCAAGTGGGAACAGACCCTCTGCAGCTGTAATCCCCCAGAAACCAGAGGTGGCAGGTATCCCAGCACTGTCCCTTCCTGTCTTTGAAAGCAATCCCTTCCGTCCCATTCGACATGGGGCTGGAGCCAGCAGAGGGGGTGCATTGTACCACACGTTTCGCTGTTAGGGTCTTCAGCATCAAGAGCAGACAATACAATTATGTGAGTGCCTCTCCCTCCACCAGTCACCCCTCCTCTCACCCGACAGGCACCACCTGTCCCTGTTAACAAACAGGACTGGTAGCTCTGGAAAGGCACCAGCATTTCTTGTTCATCGCCAGGATAAAGGTTCATTCTTTCGTTGTAGCAGCCAGGCCCCCTTTGTAACTTTTAGGGATCTGTAACCTGTGGCAAGGAGCTAACTTGGTTCAATTTGCTTTATAAATGTTAGCACAGATTTCCCTTGAGAGCCTCTTGTTCCATGAGACCCAGGGATGGACACCCCCCCATTCCCCCGCTGGCATCGATTTGACACTGGTGACTAGTCCCTTGAGTTCAGAGGAATGACACTGATTTACATCAACTGTGGCTCTTACCCATTGTAGTTAAGTACAGAAAATAGCTTTCTAGAGCTCCTCTGCCCTCCTGTAACCACAGGGAAATGCTAACTCCTTCTCAATGAATGGGATTTGCTCACTTCTAATGCTCTGCAAGGGTGTCATATCTGCACTGGACACAGAGACAATCATCTTTCTCAAGTGCAAAAGTAGCTTCTGGACAGCCCAGGTTCCTACAGAGATGGGAGGAGTTTGGGAAACCTCCCAAAGACTTGAAAAAACACACACAACCTGATTTTAGGACATTCCTTGACCTGTATTGCTGCAAAGCAGGAGGCTTTATCACACAAACCCCAACTCAGCATTGCTCAGCTGCTAGGTTAGTTGTCCTATTTCTGTCCAATGGCAACAAGTATTGTGCAAAGCTTAGGAGGGGGGCTGGGTAGGGATTGAATGACACTGCTGTGCTACTCCACACTGAGTGTATAAAGATGTGCAGGCTGCTTTTGCTAAAAGTTAGCCATCTACTTGCACGTGCAAGGTGTGTGTGTAATTGTATTTCTGTGCACTAACACATCTGATCACCTGCACAACCAATGACCCAATCTGCACAGAACTGGCCATTTGTGTTTGCAGTAACCTGAGTTGCAGGATATGCCTGTACCAATCAGCCTGCAATTGCTTAGCTATAGACCTTGAAAATCTGCCCTTAATGTTATAAATGAATTATATGCAAATGGAAATACTTTGACTGCATGCCCTCCACTGGAGCAGACCAATAAGCACCATGTCTGAGCCACTATTGCAGTATGGCCAGGGAATCAAGGGGAGGGGCATTGGGAAGGTCAAAGCTCTAAAAATTGTCTTGTAGCCACAGCCAATTTATGTTTCTGTGGCCTCAGCTGAAAAAATTGCATTACATTAACCTTCAATATTGACGTCTAGGGCTGAATTAATCACCCTGCAGCCACCCGGGATCAGGAAAAGCGGATTAGAACTAAAGGGAAAGCGACAAGACTAGACCTGGGGACGCATTAGAATGAATTGGTGGTGGTGGTTGTTTTAAACTGAGATGTTCTGATTTTAATTTGTCATCCACAGTGCATGGTCTGGGCTCCCTGCCAAGCCTCCTTCTAAAGCCTGGGACCAATTGCTATCTGAGCTCTCACCATCTACTTGTGAGTAAACCATTGCTGCAGGGGGCTCCTTGGCTGTGGAATCTGCTTCCCTTTTTATGGTCCCTGATCACCTGTGCACCTTGATGCTGGGGAGAGGGTGTTTCCCTGGAAACCAAGCAGAGCCCTGTAGAGAGGAGACTCTTCATGTAGAGGCCAAGGATGCTGGGTTTTAATAGGCAGCTTTCTTGCTGCAGAAACAAAGGCAGTAAATATTGAGCTGTATCTTTGGGTCTGGCTGAGCTGGGCTCAGTGTGGGACATGAGGAGCTGGGAAAGGGGATTCTGAGCCACCTCTCTGTTCCTTGGATCCCAGGGTGGGCTGGGGATTGGCCCAGCAGGGACCACTCTGCTGGAGTGTCGCATTCCTTCCAGCTCCTTACACTGGTAGAGAGGAGGGAGCTTAGAGTTAGTGCCATAGAGCCAGCTCTCTGCCACACCAGAATTCCCCTCTCAGCTACCAGAGAGGGGGACTGAGGACTTGGCCTGTTGTGTTTGAGGTTTTGGTTTTTTTTTTGGTCTCCAGTGTGTTTGAGTTCAGCAGTATAGGGAGCTGCCCTGAGCTCAAGCCTAGAATCACTTTGGGTGCTAGAATGTTGCAGATATCTGACCTGGCAGGAAATAT
The DNA here is from genome assembly GCF_003597395.2 of Chelonoidis abingdonii. Taxonomy (NCBI): domain Eukaryota; kingdom Metazoa; phylum Chordata; order Testudines; family Testudinidae; genus Chelonoidis; species Chelonoidis abingdonii. Next base: position 20,518,024 of record NC_133782.1, on the reverse strand, counting down.
AGCAAAAGCTGCAGACCGAGGGATCAAATGGGCACACAAAGGGGTTTCCTATTAGGGTTGCTATTAGAAGAACTCCTGGCTGAGTGTTAATCACATAGATATTTTTCTTATCCCAGGTGCTCCAGTTTGAAATTGAGTATCAGCTGGAATAGTGAAATAAATATATATTTAAAAGACTGGTTTTTGGAGGACATAGTGGATGCTTCATCATTTTAAAGGTTTAAGAACATAATATGGTCACAAATCCAATGAAGCCCAGGCTATCGTATCTGTGCAGGTGAATAACCTAGGTGTGTAGTTTCTGCAATGAGATGTCCCAACTGGCCATCTGTGCACACAGCTAGGGTAGTGCACACAGCTGCTAACTAATTCAAAGGGATTGAATGTGCATGTGCACATTTGTGCCTGTGCATGTGTGAAAATCTGTGCCTAAAACCCCTCCCAACACCTGATTTTCATTCAGCTGTGGGGATGGCAGCTCTCAGCAACACACCAATATAGGAGCAGCTGCTCAGAGGGAAGAGTTAGAAGAGAAACAGCTGTTTAGTCTTTTCAAAGCCACTGCAGGAAGGACAACATGGGGTGCATTGTAAACTGGTTCCAAGACAGACATTGAGGGAAGAAGGTAGCTAGACACTGATATTATTCATCAGAGTCTTCCAGTATCAAGAAATCAACATCGTTGCGATTCAAGCCTCACTCCTTCTCTCAATGAGAAGTGATCACTGATGAATTCCCCTTCTGCTCTGGGAGTCCACCAGCTCCTGCTACACAATACAGGAAGGGGTTTCCCTTCACTCCTTAAATATTCCAGTAGCAAAATATATTTAAATGTGAAAACTGTGTTAATTGAAAGAATTATGCAAATAATTAAAAAGCATGTAAAGTAATTTTATATCTATGCATGGAATGCAAACTGTATATTTTATTAAAGATCCAAGTGACCCACTCTGCAACCTGGTTCTCTTTCTGGGACAGCTCAGAGCTTTAATGTGATGCAAAATTAAATTGGCTTGTTTGGGCTGGGACTATTAGGTTGGCTGAAACTTCAATGGCTGTGGCCAAACTTCCTATTTCCAGAATGACTTCTGATGGACACAGCAAACCAGAATGTTCATAGCAATGCCCTGTTTACCACATGGTACATGGGTCTGAATCCTGATTTGCAGAGAGAGGGTGGTAGAAGGAAGGTGTCTGTGATGAGTGCCTTTGAAAGCAGCCTTAGGATTTGTGAGGATTTATAAGGGAATGTCAGTGGGCTAGAAGAGAGTGAGGTGTCTTCTGCTGGCACCTAAATAGCTTGGAGGATCTGGGCTCTAGCCCTGACTGGGTTAATTCATCATCCTTTTTTGTCCTCGTCTTCCTGCCATCCCACCTCTCTACAGACACATCACCCACCCCAAGCTGTTGGGCTGAGAACAGACACATCTAGTTCCATAGCATGGATATACCTGTAAAGTGGAGTTAACACCCTGAGAGCTCTCCTAGGAAGTGACTGTGTCTATCCCACTGCCTTTTCCCAGAAGGCTGGCTAAGGGACCTTATGCATTGCTGAGAGACTTGGATTTTACCTCCTGGTAAATGTAGGATCACACACTCCACCATTAATTTACGCTTACTATACAGCCAGTTTAATGAACTATCTTCAGGGTATGAAATCATGGATTAGCAGTTCCAAAGCCTTGTGAATAGGTGTGAACGTGTGCCAGGCAACTAACCGGGTGTGAAGAATGCATAGAAAGGATCCAACATTAATTTTTAATGGTGCAGTTCCTAGGCATAAAGCAAGCCTCATTTGAACTCTGGCTCCCTCATGCCATAAAAAGGCTGTTCTGACTTCACAGGCCTCTCAGAAGCTGTTGGAAACAAAGAAGCAATTTGCAGGGTTGTGTTTTAAGAGGCTGCATGCTCCTGAGGAAGGGACACAGGATCCGTCACACAATGGAGCAGAAGGGCAGCCGCTCTCTTTTCTATGAAGGGGTAGCTTATGGAAAATCCCAGGTCCCAGACAGGCTGCTGGGATACACGTTGAGTGTTGCAAGCCAGGCCTTGTAGCTATCCTATCAAAGATGAAAGAGGCTACAAGCCAAGCTGTGTAATGCGCGGGCTGCATTAGGTCACCCCTGCTTTTAACAAGAGTTAGAAAACCCAACGTGGTCCATCTTGCTTATAGGTCTGGAATAATGACCTAGCACTCAGTGCTTTATACCCTCAGAACTGCACAAGCATCAAACAGTTAATCCTCACAGGTCATTGGATTGTGCAGCTATAGCAACCCCACTTTGTAACTGTGATATAATGATCCACTAGGAATACCTTCGTTTTGGGTTGGTCTCCTACTCATGCTCTGCAGCGCCCGCTTGCTGCCTTTACAGGAACTTTTCCCCAGCATACCTTTTTGGTGCTGGCATTTATAGCTGGCAGAATCAATCAGCTGTATCTCTGAAGTAGCCATTGCTGCTGTCCAAAAACCAAAATCCACCCTCTTCTCCTAGGAGACTCGGCATTGCCATTGGCTCCTTGTCCTTGAAATGTTCCAGGCAGATAGCTCAAATGACAAACTCAGAATGGCCTGATACGCTGACGGGAAGGAATTGCAATGTATAGGGAAATGTCGGCCTCTCCTGTTTAAAGAGTTATCAAGCTGTCTTTTGGGCTAGAATTGACCAAATGATTAGCAACAACGTGGGATTTAATTTCTACCTACTTAACAGCTAGAAAAAAATAATCTGCAAAACACCTTGTTTAAATTCCAGCCTGCTGTGCTCTATGAAATGACAATGCTATCCTGTCTTTCCAAGAGTTTCTAATGGAAAACCTGTCTGAACCCTCGTTGTAGAGCAAAACCAGTAACAGCTAGGGCAAATTCTGCAGCCCACAATTGAGCAAAACCACCATTGTCTTCAAAGGGCACTTTGCTCAATTAAGAACCACAGAATGAGACTGAAGGATTAGGATGATTTGAGCCTCTCCAGCTCTTTGTGACGATGCAAGGAGTTGTACAGTATTACTAAGTAATTATAGCAGAAGTGGAAACCTATTGGGAAATCCGAATGGCTAGCACATGAGAGAAAACTTGTGGTGCTGGAGTTTGTCAGAGCTGGAAAGAAGTCAGAGCAGGAAGGTTGGACTGTGTCACTCAAATTAGTGATTATAGCCCATTGTGTTACCAACCCTGCTTCACTGCATGAATCCAAGTGCAAAAGAAGGCTGCAAAAAACAGCTCTAGGATTGAAAGCATAATTTCTAAGAACAATAGCAGACTCCCTTGCTTTCCTGGGGCCCGTTCAGGGAACATTGACATGGTGTGTCTTCATAATCTTGCTAATCAAATTCCCTAATCACTTTTCATAAGAATGATTGTATTTGTAGGAAAATCAATTACACACATGATCAAGTTGTTGCTACAAAAGCTGCTCTCCAGGCTGAGAAAAAATGAATGATGCTATTGATTAGTTTGCCTTGAGATGATGATGAAAAGGTAATCTGATTAAGTGTTTTCTTCTAGCTAAAAGTTATAAAACTAAGAATAAAAGGAGAGTTAACTTAATTACCTGCTTTTATCTCTGTATTCCCCACATCCAGTGTTCAAAAACTATGAGTCAGGCCCCCTCAAAAACTCATGAGATTAAAAACAAGCAAATCCCACACATTTGGGGTTATTTGATTTCTGGATTTTTGAGCCTTCAGTTGGGTCACAGCAACAGACTTTTCTCTACAGCAAGGAGGGCTAGAAACTCTTTAATATGAAAGCTGAGATTCTCTTAGGCCACGTCCACACTACGCGCGAAAATCAATTTTAGATACGCAATTTCAGCTACGAGAATAGCGTAGCTGAAATCGAATATCTAAAATCGATTTACTTACCCGTCTTCACCGCGCGGGATAGATGTGCGCGGCTCGCCATGTCGATTCCGGAACTCCGTTTGTTTTGGTGGAGTTCCGGAATCGATCTAAGCGCGCTCTGGGATCGATATAACCCGTCCAGATCAGACGCGATATATCGATCCCCGAGCAATCGATTTTAACGCGCCGATACAGCGCGTAGTCTAGACGGGGTGTTAGTCACGTCTAAGTCCTGGGGTTTTAAGGAAAACATCAGGTCTCTCCAGCCTTGTGATAAAATTATGAATTAGCCACACTAATATAGAAAATTCTGGTAAAGGAAAATGTTTTTGCAGTTTATTTGCTTTATGCATTTGATAGCATTTTGTGTGTAGTCTGTCGGATGTCTCTTGTTTTTGTGAGCCTTTCACACAGCTAGGGGGGAGTGCAAACATAAAATAAATAGGCAAATTTTATTGTAAAATCACAACAGATGGTAGGGAGGACACGGGTGGCTGCAGTGCTTATTACAACTTGTTTTTGCAATATGCATATACTGGAATATCCTAGCGATTCTAGTAGAACTCATGCAGATAAACAAGTAGCTCTTTGCAGATGACTGTTCTGTAGTGGAGTTGATTCACTGTGCATGCAGAGAAAGAGTACGTTTTATACCATTGTCCCTAGCTCAGGACTCTTTAATTTTGTAAAAATTGTATCTGTTTTTGAACTAGCTTTGCAGTGGTGGTGTGTTGGAGATGGCTGAAATCCATGCTTGTAACACTGGGGTCTTTTTTCGTTTCCATTGCTGTGCAATACATAAGATTGCATGAGAATATAAAAATTTCTTTGAGAAACAGCAATCTTCAGGAAGTATCTCCAAGAGAACATCTTCGGATGCACTGGAAAAATGTTCAGTTCTCCCACAGTTCATTTACTGTTTGTATATTTTTCCCAGTATTTTTGTAGTCATACACAATTCCATGGTATAGATATTAAATCAGTATGTTGTCTCCAATAGTGGCTTTTTGGAGTCCAAGAAACAATGTTATACTTTAAATTTTGCATTTATTGCGATATAGTTTTAATACAAATATTGACTCATTCTTCTAGTGTTAAGGGAATCCTCCCATGTGCATGTTTGCATGTCCAGTTTTATATCCATGACATGAGTAATTGCATTATAAACATCAATAACAAATGTAATTAAAACTACTCTTAACAATTTTTGACTAGATTTAAAGTTATCCCTTTAACTATCGCCTTTGAGGTTGTTGGATTGACCATAGGATTAAGCTACTAAGGAACCTGGCTAGGAAGAATTTTGAGTTATTGGGTATAAATTTTCAATACAGAGAAAAACCACAATGACACTAATACAATAAGGCAGCAGACAGAGCGAGACACTGCGTTCCAACAAATATGCGTGCAACCAAATCATGAGTCCATCAAGATGTTAGACAGTTCCAAATCATAGAACTGGAAGGGACCTCGAGAAGTCATCTAGTCCAGTCCTCTGACCTCATGGCAGGACTAAATTATCTAGATGGTTCCTGAAAAGTGTTTGTCTAACCTGTTCTTAAAAGTTTCCAATGATGGAGATTCCACAACGTCCCTAGGCAATTTATTCCAGTGCTTAACCATCCTGACAGGAAGTTTTTCCTAATGTCCAACCTAAACCTCCCTTGCTGCAATTTAAGCTGCTGCTTCTTGTCCTATCCTCAGGTTAAGAAAAAATGTTTTCCTTCCTCCTCCTTGTAACAAATTTTTACTTATTAATAAGGGAAAAGTTGCTAAGTCTTCGGCTTATTTGTAGCAGGATCATTCCTGTATTCCATGAATGATAGCCAAGTGGAACGTAATTCTTGTAGTTCAACTTTTTCAATGATCAGGACATCCCTCACTTTAACAATCCACTTATTAAAAGGAGGGAGGCTCAGGGTTATGCCATTCAGCTGCATTGACCAACCCAGAAGCCGGCAAAAGATGCTGCAATAAAGGATGGTGATGGGGCTTCTGGTATCTATGCAGCCCTAGCATATTTATTTTATGGGGAGCGTGGTGAAGTGGAATGGGCTGGAAGTGCCAAATTCTATTCATATTTGAAACAAAAACTGGCTGTCTGCTTGGACTTTAACCACTTAACAGGGATTTAAATCAATTTGTGCTTAGAAGTAGCAGACTGGCATTTTGGGAGGTTGAGGATATTTCTGCTGATGTTGCTTTTTGTGTTTGTTCTCCAGAGCAGAGGCGAGTTTTGTTGTTCTTCTGGCACAAAAATAGCTGGATCCAAGAGGAAGATGGAAGTGTTGTCAAACATTGGTTTCAGAGTAGCAGCCGTGTTAGTCTGTATCCGCAAAAACAGGAGTACTTGTGGCACCTTAGAGACTAACAAATTTATTTCAGCATAAGCTTTCATGAGCTACAGCTCACTTCTTCGGATGCATAGAATGGAACACACAGACAGGAGATATTTATACATACAGAGAACAAGAAAAAGTGGAAGCATGCATACCAACAGGAAGAGTCTAATCGATTGAGATGAGCTCCAAAGAGAGACTGCTGAACTCAAATATGCAAATTAGATACAATTAACTCAGGCCTAAACAGAGACTGGGAATGGTTGGGTCATTACACTAATAGAATATTTCCCTATGTTAAGTTCTCTTCACACCTTCTATGGGTCATCTTAATCATCACTTCAAAAGTTTTTTTTCTCCTGCTGATAGTAGTTCATCTCAATTGATTAGACTCTTCCTATTGGTATGCATATTTCCACCTTTTCATGTTCTCTGTATGTATAAATATTTTCTGTCTGTGTGTTCCATTCTATGCATCTGAAGAAGTGAGCTGTAGCTCACAAAAGCTTATGCTGAAATAAATTTGTTAGTCTCTAAGGTGCCACAAAACTCCTCTTCTTTTTGTCAAACATTGTTTCTATAGCCTGATTCTAGCCTTCGTGCTGGTAAATGAGCAAAAGGGATGAAGTGAGATAAGGCACTGGAGAGATGGCTGGGAATAGGACCATCCTGTGACACCCAATGAAATGCTGAGCTACCCAGGTCAGTATTTGAACCAGGAGATCTGGGCTCTCATCCCTTCACAGAGCTTGTGTAAGACTTCCCAGCTCACTATTAGAATGTGGCCTCAGGACCTTATCGAAAGGTTAAAGAAAATGAGGGTTTTCCTGTTACGGCAGCATTAACAGTTCTGGGAATTTACATTGAATTCATACCTCCTCCAAGTCTCACTAAACTGCTAGGTTGCTATTTGTTTTATATGCACAGGAGGGGGAGAGAGCCCCCCCGCCTCCACCTGTGTTATAACTACCCACCTTGCTAGATATTTCCCATTTATATGGGACAAAGCTCAGGGGCAACAGTCTAAGTACCAGCCCCTGGCTCATGCAGCTTCTTGTGCACTCTTGAACCTTTGCTAGCTATATACTTTGCCATCCATAGCTATTTTTGCAATGTGCATGATGCTCCTAGATTAACCCTATGCACATGAACTAGTCAATATTTGAGACACACAACAGTTCAAAGGTGATGTCAGTGCTACAGCAGAAGTTGCACAACTCCTGTCTTCATTCTGCCCTTCCAAAATGTGCCAGTAACCTGTGTTCTGAATAGGCCTATGCTATACCCCATCTCCAGGCATTAGTCATTTTGCTGCAGTACCTACTGTCCCCCACTCTTCTTTAATTCAGGAATTGTGTTAAAATGCTCTGACCTAATTTAATTTCTTCTAGCATGGCTAACTAAAGAGAACTCCTCTGCATCCGGCATCAATTCAATTTCTTCTGCTTCACTTTGTCATCCTTCCAGTATAGATTTTCCACCTGCAGCAGCAGTGCAAGGAAATAGTGTAGAATACAGAGTGCACTGGCAGAGAAGGATGGCACTGTTTCTTAATGTACTAACTCAAATTTCAAGCTCTCAGGAATTCTGAGTTAGCTCCCATGTTCTTAAATGACCCAATATTCAGATACAACCCCCCACCCCAACAGTTACTTCATTCAGCTCTACAAGAGATAGAGGAACCACTAGGTTAATGTGTAGTTTATAAACTCTGTATATCTAACATGCCCACCTTCCATCCCCAGAAACTGTAAAATGAAACTAAGGAGGGCAGAACCAGGTCTTCTGCAGGGGACAAAGTATAAAGCTGGATAAAGAAACTATTCCCCACTCCCAATGCCTTATGGCCCAGAACCACAGAACAAGCACAGGGATGCTGAGCATGGCCATACTGAGGCTTTATGGATTCCATCAAGTTAAGACGCTCAAAAGCTACGTTTGTGCCTAGGTGCCCTGTTCTCCCCCCTACCCCTTCTTCATTGGAGAGCGGTGTCTGAGAAACCCAACATATTTAGCAGGCAGCTGCTTAAATTAACCAAGAGGAGATGCTAATGAGGTATATCTTGAACTCTGCCCCTCTTAAGGAGTTAAGCATCTAAGTCTGGCCTGGAGGGAGACATCTAGTTTTGCTTGCAGACCATAGCCATGAACCCTTCTCCTGGAGTCAGGCAGCTTACACATCTAAGGCATTTGAGGTAGTGGTGGTCCCCATGCTGCTTCCTTTAACTTTACCTGGCTAAAGCATTCCCCTGCTTCTTCCACAGCCTGGGTGAGTGCTCATCTTCACATGGCTTGAGGATCATGCTGGAGCTACAGTGTGAGATGGGTGTCCAGATGACTTGAAGGAAGCAGTAGTTTGCATGCCCAGAGGCAGAAATTTAGGTGCCTATGGGACTTGTACAGCAAAAATGCAGGCGGAGAGTGTTTAGGTGCCAGATGAGCCAGGGTTTTGTAGAACTGAAAATCTTGGCTTCAAGCACTTAAGTCCCCAGCACCTATGTCTACTTTCACACAGGGAAAGTATCTTGAAGAGTGAAGTCATAGGCACAGCACAGGTACAGCAAGCAGCTGGGGCAGTGCAAGGTACCCCTCAGAGGGAATGACTTCTGTCTCCATACACACTTGACTTCTGTAGAGACTATAACAAAAGGGGCTAACTGATTTCTGTAGAAAATGTCACAGAGAAACTGGACTCAGCTCCAATTCCTAGGCCACTGAAGAGTCATCCAATGGTTAATTTATGGACCCACTGCTAACAGGAATAGATGGGAACCAGTTCTCTAGTGGCAACAGGTTCTAAATCTTGTTACCAATTTCTGAACCAACCTGCCCTTAAGAAAACTGCTCTAAAAGATCTGAAGATTTTTCAATGTTTCTGGGTGCTTATTACTCAAGCAAGAAAATTACTGTACTATTAAGACTAAAATTCCCCATATAGTCAAGGCATTGTGACTTTCATTTAGGGCAGTTTATTTGTCATTTTGAACAAATAAGGCAAGATATTTGAGCAAGATCATTCAAACAAGATATCCTGTATCAAACTTTAAGGAAATGGAATAAGTCACTTTTCATACATATACAAACTAATGACAATACTAATATATACAAACAGTCAGCTCTTACAAAATAGCACTTCAAGTCAGCACTTATGCCAGTGTCACTAATTTGTTACAAAAAGTTAAAGCTACAAACTTCACATTATTAAGTCTCATGTAACTGATATCATCAGCATCTTTGCAGGTTGGAAAGTGAAGATGACACTTTGTCCAGAACACTTTCAGTAATGCATATGGACCCATAAAGCAGGTGAATATAATTTTACAATTAAATGAACACATTGCTTAAAAATGTTGCCTGAATTACTTTCCCTCACGAGATAAGCCTCAGTTGTCACAAGCTGGAGGAGTTTAAGGAGTGGGCATATGAGAGGCTCCTGCAGGGGACCTGAAAAGGGAAATGTTTTCTCTAGTTAAGATTACAAATTCTTGAAGGTGAAAAAACTCCCATTTTTGTTCAAACTCAGAGTAGCAAATCTAGGTGTAGGCCTCAACTCTTATGAGTATTAAGGCAGATTTAAGAGAAAATTAAACCATTGGACCACTTCTTACTTTCACATATTTGGGGTCTTTTTTCTGTGATTTTTTTCATAGTTAACCATTTCAGTGCAAGTTATTTCACTAACACTACATTGGGCTGTAAGCACCAATTAGAGCAATCAAGTTATGCACTCAGTAAAGTGAAAACTGAAGTCAAGCACCCAACTTCAGTGTTTTAAGTAAAACATGGGCATCTCAATGTCTTCCCATTGCTGAAAGAAGTTGTGTCTATCAGTGGTAAATATGGTACAAAGACAAACCATTCCTAACAGAACGGTCTATTTGACATGTAAGCAATGCACTTAGCTTGCTACGAAGTCACTCATATTGTACATGTGCATCATGCCAGAGGCAAAATGCATATATACTAGAAGTAACTAAGCCATGAGCCAGTATTTAAAATTAAAAAATTGCATCTTGTTACTGGAAGTTTCATTTAAGCAAGGGAATGTAATGAACACACGCCCTTAAAAAAAAAAAAATCATTTGAGCATCTTTAATAAATATTTTTAAGCGAGAAAACACACACATTGGATGAATTTTTAATAAGTACTGCAGATGGTGTGTTTGTGTCCAGCATTATTAGTGTGCTGTATTGTCAACACAGGTGCTTACTAGCCTGCATGGTTCATTTAAATTGCCAGATTCTTATTGCTAAGAGACTGTCATCTACTAACAAAACGAGAGGTTTAAATTATTTAGCTTGTGCTGTGGAAGTGATTTTAACTCAAGTTACTTGGTTTCTTTCAAGATCTTCATGCTAGAAACTTCTGCAATATTCGAGGCTATCAAAAATTATGCCTTCCCCACAGCTGGTTAACGTGGGTACGCATGGAAGATTGTTCCCATTTTGTGCCAGACCACACTGCTGACTGCCTCCCTCTCTTTCCAGAGTCTGCTTGACTAGGCTGCTGAGCTCTTGAAGTCCATTATATTAGCTCTATTTGCAGCTGAGGAATTAACTGAAGCTGTTAAAAGCCAGATCCTCAGGGGTGTAAACTGGCATAACTCCTCCTATGCCAACAGAGTTCACTGATTTACAACAGCTGAGGGTACAATCCCAAGAAACAAAGGGTCTAAAACTATGATGCTTCCACCAGCTATGACGGGAACCTTTCTTGTTACTAGAAGCATTTGATTTCAGGAGACACTGATATTTATTTGTGTGCGTGTCGTACCAAGCTCTGGTTCAGAAGGATGACATGAAAACTAGTCCCTCTATCAGAGAAAGAAAATAATTGAAATACTTGCTCTTTACAAACATTTCATTTTATGTGGAATAACTACAAGTGGATCCTAAAATCGAATCCAACATTAGCTTTGCTCTACTGCTGCCAATGCACAGCACACCCACTGTTAGGTCTCTGCATCTATACCTAGAGATACCGGGATTACTTTTTCTGTTTTGCTCTTTATCATGTCAGTGTAAGTTTATTAAATCATTTCAAGGTAACTTGACTTGCACTGACTGTAAATGTACAATCTGGTGATTGTCCACAACCCGTTAATACCATGAGAAAGGCAGACTTTTACATAGTTATCCCAAACAGAAAACATACTATTTACCAGTGTGTCCAGAAAAACTGGAAGAGGTTGATCTTGGCCATATTAAATGCAGAACAGATTAAGTTGGAACTTCAGTCGCCCAACCCATCTGGCATCAATATATCATTGTTTAATCTTCTGTATAACCTCTCTTTATTTTCAGCTTAGCTTTTCTGCTGTACTTGACCTTTAAGTAAAACATTATGCAATTAATTTTTCATCTAAAGATGGAAGCTTGAAATTGTAAAGCCCTGTAAAACACCATAATTAGTGAAATATTTTTAAATCCTCTCCTTAGTGGAGCAAAATATCTAACTTCCCAAGAGAGGGTTCACACAACTTTTTAGCACTCCAGTGCTAGTAGGAACTAAATGAAGGATATTTCCCAGGATGCAGATGAAGGAGCTTCTGCTTTGTTTTACATTGGAACTCTGCTTGGATTTTGGTTTAAGTCAGTGAGGCTTTTAAACTGCAGAACAGCATTTGATGGAAGCACAGCAACATGCTTAATCTACCAGTATTAATTTATATAGTACACACAAGACAAAACTATGGTCTCAAAAAACACTTGCTTAAAGCGCATGGGGTAAGGCATAGGGCTTATTACAGCTTTTAAAAAGTAAGATTTGTTCCTTTCCAAAGGTGGGAATAGTTCCTGCATCTTCTTGTCTACTCTTTTCAGTGACCCCTCTTCAATTTAACACTTTCCATGGTACCTTAACAGTAGTAAGACAGTTAAAATGTTTGAAACTGAGTCTGTACAAAAAAAAGAGATGGAGCTGTTAAACACCACAGTACACATTAAAATTCAAAAAGGAAGAAAATGGACTACTGAAGGTTACATCAAGAAAATGAACCAATGTTAGTCTTATTTGTATCTGTTCCCCAGATTTAAAACAAGTTTATTCTAAAAACAGTAACAACTGAAATAATACACTTTCTATTTTAAATATATCCAACATTAAAAACATACCATTATCCATCCATCAGGATGTCCCACTTAATGGCATTCCTGAGTTCAGAAAGGTGCTATGGAAAAATAAGTGAGCAGAAGTTTTGCTCCCTACTTTGCTAACACATTTCAATAGAAATCAATCTGCGTAGTAGTCATAAAAGCAAGGTTCTGATTGTTTCAGAGGGTTGACATTTATTCTACCAGTGGCGCTCTCAAAAGTTCTGTTGCCGACGTTTCTTGGCTTCGATGGCATCAAGGATTGGCTGCCGTTTAGACTGATACTTCTGGCGGATCTCTTCAATTTCCTGTTCCATCATGGGATCAAGTGATGAGAGTCTCCTCTGAAGTTCCTCTACGCCCCAGCTCTTTAACTAGCAGAAAGGAAACAGAATGCATACCAATATCAGAGCCTGTGCGGATACTGGACAGAAAAGATCAACACTGCTGCAGGGAATTCTGCTCTGACAGATTATAAAAATTCACCCAGCATCCTAACAGTAGGCAGAAAAATGGTTTTGAACTAACCAAGGAAAAAACAATAAGGGGTTAACTGAGAAACAAGAGGACAAGTGACATGCTTGTGAAATGTATACATGATATGTCCATATGTGGGTTATTATAGCCCTCTCCATTTACATAACCTGGAAGCAAGCACCTTTTTCTCTTCATAACCAGGATTACTGCCAATCACTCCCCCCCCACGTTCCAAAATTAAGCTGCTTTTTGGAGTGAGAGAGTGGGAATCAAGATGCACATCACAACAGGTGGGCTATCTTGTCTGGGGAGCATCAATTAAGTTAAAACTGAATTACACAATTCCCAGGAAAGCAAAGAGTCAACTTCAAGCTATAATAAATCCTTAGACAGGAACCTTTCATGATGTGCATGTGGCAAGAATTCCCACCTCATTGTCTAGCTACAAGGAATTAAGAACCAGAGAGGAGTTTAGAAAATGTAAGTTAAAACCAGGTAGGAATAGACCCAAAAAGTCAGATGTCCCAGAGGTCAAACTCAGTGACACCCTACAATGTCTAACATACATCTTTCATCCCAAAGCAGAAATAGTACATTCACCTTCCTTATAAATCAAATCAGATTCCAAGGCCAGGAGGGACCACTGTGATAATCTTGTCTGGCCTTCTGTGTAACACAGGCCATAGAACTTCCTCACAATAATTCCCAGAGCAGAGCTTTCAGAAAAACATCCAGTCTTGATTTAAAAGAAAGATTTAAGAGATTTAAGATTTAAGATTTAAAAGATTTAAGAGAAGATTTAAGATTTAAAAGATTTAAGAGAAGCCACCACAACCCTTGGTAAACCGTTCCAGTGGTTAATTACTCTGTTAAAAAGGTATGCCCTCGCTCCAGTCTGAATTTGCCTAGCTTCCACTTCCAGCCATTGGATTGTGTTAGATCTTTGCTAGATTCTAGAGCCCATTATTAAATGTTTGTTCCCCATGTATTTAGACTAATCAAATCACCCCTTTAGATTAACAAAGAGAAAGTTAATAGACTAAGCTCCTTGAGTCTATGGCTATACGGTGTGGTTTTTTATCATAATTCTTGTGGCTCTTCTCTGAACCCTCTCCAACTTAACGTCCTTCTTGAACTGTGGGCACCAGAACTGGACACAGTATTCCAGCACTTGTGCCAAATACAGCAGTAAAATAGCCTCTCTGCTCCTACTAGAGGTTCCCCTTTTTATGCATCCAAGGACTGCGTAGGCCCTTTTGAAAACAGAGTTGCATGGGGAGCTCATGTTCTACTGATTATACCCATGTATATCTTTTTCGAAGTCACAGGATGGAGGACTCTATCCTGAGAAGCAGTATGGTCTACATTCTTTGTTCCTACTGTGACAGACCCAGGCCAGTTGGGAAAAGCAGAATAGTAGAACGGAGATATACTGGCCACTGGATAAGCAGTTTTCTGTTCCCTGAATGACCAGAGCAGGGGCTGCTCCAGGCTAATGAGAACCCCTGACTCCAATTAACCTGCTAAGAGTCAGGTGAGGCCGTTAAGCACCTGACTCTAATTTAAGGCCCCTCTGATGATATAAAAGGGCTCACTCCAGTCAGGCCAAAGACAGCCAGAGGAGAGGAAGTGAGTGCAAGGAACTGGGAGCAAGAGGAGTGCAAGAAGCTGAGAGTGAGTAGGCATACTGCTGGAGATCTCAGAAGTGCAAGCGTTATCAGACATCAGGAGGAAGGTCCAGTGGTGAGGAAAAAAGGTGTTGGGAAGAGGCCATGGGGAAGTAGCCCAGGGAGTTGTAGCTGCCACGCAACTGTACTAGGAGGCACTCTACACAGCTGCAGTCCACAGGGCCCTAGGCTGAAACCCAGAGTAGAGGGTGGGCCCGGGTTCCCCCCAAACCTCCCAACTCCTGATCAAACACAGGAGGAATTGACCTGGACGGTGGCTTCTACCAGAGGGGAAGGTCTCTGGGCTGCTTCCTGACCCACAGGGTAAATCTGAGAGTCGAGCAAATCCACCAATAATTGCAGGACCCACCAAGGTACAGGAGGAACATTGTCACACTAGATATATACATATAGCTGTGTTAAGACACATTGTTTGCTTGGGCCTTTACCAGAGATCTAGATATTCTCTGTCAATTATCTGTCCCCTTCCTTATTTACCACTAGGGTTGCCATATTTCTAATGGTTGGTAACTGGTTCCCCAAGGGCCTTCCCCCTGCCTCACCTCTCCCCCACAAGGCCCTGCTCCCTTCTCCACCTCTTCCCCCACCCAAGACCCCACTTCAGTCATTCGCTCCTCTCCCCACTGTGGCTGGATCATCTCCATCTCTCCCAGCTAGACTCCCTCTGCTCTGGAGCTGGGACAGGAGCTGCTGCAGCCTGACAAGGAACCTGCATGCAGGTAAGAGGCAGCCTCAGCTGAGCAGGGGCTGGTGAGAGTTAATGACCCGGCACCTCCCCCTACCCCAAGGTAACCAGGTTTTTGGTCAGTACATCTGACTGGAGACTGCCAGGACCCATTTTTGACCAGACTTTTCACTCAAAAACCAGGCACCTGGCAACCTACATGGCACCTGAACACAGAAGCCAAAAACCAGACTGTCTGGGTAAAATTCAGATGGGTGGCAACTCTATTTATCACTCCTCCAATTTTTGTCATCTGCAAACTTTCTCAGTGATGATTTTACTAGTGGAATGGAAAGAGTGTGATCAGCTATGTGTCTTGTTCCTCTAGTATAGCATCTCATGTATTTGATAAGCCCTGAAAGATGTGAAATGAAAAAGTATGTATGGACCATGTGTCCATTAGATTTAGAGGACCAAAGAGATTTTTTTTCCCCTTTGTAAAATAAGAATTGTACAGGATAAGAAGGGAAAAGACAAGCACCTAACCAGGGTTTAACTTTGAAATATTAGAAGAAATTTCATAAAATGAGGAAACCTCTCATGCTTGGGTTAATACTGAAATACAATCTATGAATCAAATCAAACAAAAAACCCTCCGTCCAAGAGAAGCATTGAAGAAATTTGTTTATACTGACACCATTTACTGGATACTGGCAGAAGCAAGAGAAGAAACAGCAATTTGAATGCCCAGGTGACCAGTGCCCAATAGAAAGTAAGAGAACTGCCCTCCTCCAAGAACCTGGAAACAGGGTACATAAACTTGATGCCAATGCAGGGACGGCAAAGTTTGCTGAAACTCCACAGCCAGCCTCTCCCTTCCTCCAGGGTTACAGGATGAAGCAGAGTTAACTAGACCCACAAGCAAGCTTCAGAAATCAGACCAGCCTTGGAGCTGGTCTACACTGGGGAGCGGGGGGTGTCGATGTAAGATACGCAACTTCAGCTTTGGGAATAGCGTAGCTGAAGTTGACGTATCTTATTTCGACTTACCTCCCATCCTCACGGCACAGGATTGATGGCTGTGGCTCCCCTGCCAACTCCACTTCCGCCGCTCGCCCTGGTGGAGTTCAAGAGTCGACGGGAGCGCATTCGGGGATCGATCTCGCATCTAGATGAGATGTGATACATCGATCCCCGATAGATTGATCGCTACCCGCTGATCCGGCGGGTAGTCTGGACATACCCTTGGACCAACCTTATGAACAGCACTTCCCTCCTCCAAGATAACACAGAGCTAAGAAGTGGTGAGAGTTTGTTTTAGAAAGTAAAGAACAAAGAATAATTCCGTATAAATAATTGAAAGCTGTCTTGAGTCTACATTGTTGAGTGAGACCTCAAGTAACTATACGTTGGATTTTAAATAAGTAATGCTACTTGCATGTTCTGCTTTGTAAGACCAAACAAACTAGCCAAAAAGTGATGTAAGAAATAACTTTAAGCAATTACTTTCAGTATTTTAAGTTTGTCCCTTTCACACCAAAGTATTCAACAATCAGGGATTATACTCTTAAAGTGTCTGAAGACTAGTATATGCTTTTAATCCTTGGAGTACTAGAAACATGATAAATGTATTTGAGGTACTAAAGAATTGTGATTATGGTAATTGAATGTAAGAAGAAATCTTGGTGATTTGCATTGTTCCTTGGTATAACTCCTGTGCCCCAACACTGGTTTGCATGTTGCAAATTGTTTATAAGTTACACAAAGACTTGATTTATTATTTAAATCTGTTAAATAAATGGCTTTAATTTACAAGCCTTCAGCCTGTAGATTGTTCAAAAAATATTTACCAACTCCCATCTCCCAAAACTTCTCAAAAGGACCACACACTTGTGTACAATTACTTCTATAAATATTTGCAAAACGATTGATAACACTCTTGCTGCAGAACTTCTTGTAGGAAGGTATGCGAAGAGCAAATAAAACATGCAACAGAATTTGTGATTTTATGTGAACAAAATTGATTTTTAGAGGTTTAATTAACATTTGAATTAGAGTATTTCTCTTTACTTCTGCTAAATGCAAATGGCACTCCTCCAAATGTTTAATTATGCAGCTACAATGGTTTTTTTTAGTCATTTACCAACCAATACTACACAGTTAACACAATTATTTCCTATTAGAAGTATAAGAGTACTATTGGCAAATTATTATTGAATGACAATTGCTGTAATTTCAGAGTCCTCAATGTACTAAAATATTAAAAGAAATCCAGCTAGTTATTTAAGTGCTTAGCAAATTAAGTACTCCTTTGCTAGATGGCTTTTCTTAGATTGTAGAGTGAGAATTCCTGGAAGTCACAAGGTTTTCTGTTAATAGATCCAGCATGATTCAGTTTTTGGAATTTCATTAGTGTTTTTGTGCAAGATAAGCCATTATTTCCCACCAGCAGCTACTTTAAGATCATTATTAATACAGACATAACAATCCTAGCCCAAGAAAGCTTTTTAGCAAGGATACAGAGTGATTTTGCCTATCTAGTATAAAAATTGTTCATTAGAAAGACAAGGTGTTTTCTCCATAAGATATACTTTAAACACATTAATACAACTTTATTATAGACAGCAGTCTAAAGCTGATGTAAAGCACTTATCTTCTCGTACTGATTTAACAAGATAAGTATTCAATATTCTCCTCCACAGGAGTCTGGGGACTGTAATGTAGTCAAGTAAAGTCAGACGAAGAGGAAACCCTTGAAATGGCCGTCATTCCTCACAGAACAGCCAGCATTAACACTACAAAAGAAGAGTTTTAGAAATGACTTGAAACCTCATGCTTTAGAGCTTATGCCAAACTACTAGAGGTTAGCGGGTTTCCTGGGGACAGTATTCTCTAGCTGCATATTGCAGGGTTTCTTGCACCTTCTCTGAAGCAGCTGATGCTGGCCACTGCCTGAGACAGGATGCTAAAATAGGTGGACCACCAGAATTGATTCAGAATGGCACTTTCTATGTTCCCAACAACACGGTACATGTGAAGTCTCAGTCCTCATCTTCAAGGCTCTTCCTGACACTTAAGTAACCTCAATCTGGGATGAAGATCACAACTGTCAACTATGCACAAAACAACTATCTATTGCAAGCATAATACTTGTTTGTGCTGGAGCCAATCTGGGACCACACTCTCTTTCAGAAACTAAGAACACACCTCACCTGCCTCCATCCAAGTGCAGGGTGTGCTTTTGACCTGGCTTTCACAAATGAAAGCACATAGTACTTTATAACAAAATAAAATCCATAGACCATTTCTCCCCTTAGTGAGAGGAGAGACATGGAGAAGGTACCCTATACAGCACATATTGCTTAATACATCTTTGGAAGATGCTCAGACACCATGCTGATGGGCAAGATACAAGAACCTGAAAAGAGGTGAAAAACTGGAACAGCAAAGGTGTTGTGGGTCAGTATCAAGAGATGTATTGGTGGAGTGGTGGGAAGGATACAAAAAAAAAAAATAAAATAAAAAAATTCACACTTACCCAGAGCTAGGGCTATGAGTCCTTCACTTTCATTTAAAATTAAATGATATGGAGTTATCAATATAAGCCACAGATCTCTGCCAAGACCCTATGCGGTTAGTGTAAATCCTTTTTATATAATCAGTAATTATAATGGATTTCAAATCCACTACAAGTCCTGTAATATGAAAGGTCGTTTTATTAAGGTTGTCTCCTACCCACAAAGTGTATCTCTACCAAAATAAACTTCTCTTTTGCCTAAAAAATGTCATGACCTCCATTCTGTTTAGGGAATTGGGGCTCCACTACAAACCATACAGACCATTATTTTCTACAATATATTACATTTTTACCTTACACATCTGTCGTGGAGCAGTGTCAGAAACTTGAGTATCCCATGAATTTATGCTTACTGGAATTTATTTTTCTTTAGGAAAAAATGTCAGAGGCAAAATGATAGGAAAGAAAGGAAAAACTGTCTCACGATGCACAGATATTTGGGGGTAGGTCGTTTGTTCAGTCTCCTATGCTAAGGCAGGACGACGTGTGTCTTGACCATCCATGACAGGTGTTTGTCTAACCTGTTCTTAAAACCCCCTAATAACAGGGATTCTACAGCCTCCTTTGGAAGCCTATTCTAGTACTTCACTATCCTTATAGTTAGAAAAAAAACTTTCTAATTTCTAACCTACATCTCCCTTTCTGCAGACTAAGCTGACTGCATCTTGTCCTACCTTCACTGGACAAGGAGAACAATTGATCACTGTCCTTTTTATAACAACCATTAAAATATTTGAAGACTTATCAAGTCCCTCCTCAGTCTTTTTTTCTCAAGACTAAACATGTCCAGGATCTTTTTTAACCTTTATTCATAGGCTAGATTTTCTAAACCTTTTATCACTTTTGGTACTCTCCTCTGTACTCTCTCCAATTTGTTCACAATCTTTCCTAAAAGTGTGGTGCCCAGAACTGGACACAGTGCTCCAGCTGAGGCCTCACCGGTGCTAAGCAGAGCAGGACAATTACCTCCCATGTCTTACATATGGCACTTATTACTACACAGCAGAATTATATTAGGCTTTTTTGCAATTGCATCACATTGTTGGCTCATGTTCAATTTGTGAGCCACTAACTCCAGATCTATTT